>NC_081191.1:88751091-89086091 GCF_902713425.1 Acipenser ruthenus | reverse complement strand
TTGTATTAGCTTCAAATGAAATGTTACAAATACCATTGTTTTATACTGACACTACTACTACTGCTACTGCTACTATTAAGCTAATAATCTCATGTACTATAGAGTTATTTTCTTCTACAACAAAATTTAATAATTTACGCAGGAAAAGATTTCAATCTTCTAATATTCCTACACTATCTCCAGAGTGAATCCCCTGTGTGTAAAGTGACAAGCTTATTGAACCCACCACATCTTAGAAAACCGTAAACAAGTGTCATTTCTCTACCAAACTACATGGAAAGTGTTACATGTTTTAGTTTGTCCTGGAATTAATATACTGCCTGACAACTGAATTATTATTATTATTATTATTATTATTATTATTATTATTATTATTATTATTATTATTATTATTATTATTGAAATGTTGTAGTATTTAATGTTGTATCAGAATTAGTAACCGGTTATTCAGTCGATCTATAAGTCAATCAGGCAATCGTAGTGAAACTATTTAAACCTGTTTAATGGATATTCACTGCCTTTAAAAAAGGATAATTGGGAGATGAAAGTAACATTTAATCGAGAGAATGCACTGCTGTCTTGATTGGTGTTTGCGCGCGGAATTTAAGATTGCCGTTAGAAGAATCAAGAACCAGCAGTATGCGAGTCACTTCCTCTTTGTCTGTACAATCTGGAGAAACACACCCCATTGGAAAACTACAGATTCAGAGAACCTTTACTCTTTTATATTTTAACTGGGCTCTGCTGGTACCTGCTAGTTAAACTAAAGAAAGAAATGACAACTTCGCTGTCATGTTGGTGTAGATTCCAAGATGACTGAATTGAGCTTCATGATTTTCATTACGTTCTTTTGTGAGTTTATCTATTTTTTCATATAAACCAGCACTTGTAATATAACTTCAGATGTGTCACTAGACTAAACTCACAACTGATTTTATTTAATTTTTAGCTGAGATGTTGGCTCTTATCTTGGAACAACCTCAATCAGTCACGAAATCCAAAGCCAAGAACATGGTTAGACTTAGCTGCAAGGTCTCGGGCGTAAACTTGGATATTGTTTAAATTCACTGGTATCGACATATATCAAATGAAGCGCTTGGACGAATATTATACTATTCCTCTACAACTCAGATGGTTTATGATACAGGTTTCACTGAAGAAAAATGTGTAGCTGAACGAGTGCTTTATTTTGCTGCTTCTGTGTTTTAGATTCACTTTTCTCCAGTACGGGACACTAATTGTATGAATACAGCACTTAATTTTGCATAAACTGCTATCATTTATCAAATCGATCAATCCCAATAAATAGACAAGTAAATAAATAAATAAATAAATAAATAAATAAATAAATCAACAGCTGGTGCACATTGTACTTTGAAACAACCATATCCCATATCCATTTACCTATTATTCAGGACCACGGACAGCGCTCCTGTAGCGCGACGTCCTTCACAGACTGCAGATACCGGATAAAGGGCCGTCCTGGTGCAGATGAATTCATTCAGCACGTGCTTTCCGAGAAGCTCAGAGAACTGGGTAGATTTCTAGCCGACGCAAAACTGTAGGGGAGTTAGAGACGCGGGTATGTTTTACTGAAGTTCCAAAGGTGCAATGCGTTCGCCTAGTACTGGGTAAAATCTCCTCAGCGTCATTTCCTCGAACAGCATATGGATATCTAATTGCTGGTGCACAACAATTCTGGGGTTTCTGTTCCAACCGTTGGTTTTGAAGTTAAGACAAAATGATGCTCTGGTGTTCTTTCGTTTTGTTTGGTTCTCTTATATGTGAGTATTCGGTTACGGGTGTCTGGCTGATGCAGCATTTTATAATGGTGATTTGAATGAACCGCATTGTCACTGTTCTTCTTTTATTTCAGATGGAGTATTTTCTGTCTCTTTAGAACAGTCGCAGATATCCGTCACAAGAAAAACAACAAAAAGAGCAACTTTCAGTTGTAAAGTCGTCGGGGTCAACATTAATGATGCTTATATACATTGGTATAGACAGAGACCAGGGGAAGGGTTAAAGAGGATATTGTACTACCAGAATGACGGAAAATATGAATACGACCAAGGTTTTAATAAAGATCATTTCAAAGCCGAAAAACTAAACGAGGGGGCCATCTGCAATCTCATTATAACCAGAGTCGAAGATAACGATGCCGGTAGTTATTATTGTGCTTACTGGGACAGCACTGTGACTTAAAACTTAGCAGACGCTCAACAGAAACATTTTACATGCTGGCACAGAAACACAAAGGCTGTTACAAGTACCATTGTATTATACATTTTAAAGGTCTATTAAGGTCCTCCTACAAAAGACGGGATCCCCCAAATTACCTTAGGACATATAAATACATCATCTGAGATAAAAAGGTTATGATTATCCATCATTTAGGGATTTTTAAAGAATCATTATCTAAAATATAAAACCTTAGATTTCTAATTTCACCAATAGTTTATTCATCAAAATTCATAAGAAAAATAAAAACGACCCAAAGACGCAAATCAAACCTACTTATTGTAAAACATTAACCGCATTAACGTTACAAACTTCATTGTAAGCACAATTAATAGCCTCCACATGTATCAATGAATTGTGAATGAAAAACATCTAATTAGTATTTTTGTAATATCACATCCAATTAGTAATACAACTTTAAAAAGGCGAGCATTTACACAATACACCTCTACTTCAAATACAATATATTCATAATAAAACTGAATACTTAAAATTCAGACCCCGGACAGAGGACAGAGAACAGCGTATCACTCTCTCAACGTCCTTCTCAGAAAGCAGCTACAGTAGAATTTGGCCTGTTTCCCTCGATGTTTCTAAGCCTTTATACAGAGGTGGCGACTATAGAAAGTACGCAGATCAGGGAAGAAAAACCCTTTCAACAGTACAGTCACCAGAGGGTTAACAACCTCGTCACTTCCTTTCCAGGCCTTTAAATTAAACCAATCAAACCCCTAGCCAATGCCCCGAGCACATACCTATTACACCATCAATGGAACGGCGGTCCCTTCTTATTTAAAATAGTACAAATTATGTTGCTATATACCAAAGAAAGGTTTGTGTAAAGTGTTTTTCTTTTAAACATTGTAGTTGTGTTTACTATTATAAGTGATCACATTTTTTTAATAGTCATGTATGATGAAATAGTTTAAGGACAGCACAGTTCCGCCAAATCCCTTTTGATTAATGTTATTAATATTCTTCTTATTATGTAGGTGCATGAATTAAATCAAATGCTGCTGTGTCGTCCAAGCTATACTCTATAATTATATAAATCATACTTTTAATTGTGTGCAGGCCCCAAGAGTATAGTCTGAAATGAAACATATCAAACACACTTTGTCAGTATTATCTTGGTTCGCCTTGCAAAAAACTGTAGTAACTCTGAACATCAAAGTTGCTGTGAGCTCAAAGTCATTGTGAGAGTGTTGACTCTGTAAGAGTTAGTTTCTAGCGAATATGTGCTTAACTGCCTATACAGAACTTCAATCAAGCATAGCCATGTTTATTTATTTGTTAAGTTTTGCTCAATTTGAATGTGCAATGAAACAAACTCACTGGATATTGTTTATGTTGATCTATGATTGGTTAGATTCATTTCCTGTTGTGCCTGAATACAACAAAAGCTTAGTCAGTTGAAAGGACATTCTAAAGCCAATACCATAATTTTACCTCAGTGAGAAGCTATGTCCTGGGCACCATATATAATAGTTGTTTTTATCTTTATCATGTAAGTTTTACATTTTAAAAACTAACTTTTGAAATAACAGCCCGTGTGACAGATACATAAATTGTGTATCTGAGTCTGGAACCAACTCCCCAGTAATGTTGTTGAAGCGGACACCCTGGGATCCTTCAAGAAGCTGTTTGATGAGATTCTGGGATCAATGAGCTACTAACAACCAAACGGGCAAGATGGGCTGAATGGCCTCCTCTCGTTTCTAAACTTTCTTATGTTCTTATATCACCATGTCATTCTTCATTGCAGGTGGAGTGCTTGCAGTTTCTTTGAAACAGTATCCACTCTCCATCACTAAAGAAACTGGCAGAATTGCAAGAATAAGGTGCAAATTCTTACCTAAAGACGCAGTGGAGCTTCAATACATCCATTGGTACAAAAAAAGATGGCCAAAGTCTGAAGCAGCTTCTTTATAGCATTGTTGCCAGCTCTGAATACGATCAAGAGAGCTATAAAAATACATTCTCTGTTAACTTTGATGATGAGACTGTGGCGACTAGTCTTATGTTTAAGTTTGAGGAAGGCAATAACAGCAAATATTACTGTGCCTCTTGGGACTCTCACAGCGATGCAGAGGTAGAGGAAACATCTGCAAAAACTATATTCCTAATTCTTAGTAAAAAAAAAAAAACAGTTTGCCCTTATGTAGCAGATAATAACAAACTATCCTTAGTCTACCGTTAAGGATTTTTGTTTAGCAAACACCTTGATATAAACTTTGCTTGTACAGACAACTGTAAATACTTCCATATTCAAGGCCAGTATAAACGTCCGTGTTCACAGGTGCCTGTGCAAGCAGATGTTCTAACTGGGTTTTAGATAAGTCATGGACTCAATATTCTTTATTCATTAGCACAATTTTACATTTCAGAAAAGTTGTTTATTTGTTTCACAATTTTAATTGCTATTTTTCCACTCTCCAGTTGTGCAGATTGATGCTAATTGGGGACTGGCTACATGCATAAAAGCAAGCAGAAAGGCTGGGGAGTGAATCTGTGTTAAAATACTAGATGTTTGTTCAGTGAAGGCAAATGCCCGCCTGGCACTTTGATGATGTTTTGTTAAACCTTTATTTTGGCCTGTGTGCCTTTTTGCTTGTATTTTTGTTATTTAGTGTATTAAAAGTGCACTTGAGTACTTAAACTGCAGCCTTCCTGACTCTGAGTCTCTGTCTCGCTGCTACCCTGCAACAGTATATTAATGGAAAACTTTTACTGTCCCATTAAAGTAGTGATTGGTACAAATAGACTTCAACAGATCCATAGGGGCAACAATTTAGAGAAATACTCACCCTAACATGTCCATACACAGAACCATAAAGACTACAGAAAGACATTGTGCTGCTGACGATTGAGTACAAATTTGAAAATCTAACCCAAAATGATGTGTGATTTTAAGCTTCCTTTGTATTTTTATGTTGCATAATTTTTTTTAAATAATGAAAATGGCTGGTAATGTTCTTTATTATGGGGCTGCTATAACCTGTGATGGGATTGTTCCAGTGGTCATGTATGATGAAATACTTTAAAGATAGCACAGTCCCCCAAATTTCTTTCGATTACTAGTGTTAAAGTGATAAAAATCACTGTTGTGCTGCTATTTTTATTGATTTATCTAAGGCTTTTGATACTGTGGATCATTCTATTCTTTTGAGCAAGCTATGGAGTATAGGCTGTGATGGGGCTTCTGCTGCTTGGTTTCAGAGCTACCTTTTAAAACGCAATGTGTAAAATCGTTTGGATTTATATCATAGCCTTGCTTGGTTACTAAGGGTGTGCCACAAGGTTCGATATTGGGCCCTTCTCTTTTTTCCATTTATATGAATAATATTGCTAAGGGAATAGATCATTCATTTATCCATCTCTATGCTGATGACACTATTTTATATTCAATTGGCCCTACTCTATCTTCAGTGTTATCAGACAAGTTTCAATCAGATTCAAAAATCTTTTTGTGATCTACATTTATTGCTTAATGTTGATAAAACTAAATGTATGTTATTTAATAAGGGACGTGCAAATGTTACCAATCCTGCAGTTCTTGAGCAAGGCTGCAAAATTGGTACCTTTTGTAAGGTTGACCTTGAGCAAGTGGAAGTTTATAAATATCTGGGTATTTGGCTAGACAGTGCACTTACTTTTAAACCACATATTTAAACCACAATCGAAAGTTCGAGCTAGACTTGGCTTTCTTTACCGAAATAAATCATGCTTCACACGGCCAGCTAAGTACTTATTGGTACAGATGTCTGTACTACCACTTTAGATCGTGGAGATGTCATTTATAAAGCTGCTTCTAATGTTGCCCTTAGGAAGCTTGATGCTCTTTATCACTCTGCAATAAGATTTGTCACTGGTGCTCCCTACCGCTCTCATCACTGTGATCGCTACACTTTGGTTGGCTGGCCCTCACTTCAAACACGTCGGTTATGTCATTGGTACAGACTCATTTATAAAACCCTAATTGGGAAATCACCCCTCTATTTAGTGAATTGTTGACTGTATCGGTGTGACAGGATAGCGTGTGTGATGACGTCAGGCCAGAAGCAGGAACTGAAACAGATACTGCAGGTAGGGTGCAATGGCTTTTGCGCCATCTTTATTTTAAATACAAAAATATAGTAAAAGATTTAAAACAACAAAACACTGTGCTCACAGAGCAAAATAAATACTTAAACAAAACACAAATCACAAACACAAAAATCGAACAGCCAATACAGGTCAGGCTGGGCAAATGCCTTCACTGATCCTATACGTTTTGTTTTGTTTTGTTTTGTTTTGTTTATTTTTCACTCTAGCTCCGCCTCTGAACATCCAACTCCTCTGAGCCGAGAGTGGGTCTTTTATATTCGTGGCTGGAGCCTTAATTACCTATTAATAAATTACCTTATTAAGGCTCCAGCCACATTCCCACGAGAGTTATATGGAAGGGGTTTTAACCCCATCCCCACGACTACACATTACAAGGCCGGCTCTCTCGCCGGTCTCAAACAGCAAATAATAAAAGAGGGACGGTGCTCGACCGCCCACACATAAACACAATAATGATTAGGACGGACAGCTTTGTCCGCCCGCCTACAAATACAACAATAATAATACAAACATATATATACAAATAATAATACAGGGGCGGGGTGTACTCCGTCACAATCGGTCTCCTATTACAACCTTCGTTTCAGCAATTTGATTAGTTTAATTCTCGTGCTTTTACTGCATAACTCATTCCAATATGCAGCTGCTCACGATTGGAATGAGTTACAATCAAGGCTTTAACTCCCTGGTTTTATATCAGAGGGAGCTTTCTTTTCTAGGCTTAAAGCTCTTTTCCCTGTTTCTTGTGCTTGTCAGAGCAGACGCTGATTTTATTAGTTTTTTTAAAATTTTGTTTTTATTTGATTTCATATTGCTGTAATGTCTCTAACTGTCTATGTATTGTTATTTGTTGTATTTATGTTGCCTCTTGGCCAGGTTGCCATATTAAATGAGAACTTGTTCTCAATGTCTTTACCTGGTTAAATAAAGGTTTGAATTGAATTGAATTGAATATTCTTATTATTATACAGGGGCCTGAATTAAATCACATTTTGTGGTGCGATCAGTGCTATACTCTACAATTATATAACCATATTAATTTTCTCCAGGCCCTGAGAGAATAGTCCGAAATATGAATTACGTTATGTTCTCAGTTTTTATTATTCTGGTTCGCCTTGTAAAAAGTTAATTAAATTAAATTAGAGTAGTAACTCTGAACATCAAGCTTGCTGGGAGCTCAAAGTCATTGTGAGAGTGTTTGACTCCGTTAGAGAAGATTTTGATTCCAGTGAATGTACTTAACTGAAACATGAGCAGCAACTCAAGAGAGATGCCTATACAGAACTTCAATCAAACTGTACGACTCTAACCACGTTTCGTGTGTGCTAAAGAATACATAAATAAAGTTAAATTATTTTGAATGTAAGTTTGGAATGTGGCTGGGCCTTGATTGAATAATGGAACATCAATCAAGCCCCAGTCACATGGTACAAAACGGAGGCCAAATCCTTTGTTTATGTGGAGGTGTTTGGAAAACCTGAAGTGAAGGCCACGGCCCAGCTGAAAGGTAAAGTTTTTGTTTAGCTTAACCCTTTATTTTGGTCTCTGTGCCTTGTTTATTTTGTTCCCGTGGTTTTTCTTGTTTGATGCTAGTAAATGTGTGCAACAGCACTTTAAACTGCAGCTTCTGCCTCTGGGTCTGGTTTTGGTAGTTATTTATTTATTTTTAAAGCTTTTGTTTAAATGTGTAATTATAAGCTAAAACCAGCAGCGTTCACTTTCAATCATTCCAGTGTAAAGGGACTTCCTCGTCGGGTCTTTTTGCATACCAGTTTTATTTTAGCTTAATTTGAATGTGCAATAAAACAATCGTTGTCATATTGCGTGTGTTGATCTTTGATTGGTTAGATTCATTTCCTGTTGTGTCTGAAGATGATTTCAAAAGCTTAGTAAGAGGACATTCTAAAACCAATAGTAAAGTTTTACCTCAGTGAGAAACTATGTCCTGGGCACCATATATCATAGTTGTTTTATCTTTATCATGTAAGTTTTACATTTTAAAAACTAACTTTTGAAATTACAGCCAGTGTGGCTGTTACATATCACCATGTCATTCTTCATTGCAGGTGGAGTGCTTTCAGTTTCTTTGGAACAGAATCAACTCTCCATCACAAGAGAAAGTGGCGGAATTGCAAGAATAAGGTGCAAAGTCTTACCTAAAGGCTCAGTAAATACTCAACAAATCCATTGGTACCAACAAAAAGATGGCGAAAGTCTGAAGCGGCTTCTTTACAGCCAGGGTCCTAGCACTGAATACGATCAGGAGAGCTATAAAAACAAATTCTCAGTTGACATCAATGATAAGAAGGACGAGTGTACTCTTTCAGTGCTTAAGCCTGAGAAAAGTGATAACGGCAAATATTACTGTGCCTTTTGGGACTCTCACAGTGATGCAGAGTAGAGGAAACATCTGCAAAAACTGTCTTCTTAATTGATATGATCTTGCCTTAGTAAAAAGTTTAAAGAAAGCTTAACACAAAAAATGGTTCTGCACAACAACAACAAATGGAGCCAATTCATTTCAAATAAAAGATACTATTTGTATGCATTAAAAGAGTTCTAAGTGGATTTCTGTGTTGCAATTGTATTGATGGCAGCATAGATAGAAAATAAGTGAATTCTACAGATTTACTTCAGATATTATGCAGTTATTATTTTCAGTTACTAATCAGTAGCCCCATTGTCTGTAAGATAGCAGGTTTGGTTTCCCATCAATCTTCATAACATGAACACTGAGAACATAACATAAGAAGATTTATAATATGAATTCATTGCTATGCTATTGCCTTAGTAAAAAGCTAAAAATAAATAAAAATAAATGTTGGTAGATAAGAACAAACTATTTTCTTAGTCTACAGTTACAAGGACTTTTGTTTAGCAAGCACCTTGATTTAAACTTTTCTTTTTCATATTACTGTGAATACTTCCATATTCAAGGCCAGTAAAAACCTCTGTGTTCACAGGTGCATGTACAAGCAACTGGTTCTAACTGGGTTTTTACAGAACAGTCACTGGGCTAAGTGCTCTTTACTCCCATTGTCATTAGCACAAATTATTTTTTCAGAAAGAAAAAAAAACATAGGCCTACCCAGTAAAATGTACCAAAATAGAAATAAACAACCTAGTCTTTTAAATTTAAAGGCTTGTAAGGAGTTTTAAGTTAATTGGGCAGCAGTGTGGAGTAGTGGTTAGGGCTCTGGACTCTTGACCGGAGGGTTGTGGGTTCAATCCCAGATGGGGGACACTGCTGCTGTACCCTTGAGCAAGGTACTTTACCTAGATTGCTCCAGTAAAAACCCAACTGTATAAATGGGTAATTGTATGTAAAAATAATGTGTAACTAATAATGTAATTGTATGTAAAAATAATGCGATATCTTGTAACAATTGTAAGTCGCCCTGGATAAGGGTGTCTGCTAAGAAATAAATAATAATAATAAGTTCTTTATTGTTGTTCAGAACTCACAGTTCCTGAGATTATCAGATTATCTAGAGGAGGCTGTATGATAAACGTTTGGTGAAGATTTGGCAGAAAGACAGACAGACAGAGACGTTCTACGCAAAAGAGTCCCCATTTGCTGAACGAGGACCCTAAGAAACGGCAGAACAAAAGCCATGGATCATAGTATCAGGATAACGATTCTCTAGATATTGGTAATAAAAATAATAATGGTGGCATACAGACAGACATCTCACACTAAATGGCTTGTGCTGAACAATGTACATAGCACCTTTCATCAGAATTGGAAAAAACAGATTCTCTAGTATATGAAAAAAACTCTAAATAAGAACTTGTAAGGAGACAAATAAACATCTACTGTGTATTGACAGCAATGCTAAAGGAAACTTGATTCACATAAGCTGTTTAATAGATGGTGCTGAGGCTCCTACAACTAGATAGATGCTTTGTCTCCTAGCTTACTATAGTATTTGGTTAACATGAGAGGTATTTTTTACTTGCACTACAGGTATACAGGATGATACACATTTTTACCTCAGCACAAAAACAATAGCAGTCGAGCGTGCAGCAATTGTGTATTATAATGTAAAGGTTTGGTATGGAGAGATCAAGTTCAAATGAAAAACAGAAAGTTTAAAGTCTGTGAAAAATACCTTTTGAATTCAATATCAAAGGCAAACTTTTTAACTGTAATCTCTCAATTTCCCATGTGTCTCCATAGACAGCTTCTTCAGGAAACATTAACATATAACTTGGAAGTAAGTATATATATATGTTTCTTTTTACCATTACAGAATTCAAAACACAAGCATCTTGAAATTTTACAAGAAATTACAATAAACAAATGACTTAAAATATGGTCCTTTTTTCCTGTTCGTAGCTGTTTTCAAATTCCGTCCTCAAACTCCATATGCTATTATACCAGCCAGGCTCATTGTTTATATACTGCCTACTAGAATTTGCATTTATTTCAGTTCTGAAGTTTTAGTAGCTTCTCTTCCTGCATTCACTGTGTGTTCAGCTAGGCTCTGGCACACAGGACATAGATAACATGTTACGATACATTCCCCATTATCATCATCCTGAAATATACATAAATGGACATGCGTTATACTCTGAAGATTACAGTAAATATATAGGCAAGAATATAGGATAGGCATTCAACACCAATCTGGTACACAGAACCATGACAGAGCAAAGTCATTTCCCACAAGAGGCATGCTGCCAAGCTGTAAATGTGGAACCATTTCACTGCAATACAAAAGATAAACTAAGACAAGCAATTACAAAATCTTAATTTCGACATAACAGTTCTAATTTGAATTTCCCCCTTTCCTTAATGAGTCACCGTTTTCAACTTGTAGTGCAGCTTGAATTGAATTATTTTATTTTACCCTTCAGTGCCCGAGAAAAGCAATAGCAGCAAATATTACTGTGCCTTTTGAGACTGTGTTGCAGAGGTAGAGGAAGCATCTGCAATTGCTACGCTCTTGCCTTAGTAAAAAAAAATAAAAGCTAAAAAAAATGGTTCTGCACAACAACGACAAAATTACTTTAAAAGAAAAGTATTGGCAATACTGTTTGCAAGCAATAAAATGGTTCAATGCAGATTTCTGTGTTGTATTGGTCTTTTATTGATGGCAACCTGGATAGAAAATGTTAATTCTACACATTTAATTCAGATATTATGCAGTTATTATATTTATCAGTTGCTAATCAGTAGCCCCACTATCTGTATGATAAAAGGTTTGGTTTCCCATTAATCTTTAGAACATGAGCATTTGATGGCTAGTTTTTCAGTTAACATTTTTTTTTTTTTTTGGTTATAGACACAAGTAACACTGTTCTTGAATAAAATGAAAATGAGCCTGTTAAAAATGCTTTGATAAAAAAGCAAAGCGTGGTAATCTGAGATTGGTTAACAAATCCATAAGTCATTTCCTCTCAAATCAGACTGTAAAAAGAGTATCATGCTGTACTTACCATCAAACCTTGAAATCCACAAGAAGTCATGTTTCAGGCTTCATATATCGTATTTGCTGCTTTTTTTCTTTGTAAGTGTTACATATTGATGATTTCTCCTTTCTTTTTATCATAAATATACGCATCAAGTATACAATAAAAAAAATAATCCTTTCTTTTTCAAATGCAGGTGGGGAAGCGGCTCTGACTGTGACACAAAGTCAAATGAGTGTTACAAGACAGGGGAATCGAGAGAAAACTGCCCGGCTACTTTGTGATGTGAAAGGACTAGCTACTACATATGTTCATTGGTACCAACACAAAGAAGGCTCAGCTCTGAAGCGGATTCTTTATAAAACGGATAAATCAAATAACCCTGTGCACGACGATGACAGTTTAAAAGTATTCAAGGTTGAAGCAGGCAATAATGACCTTATTAAACACAGTATCACTGAGAATGACGCTGCAACATATTACTGTGCCGGTTGGGAAAGTCACAGTGATACAACGCCATAGGCAACCTGTACAAAAACCCCTTGCTTACTTTCTACACTGATGCTTTTACAAAAGATTAAACCAGCTGCACTAAATCTTGATGCAATGATTCCTGGAAATTCATCTGTACAAGATGTTTGTTATTGCACGATACAGATAAGACCAACCACAATTTATTTAGCTATTCTGTGGCATTATATTTCACAAATAATTACAGGTTTTTTTTTAAAAAACTGCAGAACATTTGTGGTTCCCTTTAAAGTAAAGTATAATAGAAGTGCTTATGTCTCTGCTATATCAATCAATCTATTTTATATAGCGCCTTTCATAGTGGACCACCATCACAAAGTGCTTTACAAGATGCAGTAACAACAAGAAAATCCATAACACTTATACAGAGTGTATATATATATATATATATATATATATATATATATATATATATATATATATATATATATATATATATAAATTGCATTCAAAGTACTGTATTTAATGTATTATATATATATAATACATTAAATACAGTACTTTGAATGCAATTTTCAGAATTGAATAATAGAAAGCAATTATAAAAATGTCTTAGGTAAACAAATGAGGTAAAGAACTGAATACATTCATGAGATTTGCTCATAGATGTGACCAGGTATTTCCTAAATAAACAAAAGTAATGTCTAGTTTCCTTTTCATAAGATATGTAGGCTACTGTGAATGTTGTATGCTGAACAGGAGTATCTTAGTAAATTTACCAGTCCCTGGCCCTTTTTCAATTGATCTAAATGGCGGTGAGTCAAATTAACGACATCATTATCTAAACCTCCTTTGATTTTGGTTTAGCCCCATTGCTGGTGTGAAAGCTGTAATGCCACCCGGTGAGGTGTTCACACCATCCACTGACGTTATTTGTATCACATTGCCATTTGTTGTTTTCAAGTAGTTTACTTTATTCTACCACTGTTTTAGTAAAGGAGCCCAGTTCATCTGTTCTTATTCACGTCAGCGTTATGGCAGTGTTGGTGCACCTAATCTGACTAGAATCGGTCGATTCAATGGGACATTAAAATTAAGGAAAACCTCATGCCTTAGGAATGGGCCAGTAGGTACCAAGTAGCCTCCCAACAGGTAGAGTAGATCCGGATCAAGCGCTTTAATGGACGTCGGATGTAGTAGCCACTAGAGGGTGCTAAAGAAGCGGTGTTGAAATAATAGTAACACTGTTGGGTTTAGGGGTAGAGATTAAGTTTAGGGGTAGGGGGTAGATTTACGGGTTAAGTTTAAATTTAAGTGTAAGTCGCATATGACTACGTGTTCAGATGCTACTAGGTACGTATTGGCCCATTCCTATGGGATGATTTTTCCTTTCCTATTTAATCGACTGATTCTAGTCAGATCGGGTGGTTAACACCAAGATAACACATCTTAATGCTGCACTCTCACTTTTAGCATTGTTCATAACTCTGGTATTAAGGCACGCCTTTGCATATTCAATTGCATTTAGTACTCTGATGTCAATGAGTGAATTGGCAATTAGTCTGTTTGATGTTTGATTGTTTATTGTAGGCTCAAGTGGTGCACAAGTTCTTTTAATTTGGAGAGCAACCCGCTAAGCCTGTGAACACCCCAGAAAGAATACTCTGTATTAAAATGTATAACCAGTTTATTCTTGTGATATTAAATACAATTTCAATATATCTGGGGCAATAACATTTGTTTCCCGGTCTCCTCTACCATCTGGTTTGTTGGAGGTATGACCAGTGTCTGTTTAACAAAAATCCCCTCTAGCTTTCCCTCTTTAAAATCTCCAATTTTCCTACCCCCACTAGAGGTCGCCACTTGGCAGATCTTACAACCACCCAGCACTGGAAACACCTCTTCATTAAAGCCCCAACTAAACCTATTCTAAAGTTTATTACTGGTCTAAAATAGGCAGAATCGGAAAATTAACAACAATAATTAATAAATACCAAATCAGTTAAAGTGATTAACAAGCGCTAATTAAATATAGATAGAACCAGTACTAGTCATAATCACTAATTAATTTAGGTATAAACAAACCCTTAATTTCACAACCACCCAACTGTTCTCTACTAAAATACAAATTATAAAAAACAGATTAGTGTAGGGTTGAGTAGTTGCAGGAAGTCAGGCTGTCCATCTGTATCTCTCCCCTTTAGACAGTACCCGTTTCTATTGAGTGCTCCTTTAAAAACACAGAAAGTGAGGAAAAGCAGAATGACTATTTAGTTATCCAGTCAAGAGAAAATTACAGAAACGACTAACTTATAGTATGGACAGGAAAGCAAACAAATAATCAAAACTCTACAAGGTGCACAGTACTCGAGACTGAAATACATATTCAAAACAGAACTCAATCGTTTCTAATCGTGGCAAACAAAACTAGTCTGTCAAGCTCTTTGTACAACGTCTCATCTGCTCTCCATCTGTTCTCGTGTCTGCTCTCGCTCCATGTTTTGCCTGCTCCATCAGGTGCCGTTTCAGACAAAAGTCTGTCACATCCGGCGTGGAGGGCTTAAGATTATACCATAGACATATATAGAACTAGATCTGCCAACGGCTGACTTTGAGAGACTTCCATCCGCCATTTTGGATGCTTATAGGTCTGCTGTTGGAGCACGCCGACGCGGAGTCCACTGGCGACATGACGGCTTTTGTCGACCGGTGGGCTCTGGGTGGCGTGCTCTGCACCACCCCCCCCTTTGTTTTGAATATTTAATTTACCCACTGGCTTAGTTAACGGACGGTTTTTGTTGGCCCCCCCTTTTGATTAGGGGGTGCCAAACCGAATCTTTTCACCGGCTGCCTTCGGGCAGCTGGTGCGCCGGCTGCCAATAGGCGGCTGGCGCAGTCTGTTATCGGCCCTTAAATAGGCTGAGAGCTTTGTAACCAATGTAAACAGGCAGATACACGCAGCTTTTTTGGGGGTTTCATTTATTTAGCTTCAATAAAATTGTATTTTTTAAAACTTGGATATTAAACTATTAAATTATTCTCCAACTCTCGGTATGTCTAATTAATTTATCTATTTAGTTGCAAAAGCAAAAATCAAGATATACACATAGCCTACAGACATAGCTACCCTAGGCTATATATGTAGCTAAGGTTGTTAACTTACTCTTCAATGTCTTTCTGTTTCTATCTACAGCCAGTATCCTTCAATGCTGTAATAAATCTCCTTTTGTTTATATAAAAAAAAAAAAAAAAAAGTTTTTAGTGCACATTTCTAAACCATAAACAGAAACTAATGCTTACTGGAATAATACATTTTTATACATTTACATGAAATGTATGTAATTAAACCGGACAGGATTTTAAATGAAATAAACATTGTTAATCTGTATCAGTTTCTAAATGAAATGGTGGACAGTTGACAACGAGTGAAACTTTTATTAAGAATGCTTTCCAGTATTCATTTATAACCTATACAATAGTACATAATAAATTACATTACAAAAATTAATACATCATATAATATTATTATTTAATACTGTAATACATCATATACTATTTCATATATATATATATATATATATATATATATATATATATATATATATATATATATATATATATATAAGACAACTAATATATTATAAAATCCATGATTTCCATTACATGAGAGTAGATATTAAAACTTCACACTGATTTGAACACGGCTCTCGCCAGGATAAGCACAAACTAAGACATAGCTTTACAGTAAACTAATGTGATCCATCTGCATCTCCATTTATCTGTGTTTCCTTCCATCTGATGTAGATATCCTTCTGCCTGGCATTGATGGCTGAAGTGTCACATAGCAGGAAAAAAAATGACAGTGGTTTGAACTTGCAACATGACATCCTTGAAGAACACACGGCCTTAGCCCCGCTGCACCACTGCGCAGTTGTTGCAATATACATTAATTTAAGCTTACATCCATGCCTGACCAGCTTTCACGGAAAACCTGTTCTGCTCGATTCTAGAAATGTTCTATTTCCTATTTGAAAATATCCAGTTTCCGGTTTGTTTGGTAGAATGGAACTGTACACAAGAGTGGCATGTAGCTTCCTTGTCTAAATCTGATAAATTGTAGTTCCTTGTTTAATTAAATAAATAAAGGAATAATTTATTTGGTAGAAATAAATAAATGATTTAAACAAATGTGTGGGTACTATTGTAGGCAGTTAATATATTCTTAAAAGCAATAAATTAACGGACTGTTAATGGGGATAAAGAGATACCTTCGATTGTCAAGAGCTCGGTGGGTACTCCACAATAAACTGTGTCCTATTATAATGTACAAACCCGTTTTCAATATCGCTCTCTGAAAACAATGGCGGATTTACACATTACAACAAGCCAAAAATAGACCACATTCCAGACTGTTCAAAGTTCAGAACTCGTGTTTTTTCAACATGAGAGTGATTCAATACTGGCATTTATTAAGCATGCAACAAAATAAGTTTGAAAATCACACAAAACAGTTGCACAATTAATGTCACATTAAAAGCATTACAATGAGAACTAAGGTTTAAAACAATTTACCAAATAAATATTAGTACATACTGCCACAACAACAAGGGGTCACACAATACCTGAATAGATTTTTAAGAGTATTGTTACCTAGCCTGGAAGCAGTCACTTTCACCGTTCTGTAACCTTGTGTTTCTCCGAGTGTCAGGGCCCCCAACCTTGATGGATAAATACTGAGTGCTGAGGGCTCCAGGTGCAGTCTTGTAGTTTCTTTGAATCTGAGCGAGCAGGGATCAGCGGTCAGGGGATAGCGCAGAAGAATAGAGCAGGGGCTAGCGCAGGGGGGGTAAGGAGCTAATGTTTACAGTCAGCTTTTATACTTTTCAAACAAAGAGATTATTTGAATTTCCCGCTGCATGCTCCAATTGGATATTTTGTAGCTGAATGGGCTTGAAACCTTGATTGATCGCTCCCCCCTTCCTCTGTCTGATTAGTTCATTATCATAATCTGGAAAGGGGAACTTTTAAAACGTACATAACTTTTGCTAAATCTGATTTTATTCTGAATTCCTGTTATTTTTACCATAAGAAATGACATTTTAGACACCAAATATGTCGGGTTGCGACTTTGGTTAGACATTGCAAACAGTTTAATTCTCTTAGGGATTTATTACCTGGGTTATTCTATACTTGTTAGGCAATTTAAGAATAAAAACGCTTGCATCTTGTACTCAAAGTGGTATTAAAGCAATATGATGTGATGCGTCTTAAATCTCTAAATCTTTAAGCTATTTCAAGTGGTCATTTTTCTCTCTTTCAGACTCCTATGTTTAGCCACCTTTCTCTCACTAGACTGGGTAATTCAATTGCAGAGACAGGTTTTTTTGTTTCCCGAGTGCCTGGTGCATTCAAGGTGTTAGGTTGATCTTTATCTTTAGGCAAAGCTAGACAAATTAGATTAAAGTTCATTCAATGTAGATTCCTGTTAATATACAGTATCATAAGATAGTCCACGACATTTGCAATATATTTGTGATGATAATGTCTATATAACCTACAAATGCATAGAGGAATAAATACATTTAGAAATAATTATTTTTAAATAAATAAATAAATAAATAAATAAATAAAATAAATAAATGTAGAAATTAATACATGTTGATATCATAAATGTATAAATTAATTAATAAACAGCAAGCTAGAAAAATAAATGTCATATTAATTAATTTGGCTGATGCGTTTATCCAAAGCAATTGACATTTATATACCTATCTAAAAAGTACAAGTTTCATGTCAATATATATATATATATGAGGTAGTTCCTCGTACGTGTTAGAAAAACCTGTCGTAAACTGACGAGATTTAGTTATGCAATGAGACACTAGTAGTGATCAGTCAGCTTGCAGCATCTGTGGAGTAGCGGTTAGAGCACTGTGCTCCGGTCTGGACGGTTACACATTTACAATGTCTGCTGTTAGGTTGCTATGAAGTTTTGACGTGAACAGGGATGATGAGACGCAGATACAGGCGCTTGTAATAAAATCCACTGTGTTGTGCTCGATCTTAGTGTTCCAATAAATGTCCATCTTCTCCTTCATGACACCCGAGCCTGAAGACGTTCATGTTTCCGAAGTATAACTACAAAAAACAACTTTCACACTCATAAGAACACCAGGGCCATAGCCAGCCATGAAAAATCAGAGAGGCACTTGACCATGCATAGCAAATAAGCAGCTTTTTCCTTTGCAACATTCTAATTCAATATATAACAAAATATGAAATGCAACAATGCCAGAATATAGACAATATGCTTAGTTTTAAATCCTAATCTATCAAACTTGAATTTTAACAGTGATGTCATTATCCAAATACTGAGAAGGCAAGAGTGCTTGCATACATAAAGTTCTATTAAATCACATCCAGCAATAAAATTAGCTTAAACACCCTTTATAAGGGGATGCAGTATATCATAGCTATGAAAACACCCATTGTAAGGGATGCAATATCTCATATTTATCAAAACACCTTTTTTGAGGGGGTGCAGTATCTCATAGCTATTATAAACATTTTCGGGGGGGGGGGGGGGGGTGATGCAGTATCTCATAACTATTAAAACACCATTTATTTTACTGAAGAATGCTGTAAATAAATGAACAATTGATACACGTTCCAGCAAACAAATATTAAAATATCAAATTCAACAGAAAATAGATATAAACCGTATTCACGAAAGTAAAAATTTGTGTACAATACAACAATCTACAATGACATAGTAGACATAGTTTAAGGCACAGCATGAGCCTTAAACAGAACTGCAGTACCTATTGTTTTTGCAAGTGTTATTTATACATCCAATGTTTTCAACTGATTAACTTAAAATATATATCCAACAGCTTTATGTATTTTAATAACATTTTACCTGACGTTGCAATATATTCATATAGTGTTACTCCGAGGTTGGAAAAACCAGTTAAAACTCCTGCTGAATGGACTGACTGCAACAGGAGTTAAATTAAGCCACTGCTGGCAGGTTGAAATTGAAGACTCGTTTCCAAATTTAAAACTCAATTAAACCAGTTTAAATAGAATGTTGCAATTCACCTATCAAGTGGACAAACATCTGCCACGCTGCAATTAACCCAAGGTTTTTTTCATCGTCTCTCTTGTCTCCATTCTCCTGGTCTCCGTGGAATAAAAATACAGTAAACGGGTGATTCTCACCAACTGGCTGTAAAACCATGTCCGTGGTGGATATCTTTTTAAGAATGCATAATTGTAACAAAAAAAAAAATCATTGCAAAGGAGGACAATTCTTTGCTATTAGTAAATAAAAATGTATTGTTTTTCCTCATTTTTCACATTAAACTCTTTTTCCACTTTAAATCTCATTACCGTAATGCGTCCGAAGTTTTTTTTTTTATCTTTCTTAAGCATTTGTTCATGAAGAAAATAAGAAATGTCACTGACATAAATATGTATCTTGTTCATAATTGTTCATAATTTACTATAATCTTTGGGTTAAAAAAGTACACCTTAAAATTACTGATTTTTTTGGAGAAAAACTACGTGTCCGAAGCAATTTGTCTCATTACCGTAACAATTGTTCAAGTTTCTCCAGAGAATCCAGGAAGTATTTAAATCAAATTTTAGTTACCCATGATGCATCAGAAAGGAGGCAAGCTTCAAGATGGACACAAGGTGAGAACATGTGCTCTGTCTTTTTCTTTTAAATTCAGAGTTTACCTTGGTATATCCTATGTTTTACAGTTTTGAATCTCATTACCGTAATTTGTAAAATCTAAGAAATGAATTAGATTTAAGAAAAAATTAACTGGCTATAAAAGAGCTTTAAAAATGCCTGAGGTTTCAAAAGTAAAAATTTCTCAAAGTCAAAGTGGCTGACACATTTTATTTACAGAATTAAGGTATGCCTTCTCATTACCGTTACACTCATTTCTCATTACCATGTCAGTTATGAGACCTGTTACACTAATGAGAGGTAGAATTACGGTAATGGTAACTATAAGGCATATTATACAAACAGTTGTATTTATAGTATTATATATACATCGCATCATAGATTATTGGTGAATTATTTATTTTTTTATCTTTTTTTAAATTTAGGCATTAAAAACATTGTTTTGTTTAGATTGACAGACAGTGAAAGAGAGCAGCTGAACGAGCAAGGGTACAGAAGCACAGAGGAAAGATCTACAGTAGTGCTGAGCTTTTAGAGGAATACAGAATAAAGGAAAGAGAAAGGTAGTTTCAGAAAGGAAGACATTTTCTATTTAAAGATAAAGGTTTTCATATCAGTCTCTATATATACAGTGCCGTGAAAATGTATTTGCCCCGTCTGATTTTCTGCATTTTTGCACATTTTTCACATTGTATTTGGTCAGATTTTTTTGTAGATTGTAGTAGTATATAGAGGGAGTCTGAGAGAAAAAAATGACACCAAAGTTTGGTGCTTCTTTCATTTGTTTGGCGTGCAAGGTAATCAAACATGCAATCTTCAGGTGTGAAAAAGTTATTGCCCCCCCTAGTTAACTCAACCCAATTAAAGGGATAATTAGGGTCAGCTGTTTGAGTACTTTGGTTAACAACCAGGCCTGATTTGGGCCAGCCCTGCCCAATATAAATCTGACTAACTTTGGCCCTTACCATCAGAGTGAAGTTGTCAGCACACAGGTTCTAGAGGCACATCATGCCACGAAAAAACTAAATTCCTGAAGACCTCCTGAAAAAAGTTGTTGATGCCTATCAGTCTGGAAAGGGTTAGAAAGCCATTTCTAAGGCTCTGGGGCTCCACCGAACCACAGTCAGAGTCATATTGTCCAAATGGAGAAAGTTTGGTACAGTAGTGAATCTTCCCAGGAGTGGCCGTCCTGCCAAAATCTCTCCAAGAGCAAGGCGTAAAATCGTCCAGGAAGTCACAAAGAACCCTAGAACAACATCCAGGGATCTGCAGGCCTCTCTCGCCTCGGCTAAGGTCAGTGTTCATGACTCCACCATCAGAAAGACACTGGGCAAAAATGGGATTCATGGCAGAGTAGCAAGGCGGAAACCATTGCTCACCAAGAAGAACATGAATGCTCGTCTCAAGTTTGCCAAAAAGCACCTGGATGATCCTCAAGAGTTCTGGAACAATGTTCTATGGACAGATGAGTCAAAAGTGGAACTTTTTGGCCGACATGGGCCCCGTTATGTCTGGCGAAAACCAAACACTGCATTCTACAGTAAGAACCTCATACCAACGGTCAAGCATGGTGGTGGTAGTGTCATGGTTTGGGGATGCTTTGCTGCATGAGGACCTGGACACCTTGCCATCATTGATGGAACCATGAATTCGGCTCTGTATCAGAGAATTCTAAAGGAGACTGTCAGGCCATCTGTCCGTGAGCTGAAGCGCAGCTGGGTCATGCAGCAAGACAATGATCCGAAACACACAAGCAAGTCTACATCAGAATGGTTGAAATTTAAAGTTTTGGAATGGCCTAGTCAAAGTCCAGACCTAAACCCCATTGAGATATTGTGGCAGGACCTGAAACGAGCAGTTCATGCTCGAAAACCCACAAATGTCACAGAGTTGAAGCAGTTCTGCATGGAGGAGTGGGCCACAATTCCTCCACGGCGCTGTGAGAGACTAATCAATAACCACAGGAAGCGTTTGGTTGCAGTTATTGCTGCTAAAGCCGTAACCAGTTATTGAGTCTAAGGGGGCGATTACTTTTTTACACGGGGGCATTGGGTGTTGCATAACTTCCTTTAATAAATAAATGAAATATGTATCATTTTTTGTGTTATTTGTTCACTCAGGGTCCCGTTTATCTAATATTAGGTTTTGGTTGAAGATCTGATAACATTCAGTGTCAAAAAAATGCAGAAAATCAGACAGGGGCAAATACTTTTTCATCGCACTATATATGGATCATTCTCCAGTTCTTTGTACCAAAAGAAGGAAAACATGGTCGAAATATACAGTTTATGTTTTTATGTGTATGCAATGTCCAAAACACCTACAATATTTTAGAACAATATATATTTGTTTAATAATATATATACTCTTGATCAAATGTTACAGTGCCTATTGGTATACAGAACTGGAGAATGACCCGTATACAGACGTGCTCAAATTTGTTGGTACCCTTACAGCTCATTGAAATAATGCTTCATTCCTCCTGAAAAGTAATGAAATTAAAAGCTATTTTATCATGTATACTTGCATGCCTTTGGTATGTCATAGAATAAAGCAAAGAAGCTGTGAAAAGAGATGAATTATTGCTTATTCTACAAAGATATTCTAAAATGGCCTGGACACATTTGTTGGTACCACTTAGAAAAGATAATAAATAATTGGATTATAGTGATATTTCAAACTAATTCGTTTCTTTAATTAGTACCACACATGTCTCCAATCTTGTAATCAGTCATTCAGCCTATTTAAATGGAGAAAAGTAGTCACTGTGCTGTTTGGTATCATTGTGTGCACCACACTGAACATGGACCAGAGAAAGCAAAGGAGAGAGTTGTCTGAGGAGATCAGAAAGAAAATAATAGACAAGCATGGTAAAGGTAAAAGCTACAAGACCATCTCCAAGCAGTTTGATGTTCCTGTGACAACAGTTGCAAATATTATTAAGAAGTTTAAGGTCCATGGAACTGTAGCCAACCTCCCTGGGCGCGGCCGCAAGAGGAAAATCGACCCCAGATTGAACAGAAGGATAGTGCGAATGGTAGAAAAAGAACCAAGGATAACTGCCAAAGAGATACAAGCTGAACTCCAAGGTGAAGGTACGTCAGTTTCTGATCGCACCATCCGTCGCTTTTTGAGCGAAAGTGGGCTCCATGGAAGAAGACCCAGGTGGACTCCATTTTTGAAAGAAAAACATAAAAAAGCCAGACTGGAATTTGCTAAAATGCATATTGACAAGCCACAATCCTTCTGGGAGAATGTCCTTTGGACAGATGAGTCAAAACTGGAGCTTTTTGGCAAGTCACATCAGCTCTATGTTCACAGACGAAAAAACAAAGCTTTCAAAGAAAAGAACACCATACCTACAGTGAAAAATGGAGGAGGCTCGGTTATGTTTTGGGGCTGCTTTGCTGCGCCTGGCACAGGGTGCCTTGAATCTGTGCAGGGCACATTGAAATCTCAAGACTATCAAGGCATTCTGGAGCGAAACATACTGCCCAGTGTCAGAAAGCTCTGTCTCAGTCGCAGGTCATGGGTCCTCCAACAGGATAATAACCCAAAACACACAGCTAAAAGCACCCAAGAATGGATAAGAACAAAACATTGGACTATTCTGAAGTGGCCTTCTATGAGTCCTGATCTGAATCCTATCGAACATCTATGGAAAGAGCTGAAACTTGCAGTCTGGAGAAGGCACCCATCAAACCTGAGACAGCTGGAGCAGTTTGCTCAGGAAGAGTGGGCCAAACTACCTGTTAACAGATGCAGAAGTCTCATTGAGAGCTACAGAAAACGTTTGATTGCAGTGATTGCCTCTAAAGGTTGTGCAACAAAATATTAGGTTAGCGGTCCCATCATTTTTGTCCATGCCATTTTCATTTGTTTTATTATTTACAATATTATGTTGAATAAAAAAATCAAAAGCAAAGTCTGATTTCTATTAAATATGGAATAAACAATGGTGGATGCCAATTACTTTTGTCAGTTTCAAGTTATTTCAGAGAAAATTGTGCATTCTTCGTTTTTTGTGGAGGGGTACCAACAAATTTGAGCACGTCTGTATATAACATGATATATGATTTACTTCCAACATCAGAGGCCATTAGGGTTTTGTTAATAACATGTCATAAATCTATAGTAAAGGTCAGTCAATACCAGGTTTATGGCATGTTACTACTACTTTATAATATTCCATGTATAAAGCATTTATAAATGTTATTTGCACTCCCTAATCTAAAATGTTAACAAAAAAAACAAACAATGCAGTCTAATATTTTTATTTATTTTTTAAAAACTATTTTTAGATACCAAAGAAGAAAGCACAATGGACTTTTAAAATCAGCCAAAGAAATGCAAAAAAAAGCAGAAGAAATGGAGGGAAAATTCAGCGCGCTATTATGAGAAGAAAAAAAAATCTAAATGCCATTCTAAATATTACGCCACCATCACCTGAAGTTGATGCAATGAGCCAGGCTGGAGATAACAGATTCTTCAATCCCAGTTTAAAATTTCCTGTTGATAAAATCTGGTACTATAGAGAGGACATAACAGACATAATTCCTGAACCTTTACCTGCTACATCTTCAGCCAGGCACTTCTGTGTTGTACCTGAAATTTGGGCTAAACATCAATACAAGGCTCAGTGATCTGGAATTATATTGAACATCGGGATAGGATATCTCACAGTTAGATTTGGTGCTCTCTGTACTGCATTACTGTCTTTAAACAGTTTTGTTTACAGTTAAATTAATGTTTGTTGCTTTGAAAACCTATTGTTTTCACATAGGTTATAGTGAAATTAATTAGTACTAGACGTTCAAATACTGTATGACAATGAAGAGAAAAAAACAAGCTATAATAACAGCATCAAAAATAAACATTAAAAGACAAATGTACTCAGGCTTTGGTAAATACATTTGCGAATACTGTTCAAATACTTTTAAGATTGTATTTACCCCTATTTATCAAGGAAAGATCTTCAATTACACTTCTACCTATTACCATCTATTTGAACTCACTCACCTGTTCATGATCTTCTCAACCTCTTCAGAACTCACCATTAAAGGTTGAAAAGATCATGAACAGGAGAGTTTGAATGGATAGTACAGTAATTGGTTAAAGGTATAATTAGGTCTCACTGATGAATACGGTGAAAACAACCTTTAAAGTATTTGAACAGTATTTTCAAATGCGTTTTAACCCAAGTCTGAGTACATTTGTCATTTTGTGTTTATTTTATACAGTTATTACAGCTTGTTTTATATCTTGATTGTAATATCACTGAATAATTTGGAGATGTATTAAAATTACTAAAATAGTCAAATGTATATTGAACTCATTACCGTAATATACCATCTCCTCCTCCGTCACATTTATATCATTACCGCAACAGGCTACTATTTAGTAGTTAAAATAGAGGTAATGTTTTAAAAACTAATATGAAATTGGCAAGGAAAATGTATTATACAAATGATTTCCTCTACATCAATATATGTGTATTTTAATATCCATAATTAAACAAGTAAGTAAAACAAAAGAAGACATCTGATAAATGTGTCATATTACGGTAATGAGACAAAAGTGCGGATATTTTTTATTTTTATTTAAAAATACATGTATAATTGTTGATATGTTTAAGAAAATAACTTGTTTTTTTATATTGACAATGTTTTTGTTATAGATAAAACATTACAGCAGAATGCACAGTAGATTATTGTATTGGACCCTTCCTCGCTTGTTGATTGCACGATGCATGTAAAATAAAATTACTCATTTACATCCGACATTTGCTTAGAAAAGATAGAAACCAACACTCTCCTTAAAAAACACAGTTTTATACAATTAACATATTTGTACAATTCTCCAACGGGTCGATTAATTCCAAACACAGATATGTGATGTTTTTAGTGAAGTATACAAGTAACAGTCTTCTAAAACAAATGGAAGCATGAAACCGCACATATAAACAGGATTTCTGTGGTACGAATGCGTGGAAACCAGAGATTGGTTTATAAACCTGACAGTCATTTCCTCTCACATCTCGATCAAATGATTCAAGCTCTAAATAAGTATTATGCTGTACTTACCTTCAAAACCTTTCAACCCAGATGAAATAATGTTGCTGGCGTCATGTATCATATATGCTTCTCTGTTTCTGTGTAAGTTGTAAACATTGGTGATTTATCCTCTTCTGTTCATGATAAACATACCTTGTGATTTAAATAACCTTGATTTCTTTTCTCAAATGCAGATGGAGAAGCGGCTGTTACCATGATTCAGGAACCTAGTAGCATAACAAAGAGTAAAGACAAAACTGTCCGATTAAGTTGTGAAGTGAATGGAGTTGATATGAGCGGTGCATATATCCATTGGTATCGACATAAAAAAGGCGAAGCTCTGAAGCGGATTCTTTACAAAGCTGCGGGTAGCACTGCTTACGACGACACAACATTGGAAAAAAGATTATTGGTTGATAGAGTAGATAAAACAGATACTCTTACAATAACCAAAACGTTAGAGGAAGATTCTGCCACATATTATTGTGCCTACTGGGATACTCACAGTGATGCAAAGCCATAGGCAACCTGTACAAAAACCCCTCACTTATTTTCTACACTGATACCTTTATAGATGAATAAAACAGCCACAGAAGATCTACATGCAATGATTCCAGGAAATTCGTCTGTACAAGATGTTTGTTCTTGCACGATACAGAGCACACCACCACAACAGTGATGTTTCAATAGTTAATTTAAACCACAAGAACCTTAATGCAGTGATTCCAAGAAACACATCTGTTCATGCTATTTGCTCATGCGCACTACAGATAAGGCCAACCACAAGTCGTGACTGACTTATTTTGTGATATCATTGTTCAAGTTTATATATACCCTGTGAAAGACATGGCTGTAGGGTGACGTCAGACCAGAAACAGAAACCAAAACAAACCGGTAATGACGGGGCAAAACTGAAACCCTATGGCTTTCAGCTCTTATTAAAATAACAAAAATAAACAAACAGTTGAACAAAACAAACACAATAAACAAAAGGGCACATGGGCCAAAGTAAAGCAAACATAAAACTAGTTATATTCTATAGCAAAGAGTGCCTTGCACAGGCTGGTAGCATTTGTTATTATTCTCCTTCACAACTCTCTTCCTCCGAGTGCAGCCAAACTACAGATAAAGCCACATAATTTGTGACTGAGGATAACTATCAGTTATTATACTATCCTTCAGTCACATT
This sequence comes from Acipenser ruthenus, assembly GCF_902713425.1. Taxonomy (NCBI): domain Eukaryota; kingdom Metazoa; phylum Chordata; class Actinopteri; order Acipenseriformes; family Acipenseridae; genus Acipenser; species Acipenser ruthenus. The sequence continues at coordinate 89,058,916 of NC_081191.1, read as the reverse complement.
CTGCACGGATTTAATAAGTATGCGTGACTGTCAGCCAATTCAGTAATTGTAGCCGACAGTCACACATTCTCACAAGGTGTTTGTAACAATATGTCGGACGGCACTTCGCTCATCCTTGCCAAATAATAATACAAAACAACACGGCTTTCGCCATCATATATACAGACGTGCTCAAATTTGTTGGTACCCCTCCACAAAAAACGAAGAATGCACAATTTACTCTGAAATAACTTGAAACTGACAAAATTAATTGGCATCCACCATTGTTTATTCCATATTTAATAGAAATCAGACTTTGCTTTTGATTTTTTATTCAACATAATATTGTAAATAAGAAAACAAATGAAAATGGCATGGACAAAAATGATGGGACCGCTAACCTAATATTTTGTTGCACAACCTTTAGAGGCAATCACTGCAATCAAACGTTTTCTGTAGCTCTCAATGAGACTTCTGCACCTGTTAACAGGTAGTTTGGCCCACTCTTCCTGAGCAAACTGCTCCAGCTGTCTCAGGTTTGATGGGTGCCTTCTCCAGACTGCAAGTTTCAGCTCTTTCCATAGATGTTCGATAGGATTCAGATCAGGACTCATAGAAGGCCACTTCAGAATAGTCCAATGTTTTGTTCTTATCCATTCTTGGGTGCTTTTAGCTGTGTGTTTTGGGTTATTATCCTGTTGGAGGACCCATGACCTGTGACTGAGACAGAGCTTTCTGACACTGGGCAGTATGTTTCGCTCCAGAATGCCTTGATAGTCTTGAGATTTCATTGTGCCCTGCACAGATTCAAGGCACCCTGTGCCAGGCACAGCAAAGCAGCCCCAAAACATAACTGAGCCTCCTCCATGTTTCACTGTAGATATGGTGTTCTTTTCTTTGAAAGCTTCATTTTTTCGTCTGTGAACATAGAGCTGATGTGACTTGCCAAAAAGCTCCAGTTTTGACTCATCTGTCCAAAGGACATTCTCCCAGAAGGATTGTGGCTTGTCAATATGCATTTTAGCAAATTCCAGTCTGGCTTTTTAATGTCTTTCTTTCAAAAGTGGAGTCCTCCTGGGTCTTCTTCCATGGAGCCCACTTTCGCTCAAAAAGCGACGGATGGTGCGATCAGAAACTGACGTACCTTCACCTTGGAGTTCAGCTTGTATCTCTTTGGCAGTTATCCTTGGTTCTTTTTCTACCATTCGCACTATCCTTCTGTTCAATCTGGAGTCGATTTTCCTCTTGCGGCTGCGCCCAGGGAGGTTGGCTACAGTTCCATGGACCTTAAACTTCTTAATAATATTTGCAACTGTTGTCACAGGAACATCAAGCTGCTTGGAGATGGTCTTGTAGCCTTTACCTTTACCATGCTTGTCTATTATTTTCTTTCTGATCTCCTCAGACAACTCTCTCCTTTGCTTTCTCTGGTCCATGTTCAGTGTGGTGCACACAATGATACCAAACAGCACAGTGACTACTTTTCTCCATTTAAATAGGCTGAATGACTGATTACAAGATTGGAGACATGTGTGATACTAATTAAAGAAACTAATTAGTTTGAAATATCACTATAATCCAATTATTTATTATCTTTTCTAAGGGGTACCAACAAATGTGTCCAGGCCATTTTAGAATATCTTTGTAGAATAAGCAATAATTAATCTCTTTTCACAGCTTCTTTGCTTTATTCTATGACATACCAAAGGCATGCAAGTATACATGATAAAATAGCTTTTAATTTCATCACTTTTCAGGAGGAATGAAGCATTATTTCAATGAGCTGTAATAATAATAATAATAATACAAATAATAAACAAAGGGGCGGGACATTCCACCACATACCCCGATACCCTTGATCCTAAAACAGTTTTTTTGTCCATACCATAATAAAAGTAGGCATAGCTATTCATCTTATTTTAAGTTTTTGAAAAACTGTTGTAGTGTCAGAGTGGGTCATAATAGCATTCTGTGTATGAAAGTAACAGAATTGAAACATACAGCAGGGGATTTTAAGCCATTCTCTGTGTTTACTTGGTTTCTGGTCACAAACTCCCCCACTGACAAAGAATGCTTTTAAAAAGAGTCGTAAACTAAATACTGGACAAATGGCTTATCTTCACGATCGCTGAATGACTCCTTTGGCGCCGCACGCCAGAAAGTTCTGGGTGCTTTGAATTGCCGTTTCAGTGGAATACCTAAATAGTTAATGACTCTTGTTCTTTGCAAAGACATTTGTTTCGTACCCTGGTTCCTGTTGTGGTTAGTGTCGGTGTCTGTGGCGGGGGGGGGGGGGGGGGGGCTGCTGGCTGGCTGGCTGCTTGTCCTCTGTGAGCACTATTTCTGTCTCAGCCTTTTCTTTTAGAGTTGGAAACAGCTTCTCAAAAGCCTCCAGACTGGCCTCACCGCCATGTACCATCACTGTCCCGTTGTGGTACACATTAATGGTGAACATTGTGATGTCAGGGTCAGTATCTTCACTTATTGATATCTGTTTTCCATTGCATATCCCTCTCTTTTTAATGTTGTCAGATGTCTTGCAGATGGTAGTGTGCCAGGCTGTGTGATGCCGTGTGTAAAACCGCAGGTTTATTTTGGTGCAGGTGTCTCCTGTCAGGCTGTAGTCTGCTATCAGACTCTCTGGAGGTTCTCTTAGCACTTTATGTTGATATAGTTTCCTGGCCTGAGCACTCCTGGCCTCAGGGTACTCAACAGCAGTGCTGAAGGGGAGGAGCTGAAAATGCTGAGAAAACAACGAGCGCCTATAAAAAAAATTACTATTTTGTTGTTTTTGAATGAAATAGATCACAAGATAATATAATGCAGTAAATATATAATTCAGTAAATATAACAAATACAGGAATCAAGGACAAAGGAACTTGTCAAATAAATAAATAATAATTGCAAAAATATATATTAAGACTGAAGTAATCAATAAAGAGTAGCTCAAGTAAAAAGGAAAAGAAAACAAAAGGAAGGAAAGAAGGAAGGGACAAAAAAGAAAGAAAGAAAATATACAGAGCATTAGAAAACGATTCAGTACCGTCAGCCAATCAGCTTCCAGCTCTAGCGGGCACTAATAGACAGTAGATGCCCACTGGAACGTCTCAGCACCAACTGTGAATCAAATTTAACATCAATCCACGCAAATGCCGGATTTCTTTCTGATTTTGTGTATCTTTTAAGCACAGTTCACATCTATACACCTTATTCACGCCAGACTCAAAACGAGGCTTGGAGTGCAGCTGCTAGCTTCCGGTCGCTGATGCCTCCAACTGTAGTGGAGAGAAGTTATGGCGTTGCACTGTTGTGTTACGTTTTGTGGTTCTGATTTAAGAAATAACCCAGTGCACATTGCCCTTTTTAGATGTTAAAAAAAAAAATTTGTACATGTATTATATATGTATTTTTTTTTTTTTATGAAGAGAAATCTCAACTTTTATTTCTGTGTGAATGTACATATTCTTCATTATAGTCACAAATTTGATTACATTTCAGTTATACTGTCCGGGAGCCAATTGAGCATTTCCAATCAGTCCTAATCAATAGATAAGTAAGATGCAGAAGTTGAGATTATGCATGGATTATTATTATTATTATTATTATTATTATTTACTTGTGGGATACAATATCCAGTTTGTATTAAAAAAAACGTATACGACACATTGAGTGTACTAAAAGAGTCTTTATTAAGGACAACTGAACAAAATTACAAAAACGTTTAGTAACACGAGTTAACAAAAAACATGCTTGAGAAACACAATACTTAGACAGAAAGGAGATCCTTAATGTTACATTAACTCCAAATAAACTGTACAGGAATAACAGAAAGAGGGACGTTTGATTCTTGTTTTTAAAATGTCTTTACTTACCTTCTTATTATACTTACACTTGTTCTACACACAAAACATTGAATGTGCTAATGGAACAGCGGATTAGTAAACAACTGAACAGAATCCTAATAATGGGATTCATATTATTATTTATTTCTTAGCAGACGCCCTTATCCAGGGCGACTTACAGTCGTAAACAAAAATACATTTCAAGAATCACAGTACAAGTATTAATACAATTAAGAGCAAGATAAAATACAATGACTTTGGTTCTAGCAAGTACAAGTATATGACAAAATACGAGTCAATATCAGAGCAGATAACAGTGTCAGTGATAGTTACATCAGGATATAATTAAATACAAAATACTACAGATTAAACAGCACTTGTGACAGATTACAGTACTCTAAAGTAAAGTACAGGATTAAATGCAGTAGCCGATAAGAGCAAGTAAAGCGCATTAAGGAAGAGTGATAAGTGTCCAGAGGGAAAAGAGGAGTTCTACAGGTGCTGTCTGAAGATTAATAACTGAACAGAACTAAGCTTGGAGAAACAAACCAAGCCTAGGTTTTTTGATATGGTGTTACCTGAACCCGGTAAGGTGACTAATTATTTTTCATTGACCGGAACGCCTTAGCCCTAACGCTACATCCATTCTCCTGCCTCTTAACTGTATTTAAAAAACAATTAACACATGCTTATACCAAACCAATAAACGTGAAACAATACAGAGGCTTGATAATAACATCAATATTAATTAAAGTAAACGTTCTTTAACTAAAACTGCGAGATCTAAACATATCTTACGAATCTAGTAGGCTAGTAGCTTATTCACTTTCCGATCACAAATACGCTTGCTATTTACCTTCTACTTCATGAATATAACCCTCGATCCAATTGCTGTACCCTTTCTGCTGTATGTTTTTTGGAGTGCTCGCATTATTATCTGCCCAATTATCAATTTCTTCAGCTTATTTGAGGAACACATATTAAAGATTTCGTCCACATAACGATATTATCAGTAGCTGCGGCGGCCATGACAGTTGCTCGCACACTAAGCCTCGTTTTCAACCAAACATGACCGATGCGTGAATAAGGCGTATTGGACAGTAAGTACTAAACAAGGACACAATTGGTCCAAATTAATTTATTATTCACCAAAACCAGCCAATCAATACTTTGCATTGACTAAAGCAACCAATCCTGTAAGTTACCTGCAACTGCCGAGAGCTAATCACAGCCTGTCAGCTCAACCGGACGGCATCTTTCAACAGCAACAAAGCAACAAATATATATTATTCAGGAGAGAAAGGCTTTGGCGGATTATAGAAACATATTGAGTTAGGAGGCATTTTAGAGTGGTATTTAATGAGAGATTGTATTGCTAGTTCAGACTCCATCGCCCATGAACTGTTCAGTAATTGCTCCGTTCATTCAGGCAATGTCCAAATTATAAATAGGAGTTTAAAACCCTAACAAGTTAATATAAAATAAAAACTGATTTACTGAATATATGTATGCCATCCTTTTATTTAAAAAAACGTTTGGGATTATTTTCTTAGAACATCTTTACTCAGCAGAAAGGTACTCGATGAATCAGTACAAGTTCAAGGTAAATCTAGGTTTTAAGGTGTTTTTTTTGTTTTTTTGTTTTTTTTAAAGAAAACAATGGTAAAAATCGTTTTCTAATAGCAATAGTGCCCTGTCGATGAGGGCACCACCGTGTGATAATTGACCTTGACTTTTGTTAGCAGCCTCGCCTTCGGCTCGGGACGCATAACTCCTGTCGCAGTCAATCACACGGTAGAGCCCTCATCGGCGGGCGATAGAAATAAAAAGAACATTTCTAAACTACAATAAACTGCCAACACAACTCAGAAAGTTGGTGTTGTACCAGTTATGTGGAGTTTCATCCCCAAATATATTAAAGGAAATAGGTGAAATGCCACTCATTTTTGGCAGTGGTTTTGTAACTAATAACAAATAAAATGGCAGTTTGTCCTAGAATTTAGAATGTAGTGTTGCGCAGCTCATTAGTATGCAAGCCGTGCTATACGCTGTATATACGCACGGTCATGTGATGCTGTTTATCTAATCAGAGGTTGTTATTTTTCCAAGCCATATCATATAAATATTTCTATAATATTTATTTATTTTCTTCTTTTCCTCCCTCTTTCTCCCTGTGTGAGGAGCCTCGGCGTCACTCCCTGTCCCTCAGGCTGTGTGAGGAGCCTCAGTGTCACTCCCTGTCCCTCAGGCTGTGTGAGGAGCCTTGGCGTCACTCCCTGTCCCTCAGGCTGTGTGAGGAGCCTCGGCGTCACTCCCTGTCCCTCAGGCTGTGTGAGGAGCCTCTGTGTCACTCCCTGTCCCTCAGGCTGTGTGAGGAGCCTCGGTGTCACTCCCTGTCCCTCAGGCTGTGTGAGGAGCCTCTGTGTCACTCCCTGTCCCTCAGGCTGTGTGAGGAGCCTGTGTCACTCCCTGTCCCTCAGGCTGTGTGAGGAGCCTCGGTGTCACTCCCTGTCCCTCAGGCTGTGTGAGGAGCCTCGGTGTCACTCCCTGTCCCTCAGGCTGTGTGAGGAGCCTCGGCGTCACTCCCTGTCCCTCAGGCTGTGTGAGGAGCCTCAGTGTCACTCCCTGTCCCTCAGGCTGTGTGAGGAGCCTCAGTGTCACTCCCTGTCCCTCAGGCTGTGTGAGGAGCCTTGGTGTCACTCCCTGTCCCTCAGGCTGTGTGAGGAGCCTGTGTCACTCCCTGTCCCTCAGGCTGTGTGAGGAGCCTCGGTGTCACTCCCTGTCCCTCAGGCTGTGTGAGGAGCCTCGGTGTCACTCCCTGTCCCTCAGGCTGTGTGAGGAGCCTCAGCGTCACTCCCTGTCCCTCAGGCTGTGTGAGGAGCCTCAGTGTCACTCCCTGTCCCTCAGGCTGTGTGAGGAGCCTCAGTGTCACTCCCTGTCCCTCAGGCTGTGTGAGGAGCCTCGGTGTCACTCCCTGTCCCTCAGGCTGTGTGAGGAGCCTCAGTGTCACTCCCTGTCCCTCAGGCTGTGTGAGGAGCCTCGGCGTCACTCCCTGTCCCTCAGGCTGTGTGAGGAGCCTCAGTGTCACTCCCTGTCCCTCAGGCTGTGTGAGGAGCCTCGGTGTCACTCCCTGTCCCTCAGGCTGTGTGAGGAGCCTCGGCGTCACTCCCTGTCCCTCAGGCTGTGTGAGGAGCCTCAGTGTCACTCCCTGTCCCTCAGGCTGTGTGAGGAGCCTCGGTGTCACTCCCTGTCCCTCAGGCTGTGTGAGGAGCCTCGGTGTCACTCCCTGTCCCTCAGGCTGTGTGAGGAGCCTCGGCGTCACTCCCTGTCCCTCAGGCTGTGTGAGGAGCCTCGGTGTCACTCCCTGTCCCTCAGGCTGTGACAGGCGCTTGTGAATTGGGCTGCCTCTTTAATGCAGCTTGTTTTCTCTAGTAAGAGGGTGGGGAGTTTTTCATGGTCTGGCAGGTCTGGGAATTGCTTCCAGAGATTTTCTATTTTTGGGAAGAAGGCTTCCCTTAATGGATTATATATGGAGCACTGCACTAGAAAGTGTAACTCTGTCTCGACCTGGTTGAGCAGCCATGTCTGCCTGTTTCGGCTGGTCTCGATGGCCAGGCTGTGCTCACTGAGCCTGTACTTTGTTAAGGTCTGTCTCTGTTTGTTGTCTTTCACCCTGGTCAGGTATTAAGCCAGGGTGTAGTGTAGTCTTTTTAGGGCCCGACAGCATTTCAATTTACTTTGTGTTTTAGTCTGTTTTACTCTGATTGTGTGTGTTAGAGTGGTGCTCTTCTGAAGCTGATTTAGTGTGGGTTAGTGCAGTGTGCTTCAGGACCAGCTGGCTGAGGGGACTCTTCTCTGGTCTCTGCTCTTGGTATTGCAGGGCTTTATGGTGGTAAGAGTTTATGTTACTATTTTTTATATGGAGCCAAAATTTAATTGCTCTTTATTTGGATATTAATCAATAGTGGGTATTGGCCTAATTCAGCCCTGCATGCATTGTTTGGAGTTTTCCTTTGTATGCAGGACTTCAATTGGATGTTTGTCCCATTTTGTAAAATCCTGCTCAGTGAGTGGACCCCACACTTCACTGCCATACAGGGCAATGGGTTAGATGACACTTTTTTAGCCATATTTTAATTGGGATCTTTATATGCATTTTTCTCTTAATAGCATAAAATGCCCTGCATGCTTTTTCTTTTAGTGCATTCACTGCCAGGTTGAAACTCCCTGACACGCTGATTTTTAGGCCTAGATAGGTGTAGTGTGTGCAGTGTTCTGAAGTGTTTTTGCCAAGGGTGAAGTGGTACTTATTTCCCTGAGATCTGGCTTTCTTCTGGAATGTCATAACTCTGGCTTTATTCATGTTTACTGCCAGGGCCCAGGTCTGACTGTACTGTTCTAACAGTGACAGGCTCTGCTGTAGCCCCTATTCAGTGGGCGACAACAGAACCAGGTCATCTGCGTAGAGCAAGAATTTAACTTCAGTGTAATGTAGAGCAAGGCCAGGGGCTGCAGACCGCTCCAACACTGTGGGCAACTCGTTGATATAGATGTTGAACAGTGTCGGGCAGCCCTGTTTCACTCCCCATCCTTGTGAGTTATTTTATTGCCAAGGAGTGTATTAATATATTGCAGTTACCATACATGTTTTTTTTTTTTACATTTTGGTGTCAGTTACTTAGTTCATGAGCCAAGTTTAGGTGAGGTTGAGGAGGTGGCATATCTCCCCCCAGCTCTATGCTGGCAGTCCCTGCTGGCCGGCTGAGAGCCGCGGCGTAGCTGTGCTGGGCCTGCTTGTGGACCTGCTGCTGGGCTGGCTGTGCGGGGTGGTGTGCTGGGCCGGTCCTGGGTTTGCTGGGCTGGGCTGGCTGTGTGGGTTGGTGTGCCGGAACGGTTCTGGTTCTGCTGGGTTGGGCTAAGCAGGTGTCGCTGGTGTTGTCCCAGTGGTGGTCTCAGTTTCCTGGGGGTCCACCTCGGTTGCTCTGGGCTGCGCTGCACTCCGTAGCTGGGAGCTCTTTTGCTGCTCTGTGGGGTGCTCTGTGGGTCCCGGCCCAGGGCGTCGTCCTGTAAGTGCCTGTGGAGGTGTACATGATCATAGAGGTGCTGGGGCCCGAGGGTGGGGTGGTGGGCCAGGTGAACATTTGGAAGCAGAGAGCACCCACGGGAGATCTCTGCATAAATTTTTTTTGGAAATCCCTTTTTGAAACAAGGTTGAAATTATAATTTTTGTGTTAGGGAACACCTGTGTTGCCCTTTTGGCCACTTTAATTACCGATATGGCCACGTTGTCCTGCTGGGCCCACAGGTCATTGGTTCCCGTATGTATTATTATGTGGCTGGGGGAGCCGAGGCTCAACACGGACAGCACCTGCAGTGCCTTCCCTGTCATTGGGCACCATGTCTTTGATACCTTCCGTCCGGGGAAGAGGCACTGCTCACTAATGAATTTTCCATTAGAGTCTATCAGCAGGGCTACTTCAGCGTGGTGTTGTTGTCTGCTGTAAGAGGGTCGGTGCTGCCTCTGGCTCTGGTTCTGGCTCTGGTCCAGTGTCAGACTGTGTATTCTCATTCTGTGTGAGGTCTGCGGTGTGTGTCGGCGTGCCTGGTCAGGGTTGTGGGTGTGTGTGACACTGTTTCTCTGCAGGGCTTTGTTGCTGTCTGGTCGATGGTGCTCCCCGTGGAGCTGCTACTGCTGGGGATGGTGCTCCCTGTGCTGCTTCTGCTGCGGGGGGCGGTGTGTCTCCTCTCTCTCCGTTGCATCTCCTCTCTCACTTCCGCCAGCTCCCTCTTTAGAGTCTCTCTGTCCTGTTGCAGCTCCTTCACCTCCGCTCTCAGCTCTCTGAGCGAGGCTTTGTACTCATTTTTCACCTGGGTGAGCTGGTCTCTGGGTTGCAGTGCGGGGGGTCACTGTCTGAGAGCCTGGTCAGCACCAGCTCCACCACCAGCAGGGACAGGCTCTCCTTCAGCTGTGAGACTGTGCTGTGAATCTCCAAGGGCTGGGCCAGACCGAGGAGATCAGTCTCCTGGGGCTGCGCTCTCACTGTTCAGTGCTGTCTTTGTGCTGTCAGGGGCAACACTTACTGCTGTGGGGATGTTAATCTTAGTTTCTTCACTGTTTTCTTTTTCTGTATTTGGTTTTTCGGTTTCTGCCAGATTTTTTAGGTCCATGAATTTTTCTTCGAAACATCTCAGACTGGCCACACTGCCCTGCACCATGACGTGCCATTTTGATATATGTTTATTGTAAGCACTGTGTTTCCAGGGTGTGCCTTAACCTATGCTTCCTTTTTTGATTTGTCTATACTGTCTGCAGATTGCTGCATACCAGGCCCTGGTATATTCTGTGTAGAAAAGCAGGTTGGTCATTACAGTCCTGTCTCCAGTCTGGGAGCAGTCTGCCCTGAGAGTCTCTGGGCTCTCTCTCATCACTCTGTTTTCCTAACCTGTGCAGTCTTGACCTCCTCAAGGAGTGATATTATAGAGCAGTGGGGGGGGGGGGGTGCTGCCTCTTTTCAGAATCAAACTGCCACTCTTCAGATTTAAGCTGTACATACACTATTTCTTATTTATTTTTATTTTTTTAAATTCTTTCTTTCTTTCTTTCTTTCTTTTTTCTTCCTTTCTTTCTTTCACCTTTCTAGTTAATTTCCTCTTTGGTCTTATAAACTATTTCTCTTGAAATTTTAAACTTACTTTTCCTTTTTAGTGTAGATGTTCTCCAACTGTTTTACAAATGTATTTTATTTTGTCTTCATTTTTTATTTCAATCCAAGGCAACTAAATATATTTTGTATTGCCATGCTTAACATGATTCTGAAGTAGATTTTGATGTGTGCTTTGGATCGTTGTCGTGTTGGAATGTCCAGTTGTGCTTTAAAACAAGTTTTTTAGCAGAGGGTTTCAGATGATTGGTCAATATCTTTTGGTATGCTATGGAATCTATGTTTCATATTAACATTTCTAGCACCTTGTAGACAATACTATTATAGCATCAAAGGGTAGGAATACTTTTGAATTAGTATTCGTGGAGTGTTGCACAAAAAAAATGTTGAAATAAATAATTTCTTGTAACTTTTTTTCCTCATCCACAAAAGCAAAACTTTTGCTACAAAAGATTTTTCCTAAAATTCTTTGTTTTTGTTCGAGAAATTTTTAGAAATTATAACTTTCCATTGGGGTATGTAAACTTTTGACTACAACTGTACTACTGATGACTGTGGTTTAAAACCCATTTTTATCCTCCAGTAACATTGTCTGTGAAATAATGATGCCGTTTACTGTCCATACTTATTCAATAGATAACCCTAAAATGTATTGCAATAGAAAGAAAATAAATGTTTAATATGTCATAAAGGTAACTCAATAATCATGTAAACAATTTATGGTAAAACAATGAATATTAACTTTAGTGAAAGTTCGGGGGGCGTGAGCCAGGGCTTCGCTCCTTCCTAATTTCACCTGTCTATCATCATTAACTCCCTATTGGAACCCAGTCACAGCTCAATTCTTTCTCTTCCATTTTGCTTTTTGCATACGCTGCGACCCGTTCCAGGAAACCTCCCTGTCGGATTCTCCTCAAAATTTGTCTCATTCAATTCTCGGATGGAAGCTCAGTACCGTCTACTTCTAATGCAGACCTCTACCCAACAACCAGACCTGCTGCCCCGGCACTATAGAGACCAAAACGCCCCCGTCAGCAGACTCAGCCTCCGGAGCAGCGATTTTATAAGGATTGGCCACTCGTCAAACTCTTAAAAACCCTGCGTGACATCAATATCAACATTTCAGCTGGAAGCGAGCGTATGCCGCTGTTCAATAATAATTGTACCTTTATATCTGCTACACCCATGTTGCCTCCATCTTGCAAGCTCGCCTCCGCAAACTTACTCGCCTAGGACAGGCCGCAGCAGCCCCATTCTCCATTCTCTTCGGGTTCAGCACTTCCGGTCCCAGCAGCTGACGTTCCCACCTACAACAGGGCATCAGCTGCCCTCAATGGTCCACAGCAAGCGCCTGTAGTCAGAAATCAAGTCCAGCAAACACATATGGTTTGTACTTTTGATATTTGTGCAACAATAAGGGCTAGATTCTCAAAGCTATGTTCCAATCTCATTTAATTTTATTTTTCTGAAATTGAAAAGTACCCCGGTAAAGCCAAATTTTTCACTTGCTGCCCCGCCCCTGCTCGCTCAACAGCACCAGCAACGCTTTGTCAGCAATAAACACTTGTTTAGATGGCATAGACAATCGCTCCAGCACCATTGCAGTTCCTTCTTCAGCCTCTCGTGCCAATCTCCGCCCCTTCATTTCATCTTGTTTCAGCGGCTCCATTGCTCACCTCAGTCCAGGCATCTCCGGCCCCGCACCCATCTATCAGCATTCCAGAGTACAACCTGGTTATCGCATCTGCTTCAGGCTCCCAATCAGCAGCCGCCATATGACGTCACACCCTCTCCCCTTTGATCCGAAGGCAAGTAATGGAAGATAGCCAAGTTCCACACATGCTCTGCACCACCCCGGGGTCACACACACACATACGCTCTGCATCACCCCACGGTCACAGACACACATACGGTCTGCATCGCCCCGCGGTCACAGACACACCTACACTCTGCACCGCCCCACGGTCACAGGCACACATACGCTCTGCACCGCCCCGCGGTCTCTAATTCAAGCCGACGAGTCTCTAATTCAAGTTGAGATGGACAAAGAAGTCATGGCCGGCCCCTTCCCAGCTCTGTTCCCCATCATCAGGATTAGCCTCATTGAAATAGCGACGCGCAAAATTATCCCTTCATTACATTACAGCTTCCGATACTATTAAATCCATCAAAGCAGCAGGCCAGTGGATATTTTAGACGCTTTTAAATCATGCCCATTCATCCCTCTCTCCAACACCTGTTTGGGATCTTATGGGAAGATGACTTTCTCCTTAGATCCCCACCTTCAGACCCCCCGCTCAAGCAATCTCCAATCTGCGATCCCTGTTTTCTTTAGTAGACGTCCCACTCTCAAGATAAACCATCGGCCCAGCAACCCGACTAGAATTCCTCAGAATCACCCAGGACACTGTCAAATCCGAAGCCAGTCTCCCACTCGACATTCCTGGAGTGCATTTGTCAGCTCATTAACAACTTCCAAGTATAAAAATCAATCTCTAAACGCAACCCGTTATCTCCCCTCGGCCACTTAAATTTCGCAATTGGCATTATTCCCCAAGGTAGAACATTCATATCGCGCCTTTTCGCTCTTGTCTCAACTACAAAAAAAACTGGATTCTCACGTAAAAATTTCTTCAGAAGCAAGAAAAGACATCAGAATGTGATACAACTTGCTGCAACACTGGAACAATCAACAAATGCAGTTCCAGCAGTTCATCTTCAATTGTTTGCATATCAGTTTCCCACAATTTCTTCATCCAAGCTCACAATCTTCCAAGCATCTACAATAATGGATCCATCCCAGCAGTACATCTGACACTCTGAGGAATCACCAATAACCCCCCTGCATCTCCTTCCAGACTTCCTATAATTGCCCCAAAAGCATCATTACCAGACACTGGTTCACTTCCCACCTCTCCGCTCTCGTCACCAGAGCAGGTCATTCTCCCCAATTCCACACCACACACTCCTTCAGGATTGGCGCAGCCTCTTCAGCAGCCAGAGCCTGCATCAGCCATCGCCTGATCAGGACCATGGGGCGCTGGTCCTCTTCAGCAGTCAACTCCTACATCCGATCGCTGCCTTCCGATATCTCTGCAGCACATCAGTCTATAGCTAGCATGCCCGGAATAGGGGCGCCCTCTCCGCCAGGACCACCAGAGGGTTTTTTCTCCTCTCCGCCGAGCGGATGGCCATCACATAGCTAGTTCCCTTAACCATTTAATTGTTCACTTATTTTGTTTGTCATTGTTTGTCTCTTCTTGGTCTTATGTTATACATTGGCACGCGGTCTTTGTTTGTCTTCACAGGTGCGGGTTCAGCGGGGAGCTGGTGGTCCATCTTTTTGGGGGGATAGTGATTCTCACTTCCCCAACCTAGAGTTCCCATAACTCCACAGGTTCTTTGTGCGGTCAGAAGGGACTACCAGCCACACTATTCTTCCACAGCTCATGTGCTTCATGTTGCATCATGAAAGAAGGCTCTGTCTTACATCCTCCTTTATCCTCCTGGGACGTGGCCCTCATACTCTTAGTGCTTGAGTCCCGTAACTAACAATTATTTGTGTTCTTTCAGATTCTCTTTTCTGCCTTACGTCAAGGCTTCTGATTAGCTGCTCCGTCCTCTGAGGGACAAACCTGGTTGCTAACTGGGACCCAGTCGCGAGGCCGAGCCTATAACGACTCTCAGAGAAGTCAGAGGACTTTATGTTTCAGGGGCCCAGACGCCGATAGGGCCAGACTCGACTCCATAGGGAAGGCTCTCTCAGTAAGAGTCCGGCCCGTTCTTTTCTCTCTCCCCTGTCCTAGAGGCCGAGCATCCGATCCTAAGTTGCAAAAACACTCCCTTTCCCTGCCCCGTGAAATGAAAGTAATATTTTACATTGCAGAAACACTTTTAATTGCAGGTAAATTGAACCTACCAAAGTGTTTTGCAACTGTACTTTGATAGATTATACACAGTAGAGGGTATATACAGTACATATTTCTGTTTTATGTGGTTATCCTGTTTTTAAGTGTGCCACAGTAGTTTTGACTGTCCTGGAAGTACAGTTTTGAAGTCAGTATTCACAGATTGTTAGTTGTGTTTGATAGCCTATTTTGGGAGGGAAATGACCATTTGTACCACTTTCTTTAGATTAGATTAGCTTTATTAGCTTTATAAGTAAGAAGATGACTAATATAATGCTATGCAAATGATTTATTTGCATTATAAAAAAAGTTAAAAACACAAAGAAAAGAAAAAAAGAAAGGAAAAAAGTTAGTAAAAGGGTATTATGTAAGATAAATACATGTTTGGAATATAATTAAACATGAAGTAGTCCTGTAGCAAATTATATTCAATGGTTTGTGCTTAACGGCAGTTATTAACAGGAATTAACAGTAACCACTTTGTTACGGCAAAGGGATTTTTCTCATTTTCCTGGAAACTCCCTCTAATACTTCTATGAACCATGGTGTGCGTTCACATCCAATGGCTGTTGCACACATATCTGATGTCATTTCCTCAACAGTTAAGTTTTTATTAACATGTAATTGCCAGATTTCCAGACTTATATATTTATGTATTTGCCATCAGATGTAAAAAGCTGTTTGCAGTTAATTAAATTATTTGCACTTTAACTTGGCTTGTAGTGGTATACCTTGTACAAATGTGTTAGGAGGTTGAACTAAAGTAAGGAAAATGTTTTTTATGATTTAACAAACCAGCCTAAAGACCTGGCACGTCTATGGTTATAGATGTTGTGAAGGCTCAGTTCAGTGTGGGGTGCCAAGCAATGGTACTATTGGATATTATGTAAAAGACTTCTGAAGAGGAACCAAGTAAGTATAAACTATTTAATGGACATAACTTACTAGGTATTATTAAATAGTCTCCTATGAGATCTAATTAATGTTTTTTGTTTTTTTTTTACTTGACAAAGTGAATGTATTAGGAATATACTATCTCAGAGATGTCACTATAATTTATCATAAGGACAGTGGCCACAATGCATCGATTCTTACCTTTGTTATGTTGGAGTTATGGAGTTTATTTATTTATTTTTATTAATTTTTCCTGAAATATATTATTGGTATAGCTTTATGAAGCCATGTTAGATCAGTAGTTTCCAAAAGTATTTTTTTTTTTCTGACTTAGAAATGTACAGCTCATGAAGGACAAACCGTTTAATAAACGTGTCCGCTCTTCATTCTGACAGCACAGCACTGAATATTAAAAAATGAATATCTCATGAAAATGAAGCATGTTACTGTGAAACTCAATGACAAAGTCAGTGTATAACAGCAAACAGAGGCTGGGCTAGACAGTGATATTATTTAAAATAAAAAAATTAAAAAAACCTATTAGGTTTAAAATGGGTGTTTCTCCTGTCAAAATAAAATAAAATAAAATAAAATAAATAACATTTGGGGGTAAAAGCTTTGAGATTATCGCCCATTGTTTAACAAAGAAAATGAAAGCCGTTTGTAATAGAGTCTTGTTAGGAAGGCAGCTTAATGGAAACATATTTTGTGTACTAATACAGTATACCTACAGTACATAAGAACACTTGAACATGAGAAAGTTTACAAACGAGAGGAGGCCATTCGGCCCATCTTGCTCATCTGGTTGTTACGTGATGATTGTAGTGCTTTATATCATTGTGGGAGCTGGCAAGGTCTTTGGTGCAGGGACAAAACTGATTGTTAATGGTAAGTTATTTTTAATCTATACATCTATACATCTTGCATATCAATAATTTCTTGTAAGTGCACAGTTTTATATACTTTTTAATTCAATATCATTGCAAACCTTTTTTAAAGCAACAAATGCATTGTACTGGTTGGTGCTTATTATGTATCTATTTAAGGTGAGCACTTTTTTAAGTTCTTAAACTGGGACAGTATGGAAATATTGTAAATAACACCCAGCTACCAAGTTACAGGGAAGCTCTAGGAATGTATGGATCAAAGTATGTGGTTCTGGTACAAAGCTTGTAGTAACAAGTACAAATTTTAGGCACAAATCTGCAGAATCTTAATGATTTTTCAGCAATATGTTAGCGTAAAAAAAAAAAAAAAAAAGGTTGTTGGGAAAGAGGCTCCAGGTGTCACAACTGTCTCTAAAGCTTTAAATCTGGAACTGTCAATCCGCAAAGTTAAACTGTTATAAAACAAAGTATTGTTTTTAAATTAAATGTGAACCTGCAGTTAATAAATGTTTGGTTGAGTAAGACTATTTTTGGTTTTGCTGAAGTATATCTACACAACCGATTGTTACAAGTAAGTGTGTTTTATTTTTGTAGCAGGGGTAATACAATTGATACAAACAGTGTAATATATACCAAATGCTACAGAGTTATTATAAGGGCTCAAATCAATGTGGGAAGACAACCAGTGGTGCAGTTTATAATTTTAAAGTCTTTGGAAGAGGGACCAAACTGGTAATTACAGGTAACATATTTTCATTAACATTCCACAGATATCCATGCCAAGCAGGTGAAACACACACCCAAAAGTGTAATGAAATTGGCAGTCATTTTTCAGTTAAAAAAAAAAAAGTTTTAACATGAAATTTCTTGCTGTTAACAGAACTCTGGCGTTGCCAGTCTTGCATACAAAGAAAGCTTTTGAAAACTTAAAACAATAATGCCTGCATTATGTAGAAAGATTTATAAAACCATGTGAAGACTATTATGAAATTTTAAAATTATTATTATTATTATTATTTATTTCTTAGCAGAATATATATATATATATATATATATATATATATATATATATATATATATATATATATATATATATATATATATTGTTGAAGCTAGTTTAAACCTGCTGTTATCACGCTGAACCATTTTGCCACCACAGTACAAAGCAGTCTAACTGTTTTTGTAAATGGCTAAGTCACTGTGAGAAGGCAGTTATGATTTTAAGGTATTTGGCTCTGGGACAAAGCTTGTTGTCACAAGTAAGTATTTTTTTAATACTTTGTAACATGTTATGTTACATCACACCTATTATACATTTTAATCTGTAAATGCTAGGAGTTCTAATTGCAATATGAGTAAAATGTATATAAATATTATATTAGTTACGCTGCTGCATATGTGAGAAAGAACAGTATCTTAAGAGTTTGAGTTAGTTTGAGATAATGATTAGGACAAAGATACATGGTTCTAACTAATGGTTTGGTTGAGTGAGGGCAATCTTACTAGTTTGACTTCAGTTTTTTAGATGAAAATACTTAGATGAAAAGTTAGATGATTAAAATGGTATAAGAATAAATATTGTACAATTTAGTTTATTCTATTTTATTGTGTCAATGTAAACACAGAGGAAAATAGTATTGAAAAAAATAGTTTTTTCATTAGCGTAAGTGTTTGCAGTTTGGACATTTGTAATTAAAACTGACTGTTATCAATAATTACATTTTATAGATGTTGCAGAGATAATAATATTGAACTAATATATGGTCTAATATTGAACCAACCAACTTTAAAATATAAATAAAAGAACAGAAATGGACCATAGTGTGCTTGTAGAAATTATTATCCTCTATCTAATTATTTGTATGATGATTTCACATTGTGGAGGATGGATGGGTAAAAGTCTTTGGTACTGGCACAAAACTTGTGGTTTCAGGTACAAATGTATTTTATTTTCACATTTCTTCTATTGACTTAAGCTCACTTATTTTATCTTTTTTGAATGCATTCAATTAAAAGCTGCTCCATATTTTTTCCACAAAAAAAGAGATTTAAAAAAATGATGCCTGAAATTAGTCTAGTCCTGTTGTTATCATCCTGAACCATCTTGTCACCAGGCCTTAATGCTCAAGTGTACAAAGTAGTCAGACTCTTTTTGTAAAGGACTAAATTACTGTGAGTTACCAGTAGCGGGTGGTACATTAAGGTATTTGGTTCTGGGACAAAGCTTGTTGTCACTAGTAAGTATTTATTTTATAATTTGTAATGTGTTAAGTTGCAGTGCCCCTATTACACATGTTAAGCTATAACTGTTGAGTTAGAAGCTGTAATTACAGTGTAATTCAGGTAAGTACAGTGTATATAAAGATAAGTGCAATGCACTCAAATTAGTGATGCTGCTCCATTAACTGTCAAAGAATGGTATTTTAAGAGTTTGGGTTACGATAATGCTCAGGGCAAGGATACAATGGAGGCACATTTCTTATTGGTTTTACTTCAGATCTTTTTGTTCAGTGAATTTAATGAGTGATTGGTTCTGTCTTGTAACTTGCATATCATACTTATTTATCCTGTGGTATATTTTCATGAATAAGTCAATGACTTAAATGGTACTGGAATAAATACTGTACAGATTAGTTTAGTTTAATATACGCAGTGGTAGTGACAGCTGCTTTCATATATCCTTACGTAAAAAATGCTGCAACAGTTTAAAATATATATATATATATATATATATATATATATATATATATATATATATATTAAACATTTCTAAAATAATTGAATACAATAAAGTAAAAAGATGACAACCCTGAATGATCTTGTCACCAGCCCTTACAGAGAATGCTCCACAGCACAGTGCAAATTATCATACCTGTTTTTGTAAAGTGATAAATTACTGTGAGTTGGCGGCTATGGTGTTAAGGTATTTGGCTCTGGGACAAAGCTTGTTGTCAGTGGTAAGTGGTTTTTTTTTAATACTTGATAATCTGTTGCACATATCATAGTGTGTTAATCTAGGAGTTGAAACTGTAATATATAAGTATAGTTTTAAGTCAATATATATATAGAGGCAAGCACGATGTAGTTACTACTACTACTACTAATACTACTAATAATAATAATAATAATAATTTTCATTTGCTCACTTTATTGCTTAGATATAGAATAAGACCGATCCAAGTGGTAGAAAGCATGTCTTTCTCTTATGTGTTTGGAAAACAGTTATGATTTTAATTTAATTTCTATAGTGGATATTTCTAAAACACAATGGAATTGGGTAACACAAACAGAAAAACAGAAAAGGCGTAGCTGCATCTGTCAGTGTCCCACTAGCTAAGTTTTTGTACAATGAATTTACACTGTGTTACCAGGGAGCATGGTTCAAAGTGTTTGGTTCTGGCACAAAGCTTGTAGTGACAGGTAAGAATGTCATTTGTACCTATTTTGTCCAATATTTGCAGAAGCCTGATGAATATTTTGTATATGAATTTTCAATATTATAACACAGTTGTATGTATACAGTATATTAGGACACACATGGAGTGCACGCTAACAGCCTACACCTTATATAAATGCATTGGATATTTATATGTTTTGAATTGTATAATTTTTGGGGGGGGGGGGGGAATTATCGGAATATGTTAACTACGCAAAGCCTTGAACCGCCTATCCCAAAAGACATCTTGTATATTTCATTTTGGATTTATATTGCATTATAATCCCAGAAAAGGTTGGATTCCTAAATTAGTACAAGAATAAATCTAATTTAGTTTAGTCTTGCAGGTAGGACTGTTAACTCTAAAGGACATTCTGTGATGGCAGTTTGTGTAAAGGTTCATGTTCAGACAGCATTCAGAGATATAGATATGATATAAAGATTTTTGGAAGTGGAACATAATGAATTGTTACAAGTAAGTGTGTTTTCTGCGTGTTGCTAATGTGATACTATTCCATCAAACAGTCTAAAGTACTCTATAGTTAGTGCACCTCCAGTTAGTGTAAGGTGCTCAGATCAATGTGGGATGACAGCTGGAGGTAGAGCTTATTACTTTAAAGTATTTGGAACAGGTACCAAAATGGTTGTTACAGGTAAGTAAAATAAATACAACTTTTTTGTAAGTAACTATTTCTAACAATATCGAATAAAAATACTATTTCATTATTATTGCTTAATCCGGTAATGGAAATTATGTTGACAGAATAGCAAGGATAGTCCACTGGGATCAGTTTTATGTTTGTTTAATACCTGTTGAATTTCTATTATTAATTTACACAGCCTCTTAGAATAAACTATGAATGTACTTAAGTTTAACTACAAAACAAATATATCATAAAGCACTGTATACTGTAAAGAGTGAAGTCTGTTATACTGAACGTTGCTCTCAATGTCTTGTCCAGGAAACGCATTATGCGTGTGCATATTTACTATAGCTTATTGTAGCATTGCATATCACTGTGGGAGACTTTAAAGTTTTTGGAACAGGGACCAAACTGGTTGTTTCTGGTAAGTAATTAGCTTTAATTATCTCCTGTGAGTTCTGATGAAAGTTATGTAAATGAACTGCTTCTTACATACTTATATTTACTGGAAAGGATGACATACAACTTATTGCAATAGTAAATACAATGTGATTGGTATATGTCAGTCATTTGTCAGGTAAAGAAGTGACACGTTATTTAAATTATAAAATTAATTTATTTAAATATTGATTATCAGTGGTCTAAATAATACTGTCAGTCACTGGAAACGTTATTTTCAGGAATAGAAATAGAATAGCGTATTTATTAAGTGCTAGCCTCATCTACTCTACATGTGCATTTTAAGTAATTGTACAACGAGTTCACACTGGAGAACAGCGTGGTGAGAGTCTTTGGTTTGGGCACAAAACTTGTGGCTACAGGTATTAATTTGATATCATTTCAAATATTTGGTGTTGATATTTTTAACTTGCAAAATATTCCCTTGCGACCCCAGGCTCCTGTTGAACTCTTTTTTGTACAGTATACTATATCATGGGACCACAAGAAGAGTGTAATTATTTGGGTACCTTTTTGATATTACAGTAGATAATTAGACTTAAAAAATGGATCGGCTATTATTTAAATCAATACATTAATACATTGATACAAGATCACATGGCAACAAAAAGAAGTCTATTTCGTTGTGTCAGCGTAGGCACTCAGAGGGGAATGGTAGAAAGGTTTTTGGAAGTCAGACAAAACTGATTGTTACCAGTAAGTACATTTTATATTTGTTGCAGAGGTAATAATATTGAGCCAAACAAGTACTATACAGTTATTGCATGGGCTCAGGTCTGTACAGTGTACAATGCTCCACAGCACAGTACAAAGTATTATACCTGTTTTTGTAAGGCGATAAATTACTGTGAGTTGGCAGCTATCGTTTTAAGGTATTTGGCTCTGGGACAAAGCTTGTTGTCAGTGGTAAGTATTTTTTTTTAATACTTGATAATGTGTTGCACATATCATACAGTGTGTTAATCTAGGAGTTGAAACTGTAATATATAAGTATAGTTATAAATCAATGTATATAGAGGTAAGCACAATGTAATTATTATTATTATTATTATTATTATTATTATTATTATTATTAATAATAATAATAATAATAATAATAATAATAATAATAATAATAATAATAATAATAATAATAATAATTTTCATTTGCTTACTTTATTGCTTAGATATAGAATAAGACCGATCCAAGTGGTAGAAAGCATGTCTTTCTCTTATGTGTTTGGAAAACAGTTATGATTTTAATTTAATTTCTATAGTGGATATTTCTAAAACACAATGGAATTGGGTAACACAAACAGAAAAACAGAAAAGGCGTAGCTGCATCTGTCAGTGTCCCCTCTAGCTAAGTTTTTGTACAATGAATTTACACTGTGTTACCAGGGAGCACTGTTCAAAGTGTTTGGTTCTGGCACAAAGCTTGTAGTGACAGGTAAGAATGTCATTTGTACCTATTTTGTGCAATATTTGCAGAAGCCTAATGAATATTTTATATATGAGTTTTCAATATTACAGAACAGTTGTATGTGTATATTATATTAGGACACACATGGAGTGCACGCTAACAGCCTACACCTTATATAAATGCATTGGATATTTATATGTTTTGAATTGTATTAGTTTTTTGATTGTCGGAATGTGTTTGCTATGCAAAGACTCATCTTGATCCGCCTATCCCAAATTGTGATATAATCCTATGAAAATCAGGAATCCTAAATAAGTACAAGAATAAGTATCATTTAGTTTTGTCTTGCAAATAGGACTGTTAAAGGACATTCTGTGATAGCAGTTTGTGTAAAGGTTCATGGTCAGTCAGCATTCAGAGATATAGATATGATATAAAGGTTTTTGGAAGTGGAACATAATGAATTGTTACAAGTAAGTGTGTTTTCTGCGTGTCGCTAATGTGATACTATTCCATCAAACAGTCTAAAGTACTCTATAGTTAGTGCACCTCCAGTTAGTGTAAGGGCTCAGATCAATGTGGGGTGACAGCTGGAGGTATTACTTACTACTTTAAAGTATTTGGAACAGGTACCAAAATGGTTGTTACAGGTAAGTAAAATAAATACAACTTTGTTTTGTAATTAGCTTTTTCTAACAATATAGAAAACATTTACTATTCAATTATTATTGCATAATCTTGTTTGTTTAATACCTGTTGAATTTATATTTTTAATTTACACAGCCTCTTCGCATAAACTAAGAATATACTTAAGTTTAATACGAACATTTTGGCAAAAAAATGACTTCCTTAAATACAAAACAAATATATGATAAGGCGTTGTATACTGTAAAGAATGAAGTGTGTTATACTGAACGTTGCTCTCAGTGTCTTGTCCAGGAAACGCATTATGCGTGTGCATATTTACTATAGCTTATTGTAGCATTGCATATCACTGTGGGGGGCATTAAGGTTTTTGGAACAGGGACCAAACTAGTTGTTTCTGGTAAGTAATTAGCTTTAATTATCTCCTGTGAGTTCTGATGAAAGTTATGTAAGTGAACTGCTTCTTACACACTTATATTTACTGGAAATGATGACATACAGCTTACTGCAATAGTAAATATATGTCAGTCATTTGTCAGGTAAAGAAGTGACACGTTATTTAAATTATAAAATGAATCTATTTAAATATTGATAATCAGTGGTCTAAATAATACTAACATTCACTGGAAACGTTATTTTCAGGAATAGAAAAAGAAAAGTGTATTTATTAAGTGCTAGCCTCATCTAACCCAGCTGATCTGCTGTTATTTAAATCAATAAATTGATACATACATACCAGATTACAAAATGGTTTAAAATGTGTTGTGAAGAGAGTATACTTGGATAAGACACACTAGAATTGCCAGTCTATACAGATAATGCTCCAAGGGCTAAATTAGTAGTGGCTGGTACATTAAGGTATTTGGTTCTGGGACAAAGCTTGTTGTCACTGGTAAGTATTGTTTTTTTATACTCTGTAATATGTTATGTTGCAGTCCACATATGACACATGGTAATAGCAATGTTATTACTGAGAAACTAGGTTACTTCAGCATAACAGTATAACTATTGTGTGAATATGTAATATAATAACATGTTCCTTAATATAATGCAGGTCTTATGTATAGGTTTTTGGATATAGTTTTGTGTACATTAAGAATTAAAAATCAAGAGTTTTGTATCATGAAGATATGTAAACTTGGCTTCAGTGTAGAATATATAAAGAGAGAGAGACTTTACATTTGCAATGGGCATAACTTTTTGTATTATGCTATATCAGTGTGATAACAACAGGATAAAGCACTTTGGAGGGGGCACCAAACTTATTGTTTCAGGTAAGTGTTATTGTAACCCTAATATCACTTCTAGACAGGTATTAAAAAGGTATTGTACAGAATGTAATCCTATAATAAATTAAACTGATTGAAACCTTTGGTAGACTTAGTTGCTATTTCAGTTTTAATAAACAGAGAAATGCATAAACATGTAAGTAAAAATATGCTGGATGCCCATAATTTATATGACAAGGTGCACAGCATTTTTGTATAGGGGTATTTCACTGTGGAGTCAGCACACAGGGAGGCTACTATTATAGGTATTGACAATGTCGACCCAGGGGACTTTTTCGACCTGAAAAAAGAAACAAGGACCAGGGGTCACAAATGGAGATTAGATAAAGGAGCATTCAGAACAGAAAATAGGAGGCACTTTTTTACACAGAGAATTGTGAAGGTCTGGAACCAACTCCCCAGTAATGTTGTTGAAGCTGACACCCTGGGATCCATCAAGAAGCTGCTTGATGAGATTCTGGGATCAATAAACTACTAACAACCAAACGAGCAAGATGGGCCAAATGGCCTCCTCTCGTTTGTAAACTTTCTTATCTTCTTATATAAAGATTTTTGGAAGTGGAATGCAGTTGATTGTTACAAGTAAGTACTATTTTAAAAAAACAAAAAAACAAGTCTCAAAACATCGTTGATGATTTTGGATATTGTCTGAGCCAGAATAATGAGGAATAATCTTTTGAATAGGGTTCAGTAAAATAGTAAAATTAGCAATTATTATTATTATTATTATTATTATTATTATTATTATTATTATTATTATTATTATTATTATTATTATTATTATTATTATTACCAAACAAAATATCTAATCAAGTGAAGATGAGTTTGTGAATTTTATTTCATTGTGAATATGATTGTATTGAATTGGGTGATAGGGGCTAACTCTTTGTATGATACTCTATCACTGTGGGATTCATGGGGCAAGACCTTTGGAAGTGGAACACAACTTATTGTTAATGGTAAGTTTTGATTACTGTAACTGGTTAGGAATGATATTATTGCCTTCTCATGACTTTGGGGTATATCATAAAGTTCATGATGGCATTTGTGATTAACCTACGTATAATACATTTGTAGGATACGAACAAAAAAAGTTCTCCTACTTACCCATGTTATTAGTACTTACATACAATGTTCATTTTGTTGCTTTTAAAGTTCATAAAAGTTAACTAGTAGTTACATTTTCTTTGCTGGAACAATGTATAAATAATGTGTAAAAAACACAAACAAATTTGTCTAGGGATATATATTTTTTAAAACTCGAAACATGTTGAAAAATATAGGTTTAAATTATTTTTAAAAAATTAAAAGAACGTTTAATGTGTTTGTAGTTATAATAATAATAATAATAATAATAATAATAATAATAATAATAATAATAATAATAATAATAATAATTTGGCAGGATATAGTTTAAATTGTATAGATAAAAAAATAAATACATTTTTCAAATTAATGTTGCTCATTTACAAAAAAATAACAAACTGTCAATATATATATATATATATATATATATATATATATATATATATATATATATATATATACACACACACACAAACACAGTATAATCCTTTCAGTCATGATTTTATTTCATTTTTTCATTTCATTTTTTTAAAAGCAGGTGTGATCTCTATGTGGTTTGAAAAGTTGCCTTGCCAAAACGTATAAAATTATGCATTATAAAATAGATACACAAATGAGAAACTTAACATGGTACAATTGTGCACTCAGTGACTGATATCTAAATATACAGTGTTCCCTCCTGATTTCTGACTTCCACTAAAAATAAGCAAATTGTAAATCGCTGAAGGGCCGTTATACACTAAACTATCAGGGATACAATTGAATATCAACATTGACTAACAGTGAATTAACCAAATGAGTGAATTATCGAATGGTGAAATATTGAGGGAACACTGCTGCTGCTGTTTGGTTTTTTTTGTTTTTTTTATTTTGTGTTTTGTTTTTTAAAAACACAAATCTAATGAAACATTTTAAAACAATTGTTTATTTACAATGTGAAGTATATACATACTTAAATGTGTTTGAAGTCTACTTCAAAACATGTAAGTTGAATTCTTAAACAACTGGTTATTATTATTATTATTATTATTATTATTATTATTATTATTAGTAGTAGTAGTAGTAGTAGTAGTAGTAGTAGTAAGTAAACAAGTAGGCTGCTTAATATTTTGTGACCATGGTATAATAGCATAAGAGAAAGGAGTTTTTCTTATTATAATACATATAAAAAAAAAAAAAGAAAAACACTATCCACTGATTCACTTGAGGGGTTATGGGACCGGGTGGGGATCTGTGCACCATTTTAAGAGAGATGTGTGTGTGTGTGTGTGTGTGTGTGTGTGTGTGTGTGTGTGTGTGTGTGTTCTTTTTTGTATGTGGTGTGCTATGTATTAAGACAAAAGCAATTTTGTGCTAAACATTAAGATTTGAATATAGTGTACTTTACAACATTGAGTGTGTTGCTGGAATAGAGGCAACAAATGTTAATGTTGCAGACACAGTACGGAATAACAACCATTCATTAGCTAGAAATGAAGCTTCGGATGTTGACCTGACAAATACTGGCAACGCATTGCCCGCTGTCTTTCAATTAGCCTTCACTGCTGTGGCACAATGGCATCACTAATCATCCACGTTTTATCTGTAGATAAACAGACAAAAGAACCTGCAGTGACCGTGTTCCCGCCTTCGTTTAAAGATGACACAGTCACGCTGGTCTGCCTGGCAGAGAATTATTTTCCAGATGTCATCAAATTAGAGTGGAAGAAAAACAGTGAAACAGTGCCTGAAGCGATGGTGCAGGATGAGAAGGTCAAAGCCACCATTATGCTCAAAGTCACTGGTGACACCTTTGTCATGGACCACTATTCCTGTCATGTGACTCATGAATTAAAAGTAAAGAACTATTCAATACCACGGAAAACAGGTATTTCACACATCATTCATTTCATTAATGGTTACTACTGTACAATTTAGTGGTTATCTTTTTTATACTGCTTATATAAAGACATTTTCTTTGTATGCCCAACACATAAACCAAAACATTAGTAAGCAAACTTTTCTTTAGTACCATTATGTTCTTCAATGTTTTGTTTCTCAGAGTGAGCACTAAAAAGTGATTTTATCTCTTTTTTTCTGTATAAGCTCAACTCGAACCAGTCACTGCACCAACGTGCCCACCATATACTGATGATAAGAAAACAGGTAGACCTTCCATTTTATATGCATTTAGTTGAATAATGTGTTGTTGTTGTTGTTTTTACTGAAGCACAAACTATATCCTCTTCGGGCAATGGCTTTTCTCAGCTTATGGAAAAAAATAATGACTGATGCAAAGTATATGTTTGTATTTAATGTATGTTTGTTGGTAATTGTATGAGCTGCCATTTATGGAGAATTTAAAATTTGTAGTAATTTTTGGCTAAACCATTAAAGTGTAATATATTACACTATAACTAAGGCCCTGTGAAAATCGCGGAAATTTTCTTTAAAATTCACGGCAGTGTCACGGGTAAAGTATCGTATTTCGCAAAATGTGCACAGAAATATGTTATAAATTACATTTTTTAAACAGCAAATATACAGATAAATGCACTGACATAAAAATAACGTCAGCGTTATTCAAACAGCTTGTGAAACGGTGTTGTAATTAACAGCCTGTAGGTAAAGTGTATCTGCAAGGACAGCTTTCAGTTCTAGTATGTCAGGTGCAATTTATTTCTTGCAAAACAAATACAATGTGTAACCCATACTGAGCTTGTGCATCAGTCGACTCGTCAGTGACCACTGACAAGCAACCAGACTGTTTTACCAATTCCATAATCTCCTGCTTGTGATACTCGGCAACTTTAGATAGGCTAAGTGTTCACGTCTCAGCTGGGCTGATGAAGGAATCGCTCCACCATTTGCTACACTCTGTCTGAAGAATTTCCGTAACTTTTGGTTGTCCAGTTTTTCAAGAGGGATATTTGCGCAAATGCCTCTGTCAGGTCAAAATTTAATAAGTGGACTTTTGGAATATGGAAGTCACCGGTTTTTGTTTCTTTGCAAGTAAAGCAGTCGTAGTACTGCTCTGTATTTCTGCCTTTCTCTTTCGGTGAATACTTGCTGTCAACAGATGAGTTTTGGTAGTGATGATCTACAGTAAAGTTGCAGGACGTACAGAAGAGCTTACCTCCATCGCTGTGTAAAACTCCTGCTGGATACTGCTTTACGTGATCTGCAGCAGACACATTTTTAGCCTTTTTAGAGACATCTATTTTCTTGTTTACAGTGTGTAGTATTTTAATTTCCCGCTTAGATTGCATATAGTGACCTGACATAATCACCGCACAGCACTGTGTTCATGGCGAATATTACACGCACATATCAGAGCTGTACAGTTTCGCTAATGTGATTTTTTTTAGAAAAAAAATTATGAATTACAAATAATTATGAAATTATTTTTATTTCTTAAGAATATTGCAAAATTCGTGGTACTGGGCTCATTTCAAATTTCCGCGCAGCCCGTGAAATCGCGATTTTCACAGGGCCCTAAGTCTATAACATATTGTATACTAGTATACTACTACTATGTGATGCTAAAGGGTATCAAGAATAAAATGAGGTGCATATTAAGTAGGACCCTTATTGTAACCTTTCGAGTCGAGTTATGTAGGCTATTAGAAGCATTTCAATATTTAGTTTTCTTTTTACATATAGATTTTTTTTTTTTTTTACAAAAAAATATTTTGATTGTGGTGCCTGTATCCTTACAGCAGCTATACAATTATATTATGACAATTATAAGGCAACTTAAACAACTGAAGCCATTTATTTTTGGTGTAAACGCAATCATCCATCATCTTGCTCTTAATTGTATGAATACTTGTACTGTGATTCTTGAAATGTATTTTTGTTTACGACTGTAAGTTGCCCTGGATAAGGGCGTCTGCTAAGAAATAAATAATAATAATAATAATAATAATAATAATAATAATAATAATAATAATAATAATAATAATAATCCAAGCCTCAGTCCCACACAAGTTGATTTAGCCTTGGTTTGAGCTAGCATTCTAGAGCTTTGTCAAAGTGTTATTCCAAATTGTGTCCTGATTGCTCATAAAGCTTGGGAATAATATAATTTTATATAGTATAAGATTACACCATGATCTCGTTTTTATAATCGTTTTTCATTTCATTTCATTTCCTTTTTTTTTTAGAAACCAGTTCTTTGCCTGCTTTTAATGTGGGCACGCTTGCTTACACTCTCTTAATCCTGAAGAGTGTTACGTATTGTGGAATCATATCCATCCTAACTTCCAAGACGAAGTCTACTCAGGTCCTTGGCATCAAGAAGAGAGTGCCTTGAAGCACCAACTGTGTTTGAAGTTGAAAGAAATATATGATATTGATGCTTGTCAATTTTGTAACAACAGCTTTGCTTTACAATAAATGATTGTATTTTAATTATTTTGTTCCATGTTTTAGCAATGGTTACATATTAAACTTTTTATGTGGCTGGATGCGAAAAGATTTATTTAAAAAAATGTAGGTTTGCTAGTTTAGTAGCTTTGTAAGCATGCTTATGATTATTATAGCAAGTTGGAAAAATAATATATCATTTTATTAAAAAAAAATAGAATTGTTTAAGGAAACAGTTGACATGTTAACTATTGCATTTTACAGAAATACAAATAAAATCTTTCAATTTTAAATGTGAATGTTTTTATTATTATTATTATTATTATTATTATTATTATTATTATTATTATTATTATTATTATTTATTTATTTATTTATTTATTTATTTATTTATTTATTTAAGCATATCGGTATTGTAAGTATTACAACTTATAAACTTCAACATTACATGCACTTCAACAATAGTCAAATATACAGAGTGGACTGGACACAGACAATGGCAAACTGTTGAGATCAAGCCCTTATAAAATGGATCAGAATACAAATCCTCCTATTCATAACAGAACCTTGTTCAAATCTAGACACTTGTTTCTAATAACAATAACAATATTTTCTATTTTTAAATCAAAATATTTAATGCATATTGAATGTAATTGAATTAATTAAAATCTAAAGGTTGTATCACAGGTCTCTTTCTATTGCATTTAGGGATGTAAATAAGATCATTAATCTGCCGTGGAGGAAAACGTCATTTCATCGAGTCAAAGGGTGCTTGTAACTAAATCGGCTGCTGTTTAGACAATTAAATGGACCCCCATACAGCACCACAGATATACGTGAATCGCAGGTTAGGTGGTTGTATCTGATAACGGTGCATTGCCACAATCCCAGGTCACACATTGTAAAATATGTTTAATGCCGCACAGAACAGGCATGTGGGCTGATCTAACTAGGCAAACAGTAATTATATATATATATATATATATATATATATATATATATATATATATATATATATATATATATATATATATCACAATATATAGAACACCATTACATCATGTAAGAATAAATCATGAATTTGAATGTAAACAATAACAAGTAGTTGTCATGCCGTCAAAAACCTATAAATACCTCCAATGTTTGGATTCAAACACAGGCTCCCTTGAGAAAGATATGTACAACATATCGAAACGTTGGGCAGCTGGCTCTTTGAGCTAAAATATATATATATATAAATATATATATATATATATATATATATATATATATATATATATATATATATATATATATAATTTGTATGACGTTATAAGAATGTAACATATATAATTACATTATTCAAATATAAGTGTCGCCCGTACGTGTACATCATTGCCAATCCTTTGTAATTGTTAATGTATGTGGTTTTAAAAACACACATTGGTCCAATGTAACGTAATATAATTAATTCTGCCTCTGAATAAAAATACACTAACACCAACATAATTCATTCAAATAATTTAAAGAACTGTATTTGGTAAAATGAATTGTTATTACACAGTAACTAGCACATGTATCGTATACTTGTAACTACAGTATAACTAAAATCTGTTTACCTTCTAACACGTTTATCGTGTAGTCACTATACTGCACCTTCAGTTGTATTCGACAGCCTAATTAGATATCCATGTAACACTGGATACATTTAAACAAATAATGCATACATTTCAATTTAATATCAAACCAATCAACTGATCAAATCTAAAATCCATACAACTGTCGCGTTAAATGGTATTAAAAGCAACTACACGTTTTCTGTGATCAGGTTATTATTTATCTACCATATAATATATATATATATATATATGTATTGTTGGTTACAATAATTATAACTAATAGATTTTGTCGGTAACTAATACATGTGAAGTAATAGAATCGGAAGGTTTTTTTTATTAAGGTTATGAAATGCAATAAAAATAAAGAAAATGCAAAGTGCATATCTTAAGAAACAAGAGCAAACCATCTGAAATACAGAATAAATTTACAGCACATGATGAGCGGTTGTATACAATGTACAAGCATGTTATTAATTATGCTAATAACAATGACAGATTATGAGTAGAAATCACCATTAATTATTATTATTATTATTATTTATTTCTTAGCAGATGCCCTTATCCAGGGCGACTTACAATCGTAAGCAAATACATTTCAAGTGTTACAGTACAAGTTATAATACAATAGTTTTTTTTTTGCTATAACATGTTATAAGAATGTGATCATATTATTGCATTTCAAATACATAACCACTTATATCAGATATCTAAAGTGTCACCTGTATTCCTATGCGGATCAGTTTGATTATTGATGATATGTGGTTTTGAAAGCCTGTTATTTTAAATGAAATATTGGTTCAATGCAAGGTAATACAATTCAGGGTTTGAATAACAATAAGATTACAAAATCTTCAAGTAAAAAATAAGAAACATTAGTTTTGCAATGAATTACGCAATTGAATTGAAACTAACATAGTGTAGAAATTGCTACAATGTAATTAAAAGCAGTTTTTTGGCTGTTCAGAAATATTCATTCCATAATATATTCTCAGGTAATTTATAGTTTTAACCATGCTGTAAATCCAAACTGCAAAATCACAATGTATCTAATATACTGAACAAATACATTGATTTATATTGTATTGAAAGAAAATAATACAACATAGTGATGATGCAAATTCATTCAAAGCACACATTTAAAAAAAAAAAAACCCAAAACCTTGAAATGTGTTCTCATGTACTACAGGATCTGAACGACCTATTTAAATAGCCATTATATTTGATGGAATGCAACATAATTGACATGTTCTTCTGTCTAACAAACCAAACAACTGACCAAAACTAAAATCCATAACATTAAAGGTTTTTAATGATATTCAAAGGGTGTTATAGATAATATCTGTCAGTAAATAATTAATCGACTTTATTATTTTTAAAATGTTGTAACAAGTAACATTTTACTACTAAATGTGAAATCAAAAAGAGAACCTATTAAATAGAACCAGTATTTTTCAAAAATATAAGAAATATATAAAGGATTTTTGAGGTTCAAGTGCAAAGAGAAAGAATAAATGCCAAATACATAGCTTTAAAAATATCAGAAAGTCAGAATGCTTTCTAAAATACAGCATATAAAAAACACAGGCTAGTGAATGATATTTAACATGGGAAAACAAATCTCAATGGCATAAATATAACTAACACAAAATGATAGAATAAATCACTTTTTAGTTATTTATTTATACAAATTATTAGTCGACAACAACAACAATAATAATAAAAATAATAATAATAATAATAATAATAATAATAATAATAATAATAATAATAATCATCATCATCTATTCAAAATATTAAAACTGATCACCACTAATTTCAAAAATAGATTATAACGAAACCATATTTCTTGTTTGTCTGTAAATATTTATCATTGATTTTCACCTTGAACAGCAGTCTCACTTGAAGTGCAAAGAACCCAAAGGCTTGCTGTGAAAGGGTTAACCTCATCTCCTCTGCACTGTAGAAATGATGCATGAGAGACAGGATGGTGGAAAATGTGGTTAATTTCTGTTTATTCAGAATGTTTTCTTGATAAGAAGATATCTTAACAATTTAACCACAAATTGAACTGGGTGGGTTTCAATACCCGCTCTTGTACGTCTTGTTTGCAAATAAAACTGTTATTTGTGGGCAAGCTGGTTTCAACAATATGCTAAAGGTTTCCAGAAAGGTTTTTTTTTTTTTTTTTTCTCGCTGTTGTTTTCCTGCCCTATTGCTATTAAAATTCACACTAATCATGATAATCTTCAAAAGCTTCCTGTATTAGCTGTAAATGTGTTAATGGTACTTTTTGTATGCTTCTGTTAAACACCACTACATGTACGTGCTGTATACATGTATATACCGACGCCTATTGATACATTTCTGTAGATTATAAAGTATAACACTTCAGTATGAAATACTATATGAATAAAGTCTGCTGCCCAGCAACGGTATGACAAAATTTACCTCACGCAACACAAAGTAGGCCTACCTCACAGTTCTTTTTTCTGTCTTTGGTCAATTATGCCATAAAACAGAGTTAAGTATTATTAATTCCATTACTTTTTACTTTCAGCATTACAGAAATGCATCCTTTACTGATGCTTTCTACCATACAACAAAGTGATTACTGAACTACATAGACTCAAACGATTAAAAAGTATATTATTGTAAAAAAAAAAACAAAAAAAACATTTTAAAATAATTTTAACACTGATGGGATTCATAAACTCGACCCTCTTTGTTTATCCAACAGATGGCGCTGGTTAAATCTCACAACCTTATAATATTATTCTTTATAATGTGTTATAAACCAACACAGACATATTCAGAACGGAAATAAGTTATTTAAGAAAAACGTTGTCACACGCTATAACAGAACAATATATAAAATGATGAAATGGATAGAATTATGAATTTAGGATCTTAGAATTTACATATAAAAACCTCAGGAAGTGAATGTGAAACCATATTTAAAATAACTTCTTAATTAAACTCTTTTAATCAACTCTGCTTTCATCGTTCCGAAAACACTGTTCACATTGTTAAAAAACATGAAGGCTATTGCATTTATTAGTGTTACTTGAGTTGTAGAATAATGGAGCTTTTTAAATTGGGTCTCTCCTAATTACTGAAGAATGTTCTTTCTATTTGGACTTTTGAACATGTATTACTGTATGTGTGCGTGTGTGTGTGCTTGTGTGCACATGCATGTACAGAGTCCAAACAAACACTTTATTTTATCACAACATTGTTGCGGATCAAGTCCACCCCGCAATTCTTCACCCTCATGGCAACGGCTACCTTCAAGAAGATAATGTATCTCTCCAGGGGTGAAATCCTCAACAAAAAAGTGCAGGTACTCATATGCACAGCACGGTGCAAACATTTTAAAAATGGAGACAATTTGAGTGCCAATGAATAAATACTTAAAAAATGTATACATATTGGTACACGATACATTTATAAATACAAAAAAGGCTTAAAAAATAACTGATCAATTATAACCAATTCATCATAAACAAAGAAGCTTAAAATAGTGAAAGCTTTGTACCCTCTGCTTGTATCACACAGTCATTCTGTAATATAACACTTAAGTTAAACCTTAAATGACAAGTGTCACGGGTGACTAAGATTTATTTGATATTTGTGTTTTTTGTGATAATTCCTTTTTTTCTTCTTCTTCTTCTTCTTCTTCTTCTTCTTCTTCTTCTTCTTCTTCTTATTTTTGTTATGCACTATTAGTATTCTTGTTTCACTGTTTTGATTGTTTAAGGGCACTATTTTGATTTGTGTGAGCATGGTATGATTTGAGATGTTTTTTGTTTTCACCCAGAGCACGCACACAGAACAGAGCTGTGAGAAATGGGATGCTAATAAATAATTGCAGTTTGCTTACAGGTGTGGCCAATTGAACCACTGCATATAAACGCTGTATGCAGACTATACAGAGAGAGATCGGGGGAGACCCGGAGAATGGGCAGAGCTGGGAGATCGAAGACAGAGACTAGAACAAGAGGGAGGAACGAAAGCCAACAGGGTAAAAGTGGAGTGAGCTTGAAACAGTTGGGATCCAGCCTGACGGAGAAGACAGGCAGAGAACCAGTGCTTGGGTAGCTGCAGCTGGTATCAGCAAGCAGAAGCAAGAGGTGGGGTGTGTCAGAGAGACGAAACCAGGAGAACGTTAGGTTACTTACCATAACCCGGGCTCCCTGAAAGAGAAGACGACCACCAATGAACATTATGTATGGGATATGCCTGCCCATTGGGTAGGTATCGCTGAGCTCTCTATACCAGAGCTTCCAATAGGCCCCTTCCTGGGATGACGCACTCATCATACAAAGTCGATATCATACACAGTCGAGATGGGCTGAAACAAGCCGGCGCATGAAACTCAACAGCGGGGCGCAGCCTTTCGTTCTCATTCCGATTACTCATACTCACTCCCCCGCTGGCAGCGCAGAGCCCATTTTTATATCGCCCGCTTTCCCCCCATGTCTCACACCATTGGTCCATTCACCACACAATATGCAAATAAGCTCTAGTGACTGGTTCCTTCTCCCATTCGCTGACGTGCCGCTCTGTCCCCATTCACAAAAGTAGATAGGGCGAGCGGGCCAATCTGGTCGGCACCCACGTAAAAGAGAGAGAGCAGCACACACTCGCCTCACATTCTGGTACAGACACACACTCACATTGTCTGATACAGTCCATGTTGCCCGGGTCTGGGCGCGGATGCCCCCGCCGCTACTATATATATATATATATATATTTCAATGAAATAAAACCACACATACACACACACACAACAGGAAAGCTGTGAGGGTAATACAACAGACACCATGGCAACGCGAGTGAACTAGAATTTTTAAGCGCATCGGAGGGCGTGCCGAGACAATCCAGCGGAGTCAATTCCACAGCGGGGCGGGTGGAAGATCACGTGTCTCTTTTTCTTTTCTTTTTTTTTTTAAACTGCAATATCAGCGGAAAACACAACAGCGAGTGCTGTAAGGTTAGAAAGCAGATTGCAATCGCAAAGCGTTGTAGGCTGTTGAAAAGAAAAAGAGTAAACACAGCATCAGTTGTGCAGCGTTTATAGCTGAATTCACAGAAGCGGGGAACTCCAGAAAACTCAAGAGAGCTATTTCACACAGTCTCGATCACAGCAACTGGACAGGGGTATCTAGCTTGGACTATGTGCAGTCACACGACCGGGGCAGCGCGTAGCCTACAGCGGAGTGGAGCACTGTCTACAGGCAGAGGGCATGGAGGCACCTTGTGCACCGAGCACCCGAGGGCACTATGCGCAGAGATACTAGACACCTGCCTACCGAGCACCGTGCACACAGTGTACCGTGCAGCACTGTGCGTTCGTGCACTAGCGCTGTAGCAGTGGGCTAAGCACCGTGTGCACGCTACGTGCACCGTGTACCATGCAGCGCTGTGTCTGTGCACTGACACTGTAGTGCTGGGCACCATGTGCCATATGCAATAAGCACCTTGCGCACCGAGATACCAAAGTACCAAAGGCTATGCATGTGCCGCAGTACCTAAGCACCTGGGGGCAGCTATGCAATTGGCCTAGCCCCATGGAGGAGAGCACGGCCAGAAGAGTCACTCAATAGCGGGGATGCGGCAAGGCCTAACACCCTGGAGGAACTTTGGGCAGCAGTGTGGAGTAGTGGTTAGAGCTCTGGACTCTTGACCAGAGGGTCGTGGGTTCAATCCCACGTGGGGGACACTGCTGCTGTACCCTTGAGCAAGGTACTTTACCTAGATTGCTCCAGTAAAAACCCAACTGTATAAATGGGTAATTGTATGTAAAAAAATAATGTGATATCTATATAATGTGAAATAATGTATAATGTGTATAATGTGATATCTTGTAACAATTGTAAGTCATCCTGGATAAGGGTGTCTGCTAAGAAATAAATAATAATAATAATAATAATAATAATAATAATAATAACTGTGTACTCGCAAGTGAGGAGGCCGCTGAAAGACAGAAAAGCGAAAGGCTCTGTCTTTTCAAAGTCGTTGATTCCTGGAAAAGCGTCGAGCCAGCTTTCAGCACGAATGCAAGGGAAATACAATACAATAGATTGACATAGAGGTCTTACCTTACCATCTTGAGAAGGAAAAAGATAAATGGCTTCCTCAGGATGACAGTGGGCGGGACCGAGTGCATCATCCCAGGAAGGGGTCTATCGGCAGCTCTGGTATAGAGAGCTCAGCAATACCTACCCAATGGGCAGACATATGCCATACATAATGTTCACTGGTGGTCGTCTTCGAATTGAAAGAGAACTATAATTACAGACGAAAGGTGGAAGAGGAGCAGTAGACGTTACAGTGGGTAAAGACAGATGGTCAAAGAAGAGTTAAGCACATTGCAATTTAATTACGTATGCATGTCGCCACGCAAGCACATGTAGTTTCTAGTCTGTTTGATAAATGGTGGAGGAGATCATTGACTACACTTGTGTTTTATTGCATATGTATGCAACTTCCTGTCTGTCTTAGGCACCCTGTTGATAGAAACACTAATTGCACAAATACGAGCGACTTTATATGTGTGGAAGTACTTGTTTAGTGAAAGCAACTTGCACTTTAGTTAGACAGCGCTGATTTGTATAAGTATATTTAACCCTTGGTCTTCTCATGTGTACCAGATTTTCTATTATATTAGTATTGGTTTTAAATAGTATATCATTTTAGTTGTTGTTTTATCTATGAATGTAATATATCTAGTTAACTGACGATTTTAGTGCTTTTAGGACTATTTTTAGGGATACTTTGCTTGTTTATGTATTTTGATGTGTCTATGTTTATCAATGATAAATTGCTTTAGTATTTATTAGACACACAGTCTCCCTGAACTGGAATAAGGATCTGAATTGCACTATGTGTCCTTCTTTTATCCCGAGTTGGAGGGCCAGAGTGGGACATCTATCCCCCAATATGTGAGGCGGCATCGGACCATCGCTGGTGTGCTGTGTGCAACGCAAAACCCTACCTTGTTGAAGGCTGACCGGTGGAGGGGCATCAGCAACGCCAACGGAGGACTGTCTGTCTAGACCGCCTTAGTCTTGGGTTGTGGGTGAGGTAAATTTGAATAAACTAATTGCTAAATACCAATGACCTGGCTAGGAGAACTGGTTAGCAGAAATTGTAGTTTAACGGCTTAGTTATTTATGTCCCTTATTTATCATTGCTATATACCAAATAAACATAATTGATACTTACCTGGTTGTCTTGTCTGGTGTGTTCTGCTGCTGGTCCCCTCTGTGGATGCCTCGAACCTGTGTGACCAAAGAAAGTGGGTTAAATAAAATTATAACTATTGTCCTGTTGCTATTCGCACAGGACTGGCGTAGTCGGACTACATTTTATAGTGCTGAGGGTACCTTAGGGGACACGTGACACAAGCATTAAGAAATATTACATTATGCAGTAACTGCTGTAGAGAGGGAGTTTTGTTTCAAGATAGCCTAAAAAAAACAACAACTGTGCTATGAAAAAATGACACAAAAAGGTTTAAATCAAACAATGCAGAATCAGTGCTAAAATACCCCTCAAATGTACTTGGCCATTTTAATCTCCGTAGTATTCTCTGAAATCATCCCCATACTTTCCAGACCCTGGGTACTCACCTACAACAGGACCCATGCTACAATAATAGCCTTGGATTAGATTAGTTTTCAACCTTTTCATTTCACCAGTGTTTCCAGCAGGGACCACCAGGTGTACCAGTAACTGTGCAATCTTAAACTGCTGTTGTAAAACCGAGACCTACCCTATTACAACCAGGTGTGTGTCTGTACTCCCTTGTTTGTTGCCTCATTCTGCTGAATGGTTAATCTATTCATGAACTCTGCATGTTTATATTTTTAATATTTTGCAAGTGTTGTGTATGGAGTTGTACAGTAATATGGAGACAGCATGCTGCAGCTGCCATGATCAGTGTTCGTGACATCCTGATCTGACAGCATGTAACACAGACAGCTCTTATGATTTACATACCGTTTATTCTTCAGTAAAAAACAAGTTTAAATTGCAGTGAGTTCGTTCTGCTATATTTACGATATTAAATACACCACAGCAAGCACATTGTCATATATTTTCATCAGCACAATCTGAGATCTAAATTTAGTAAATCGCTTTTGTTTGTTTGTTTATTTATTTTTTGTTTACTGCGATCAAGTAAGCAGCAGTACATAGTACACTTCCTAATTACAGTCCCAAGTACTTCTGCGTGTTCTGCTGTCACATTTTTTAAATGACCCTGCTTTAGTACAAAACTCACGCTACATACTGTTTTACATAATGATAACGGTGCACACAAATTACTGTGCCTGCTTCTTTGTCTGAAGAGATATTATCAGCTCATCTGGAATCTTGTGCAGTTAAATCATACTTAAACTACTGACGGTAAACAATGTAACTAAATCTATTATATCTGGAATGCAAGACGCAACAGACGTGTTGACTCAAAACTTTATTTAGACACTACGATTTGACTGGCGAAAGGCACCACTGGTTTATTGGAGTTCGTAAAGATTACTTTTTTCAGCTTGGTACGGTAACCTTTTCACTTCCTTATTTGTTTAATTCTTGCGCTTTTTGCTGCATTACAGCCCTTAATTATTTTTTTTCTCTTTATTTTAAGTTTCCTGGGTATTTTGTTAATGACACGTGTGCACTACAAACCTTAAGTGTATTTGTATTTGTTGCTGTTCTTGTTCTGCGTTTCGTAAGTGCAACCGTTCATTTTAAGCTATTTTTTTTACACAACAGTACTTACAGATGTTTGGTCACCATCACAACTGTTGCAAGAAACCGGGGTTCCGTATTCTGCTGATGTTAATACATCTCTCTGCACTTACAAGCATTTTTATTTGATCAAATTGTTACCGTCCTTATCACACTTCAGTTTATTAAAACATGTGATATGCGTTTTTTTTTAAAATATACAGACCGACGTCATGTCGCATTCGTAAATATTGACACTTGCGTTTAAAGGGAGATGCAGCATTTTTGTGCTAAAAAACAGTTGTCAAAATATTTTTTTGTTTGTTTTTTTGCTTTGTAACAATTTTATTCGCAGTCTGGAGCCCTGTATCATAATTTATAATTTCTCTGTGATTAAGTGGTACACACACATCAATACATTACGATGGTGCGATTGAGGGAGCATTGTGTTTTGATGAATCATATCATCATAAAAGAACACAAGGGGCCATCAGCAAGGACGGGGATACACTGGACGTGGGACCCCAGCGTACCAGCGCCCAGGGAGACAGTTCCAGAGGAACCGCCCCAGGCAGCCTCCACCACAGCCTCAGCAGCCCCAGCAGGAGCCCTGAAGACTTGTGGCCTCAGTCCCACCCATTCGCACAACACCATCTGCACTACTGGTGCAGTTAGTTGCACTTCAGACTCCTGGGTGCTCGCCACTGTACACACCAGCTACGCACTACAATTCCACTTGGGACCTCCTCCCTTTCGAGGAATCACGCTCATATCCGTGAATGACCCTCTCCAGGTCTTGGCCCACAAACGAGAGGTATAAACACTACTTCAAAAACAAGCCATCTGTCTCGTAGAACACACCTCTCTAAGAGAGGGGTTCTACTCGAGGTATTTCTTGGTGCCAAAAAAGGATGGCAGCTTTTGCCCCATCCTAGAC
The DNA here is from genome assembly GCF_902713425.1 of Acipenser ruthenus. NCBI lineage: Eukaryota > Metazoa > Chordata > Actinopteri > Acipenseriformes > Acipenseridae > Acipenser > Acipenser ruthenus. The sequence continues at coordinate 89,018,168 of NC_081191.1, read as the reverse complement.
CTGAGACACCTCAATGGGTTCTTGAGGGAGAGGAGGTTCCAGATGGTCACACATCTCCACATCCTCCATTCTGTCTGGCCGGGCGACTGGTTTACAACAGTGGACCTGAAGGACGCGTATTTTCACGTTCCTATCCATCCAGCGCACAGGAAATATCTCAGCTTCGCCTTTCAGGGGAGCGTCTTCAAGTTCTCTGTGCTGCCATTCGGCCTCTCCTTAGCCCCCCCACACATTTTCAAAGTGCATGGATGCCATCCTAGCTCCCTTGTGGCTGCAAGGGATCAGGGTGATGAATTACTTGGACGACTGGCTGATTTGTTCCCAGTCCCAGGAAGGAGCAGTGGCCCACACAGCAATTGTGACGGAGCATCTGTCGAGGCTGGGTCTCACCCTCAATGATGCAAAAAGCCAATTAACACCGGTGCAGAGTACGGTCTATTTGGGTCTCCGGCTGGATTCCCTTACAATGCAAGCCTACCTGTTCGTACGACAGGGTAGCTACTATTCACAACTGCCTGGCCCTGTTTCAACCAGGGTCCACAGTGCAATTAGTGTTGTGTCAGAAACTACTGGGTCTGATGGTTGAAGCATCCTCAGCTATTCAACTGGGGTTACCTCACATGCACCCGCTTCAAGCGTGGCTCAATGCCTTTCAGCTACACCCCAAGTGCGACATACACCGTCGGCTGACAGTGTCTCGTCTACGCTGGTGGAGGCAAGCCCCTCATCTGAGCGAAGGTGTAAGGATAGGAGTTATTTACAACCATCAAGTGGTGACGACAGACACATCCAACTCCAGTTGGGCAGTGGTCTGGGCAGGCAGAGGAGTCTGCAGATCTTGGTCGGGCCGCTGGATGTCCCTGTACATAAATGCGCTAGAGCTGACAGCAGTCCACCTCGTGCTGCAACATTTTCTCCCTGTGCTCCGCAACAAACATGGCCTTGTCCGCACGGACAACATGTCAGTAGTTTGTGAACCACCAGGGAGGGCTTCGGTCACCGGGGTTACAGCGCATAGCCTTTAGGCTGCTAATTTGGGCACAGAGGCACCTCTCACGGGAGTGGTGAACTAGGCGTTGGACCTCCTCTCCAGGGCGGGTCCACACCTGTCAGAATGGCGACTGCACCCTCAGGTGGTGAAGCGCATTTGTGAATGCTTTGGGGGAAGCCCAGGTCGACCTCTTTGCCATGGCAGAGATGACCTATTGCCCCCTGTGGTTCTCCCTCCGCAGCTGCAGAGGTCCACTAGGCGTCAACACCTTAGCGTAGTAATGGCCCAAAGCGCCTTTATACGCTTTCCCGCCTATACTGCTGCTCCCTGCCTTCCTCGAGAAAGTCAGGAGAGAGGAAGCGACAGTTCTGGTTGCCCCCTGGTGGCCCAGGAGAATCTGGTTTTCAAACCTCTGCCAGCTGCTGCGAGGCAAGCCCTGGGAGATCCCGCTGTGCATGGATCTCCTCAGTCAGGCGAAAGGCACCCTCTGGCATCCAGAACCGGACAGACTCCAACTGTGGGTCTGGCCCCTGAACGGGACCGTCTGTCCGCCTTAGGGCTCTCAGACGCAGTAGTCAATACACTGCAGAACTCTAGGGCTTCTTCCACAAGAGTCTACAAGTGGAAATATTTTCAATATTGGTGCATGGCCGGAGGCAATTATTTACAGTTTCTGCAAGATCTGCTAGAGGTGGGTAAATCCCCCTCTACATTGAAAGTGTACCTAGCAGCCATATCTGCATGCCGTGTTCCCATTGACTCAGTATCCCCGGGCGCTCATATACTGACGACCCGTTTTCTAAAGGGTGCTTGGCGGTTACGTCCTCCTATAAAGGACGTCCTCCCCGAATAGAGTCTAGATGTGGTACTGGAGGCTCTCGCTAAGGCCCCGTTTGAGCCTATACATTCCATAGAGCTGACGTATCTCTATGAAGACAGCCTTTCTATTAGCTATCACCTCCGCTAAGCGGGTCAGTGAGCTACAGGCACTGTCCGTGCACAGTTCCTGTATTTGGGACAATGGAAACGGTGTCATTGCGCAAGATCACTGCTTTCCTCCCTAAGGTGATTACAGCTTTTCACGTGAATCAGTCAGTGGAACTAGAAGCTTTCCATCCCCCTCCCTTTGCAGAGGAGACGGATAGGAGATTGAATTCCCTCTGCCTGGTTCGGGCATTGAGATGGTATGTGAATAGAACAAGAGTGCTGCGTTAGTCTGACCAGCTCTTCGTTTGTAATGGCAAATGGACCCGAGATCAAGCCCTGTCTAAGCAGCGACTGTCCCATTGGATTGTGGAATTGGTTTTGACTGCGTATACTAATGCCGGCCTACCCCCACCTGGGAGGGTGACTGTGCACTCAACCAGAGGTGTGGCTACGTCATGGGCCCTCTCCAGAGGTGCCTCGTTGACAGATATATGTACTGTGGCTAGCTGGACTACCCTGCATACATTTACCAGGTTCTACTGACTTAATGTCGTAGATCCCTCTATGCCTTTAATAGGCACTAGGGTCTTTGAGGTTGCACGCTCACACCACCAACACTGATGTCCCTCAGATGCTGTCCGCTCATTCTCCCTCACGACGGCTCTGGTATACTTTCCCAAAAGTATAATTGGCGGTCATCTTCAAATTGACAGGGAACGATAGGTTACGGATGTAACCCTGGTTCCCTGAAAGAGCAGATGACCGCCAACCTTATGAGGTTGCATCACTCACATTCGCGGGTTCAATGCAAAAGAGACTGACGTTTCCGTGCCTATTTATTACCTTGGTAAGGCGGGACCGAGGACGTTACTCCGCGGAGGAGCCTATCGGCAGCTTTGATATAAAATGCTCAGCGAATACCTGACAAGCAGGCATATCCCAAAAGTATAGCGGTCATCTTTTCTTTCAGGGAACCAGGGTTACATCCATAACCTACCATTCTGACTCGCTTACCAAATCTGAAGCTGCACTGTGATCCTGTTTTTTTAAGTTATTGTTAATCCCTACTGTCCCACACATCACTTGCCATTTTAGAAAATTTTGCACAAATTATGGCAATGTGGTAAATCGATGCAAGGCAAAACGAGTTATGATAATTATTTCTAATATTTATCAACTATGTCATTTATGGCGAATACCGATGTGGATTGTTGCCTTCAAATTCATGTGCAGCAATGGTTGTTTAGAATATTTCAGAGTTTCTGCACTGCACTATAAAAAATAATTATTACTTCATAATAATGATAATTACACCATACCGCTGTTTTCATGATGCACTGCTAAAGTCTTCTGTCATTGATCAACGAATGAGAACTGACACAAAGTGAAATGGGCGGAGATTTGTGACTCATGCCAAAATGAAATCTGATCAGAATGAAAGCTCGGCCAATCAACATGCAGTTATTACACTGACATCAATGGTGGCCAATAGCAGCTAACAGAAACAGAAGCAGTATGAGGAAACAGAATGCAAGCAACACGAACTGTGCTGAATGAAAGTGCATTTGAGAAATGTTGTGCTAGTGGACTGTGTGCGTGGATGGAATGCATCCGTGTTGGATGAAAAGCAGATTAAATAAGTCCCGGTACGGAGTACCGGTGAGTACCGGCAGAATTTCACCCCTGTATCTATCCACCGTTTGAGAAGCATGATTACAGGCATCCCCCAAAATCCCTGGATCTAAACTGAATTGATTCATATTTCTCAAGACACCTTCCATCACCTGGTGGAGTCTATGCCATAATGTGTCAAGGCTGTGACCAGGAAAAACAGTGGCTCAACACGGCATTAGGTGCAGGTCCTAATAAAGTGGCCATGCAGTGTGTATGTATGTACACCTTAGAATGTAAAGCTACATACATTAATATGCAAGTAAACACTTTTTAAAATGGATTCTCACTTAAGTAAGGATATTAGCCAAACAAAAATAATAATAATAATTTAAAATACAAACAAGAAAGTGAAGTTAGGGATACAGATGAAATGCACATTTAGATTTTATTTTTTCATAAAAAACTCACTTGACCACAATATATTGACAGGAAAATATTTTATTAATTAACATGGGATCACTATGCTGTGGATCTGGGATTGGTACAGAGCATACATTCATGCGATAATTGGAGTTCCTTTTTTAAGCCTTATGTATATTTTCCATTGCACTTCATATAAAAAAAAATACTGCACTTATATTTACACATGCATACCTTTCATATACATTGTAATCAGATACATTATTGTAATTTACATTTATTACAAGATAATATTTCTAACTGAAATTTATGACAATTTTAAACAATTATGTAGAAAGCCCTGTGATGTTTTCCAATACCAGATTTCAAAGAAAATTAAATTAGCTTATTTTTTTAATCACAGCAATTCTTTAATAGAGTCCTGGTGAAATGTTGTTTTTGAATCATTAGAAAGGAGTGTCAATTGCACATAAAAAGTACTATATAGAAGGCTCAATTTCTAAAATTAATGCAAAAGCAGAGTTTTTGCTGTATTTAAACGAACAGCAAGTTGTGTTATTCAGCTACTCATTTCAATTCAAATTACGCATTGGAACTTCAGTGTATGTTACCGTCACATTAATTAACATTAATTAATTAACGTTAAAATATAAGCCGGAACATGTGTTTGTATAATAGGCGTTCAGTTTTGTTGCTGTTCATTAAAACAAGCCGTTCCTAAAAGTAAAATATATACTCTCGGATAAAAAAAATAATTCATCACAGTGCTCAAGAATGTACTGTAACCTTGACAAAAATGAATGAAGAGGAAACCACTTTTTCATTACAAAATGTACCGAGAACAGTGATTTACTATAAAAGGTACAAGTTTTCTCAACAAATAACTATTAACAATTAATGGTTTAAGTTAGCTGTAGATCTGCCGAACATTCAGATCATGACATCTGAACCAGCTGATTGCATTGAGAGTTAGTACAGTGAAAACGGACAGGACTAGCAGTGCTCTTAGCAGTTCTAAGGCAAAAGAAGGCTCTTGTAGCTTCCACTCTTGAGTCAACATCCACACCAGTTCCAGTTTGTTCAGTAAAGAAACGTTTCAGTGCCACTGGTGACTGGATCACAGAGCAGATTAAGGTTGTAATGGTCTCATGTCTTGATGCACCACACATTGTTCTTTGAGGAAACACTGTTGAGAATCAAGGAAAGAATGTAGGTTAATTTAAACAAGAGGCAAATCAGTTACAACTAAATATTTCATATAAACACTTTTGAGTAATTATATAACTGATTGCCTAAAGTGGTTAACGATTGAAATAATTCAATTTGCGATATACTGGAGGTCTCATATTTACAGCTTTGAAAGAAACCTGTATCAGCAAACATGGGTCACGCTATATTTTAAGGGCCGCTTTTGTAGTTTATTAACTGTTAACAAACGTTGTTCATTTTGAGCTAAGGGTTCTACATTAAGATCTTTATAAACTAATGGAACGGGCAGTGTTGTGTGATGCACTGCCGTTACGGACTCTGTTCCCTGTCAGTGAGATGAGATTAAAAGCTCTATAACCCGAATGCAGACGAGCCCGGCTCTTTATAACTTCTGCACTGTAGTTTCTTAGATGCTGGAACCTAAAATGCATTTAGTCTCCACTTAAGTGCATTTGGTCCCAGCAACAACAACAAAACAAACAAACAAAAAAATACTGTATATGATTTCTAGTACAAATACCAAAATCCATTTCAAGTCTAAAAGGACTGAGGAGGATGCAGTGAATGGATATGCGCAGCAAGTACAGTTTGTTTGCTCCAAACACTTTACCAATGTCGGATCACACAGGATCCTACCTTCTTAGAAAGTAATGCCAGGTTTACATCAAGATCTAAAATGATATATTGTGTGTCTTACCTAAACTCAAAAGTTCTAATTTTATGCAACGTACCAGCTAAAGAACCAGTTTCTCGTGATCCTGCTTTTCTTCCGTTTCTTCATCTGAATCTAAAACCAAATAAAAACATTATTTACACTGTCTTAATATTGACAGTAAAACAAATACGATTGACAGTTGTGTGTCCTTATTTGTACCATATTTGTGGAAAACAGGAATTAACTAAAATAGATTCTTACAGAGGCTTCTAAAACATTGATTACCAGTTGATATGTTGTGTTTTCCAGACTTTTACTAATTTATAAACATATTACAAAGAGAAAATCCAATTACAGTATTCAGTACAGTAAACGATAAGAATATATAAGACTTTTGTCATGAATAATTCATTCAATGTATTAATTAAAAAGGCAAACTTAAAGAAAGTATACACCCTGTGTATTTGACTGCTTTTGGAAAGATTTTTTGAAGACTTCAAGGAGCTAGCCAGTTAAACAAACATTATTTTCAGTTACTGAGCTGCATTCCCAGGAAGGTAGCAAACATCTTTCTTTTGTGTAAACTGACACTTTGAGATCACAAACCACAATGCAAACTTGGCTGCAAAGGCATGTAATGGAAAATTCACACGTGTACCGCAATCCACAATTAACTGTACTGCATTCTAGGGAACACAACCAAACAGATCAGTTCCACAGGGTTTGGCACCTAAAATTGGCTAAGATACAGAAAGCCACAGCTGCTTTAACTTAAGCATGTTCCTGATAAGCATCACTTTGATTCTGTGGCTTAACAGTTCTAAAATACAGTTGGAGCACTTGGTAAATGTTAATGAAATTATTGAGAAATATAACAGACCACAACTCCATTACCTGCAACACAGATAACAAAGACTCAGACAAGGACAGAAGTAATACCAAGATTGTGGTTATGTTGCTGAACTTCGAAATAGGTATTTGTTAGAATGGTGTTAGTCCTAGTCTTTCAATAACTGAAGTCCATTCAAAGCCGGTGTCTATTCAAAGCTACTTTATTTGAATGGTATTATTTTACAGGTAACCCATATAAACACAACAAAACCCCCTATATGTCCTGTAAAAATGCTTACTGTGGAAAAGTATTTGTGTTTTTTTTTTTTTTTTTTTTTAATAATTTGAATAAAATGAACAATATATTGTGTTCTCTTTTACTGAGCTACCCTAATTGTTTGATGCAGGAGTGCCATGTTGTGGCGAAATAAAAGAATTACACCATTACATGCTGCTTATTACCAGTGGCTATGTTTCTATTAAAATGTCAAAGCGAATGAGCAGTTATGTAGTGGTTAGGGCTCTGGACTCTTGACCGGAGGGTTGTGGGTTCAATCCCCAGTGGGGGACACTGCTGTTGTACCCTTGAGCAAGCTACTTTACCTAGATTGCTCCAGTAATAACCCAACTGTATAAATGGGTAGTTGTATGTAAAAATAATGTGATATCTGTAAAATGTGAAATAATGTATAATGTGATATGTTGTAACAATTGTAAGTCGCCCTGGATAAGGGCGTCTGCTAAGAAATAAATAATAATAATAATAATCTAAGAATTTGGCAAAGGTGATGCATATAATCAGGAAAAAAAATGTTTCCATTCAAATCCATTTCTAGCGAAAAAGCTGGCCAGCGTGCTGACTTCACCTGTATGAAAAGGAGCCAGAGGCTGTGGTTGCTATAGTGCTCGTTACACATTCCCCTCCCCTGTTTCTTGTGAACAAAATACCTCCCAATCACAACAAAGTGCATTCACTCACTGTGTTACCTTATGACAAAAAGGCAGGCATCTATTTTAAATAAGAGATCAAGGGCTTAATATACCCAAGCTAAGTTTACAAAATCAATCTATAAACTGTTTAATCCCCTCTGTGTCAGCATTGTTGCTTCAAGTGCATGGGAAATAAGAGCTGGCTAATGCCTAAATCTACCAGCAGGTGGAGCCAGATGCAAGCTAATTAAAACACCTGTTTCACATTGCGAGCAGCCTTCATTATACCTTCATTATACCATAGCTGAAATGGGGCAAATATGTGGACCACACATATGTGAATATTTTTTTTAATACTGTAAATAACCTTTGGTCATGCACTATAGGACAGGGGGGGGCAAACCTTGGCAGACCCCCCCCCCCCCCCCCCCCAAAGACGATTAATATGGCATTATGTCTTCCACTTGTTGACCCCCCCCCCCCCCCCCAGACACATAATATAATCACATATAAACATAATTCCTTTCTAATCTAACCCGGATCTGGAATGAAGTCGGTAACGGTTGCTAAGTGATGTAATTGTTTGCACTTATAGTCTCAAGGCATCGGCGGGAATCATTCATTTTTTATTGATAGTTCATCGTTGTCCAGTGATTATATCGACAACACAGAATTACATTGTATTCTATTATTTCTATAATAATATAGTATTATTGATATCGTTATGAGTCAAAGGAAAATGTTTGCCACAGCAGGTGGAAAACGGAAGAAATTAAACACAGCGAGACAACAAGGAGGTATTCACTTGCGGAAGAAACTATTAATATTGCTGATGCCCAGGTACAGTTATTTATACATGCTGTAAAGAAAAAGTACCATAGATTTGAAAATGAGATTTAGGCTCATTTGTGGGGCTGTGCTGTGCGTTTCCGGGTTTGGTACCGGAATACATAGATGCTCTATAATATCTTTTTCATAGTGGATCGGCAGAAAATTATATTTAAATTAAGGTGGTACACTATAGTATTAGATACATTCTGTTTATAATTACTATTTTAAAATGTTACGATGCTTAAATATGCATTCATATGGAAGGAAATGATTAGGCAATGCTATACATATTTTCGCCATATGCAAATGTTGGTATTAGTTAGTCAAATAAAAAGTTAACTACGTGCATGAAAAGGGCACAACATACATGCGTACAGCTACTGGAGATGAGGGGATGAGAGATTGAGCGAATTTTTCTGAAATGACGCCCCTGGCTCTGACCACATATTTTATTCAAGAGAAACTGGTAAAAGGGAATCAATCACACCGACAGAAGACATTGGATCACCTCAGCTGCAGTGCAATTACATATTATTATTATTTATTATTTAGCAGACGCCTTTATCCAAGGCAACTTACAGAGACTAGGGTGTGTGAACTATGCATCAGCTGCATGGTCACTTACAATTACATCTCACCTGAAACACAGAGCACAAGGAGGTTAAGTGACTTGCTCAGGGTCACACAATGAGTCAGTGGCTGAGGAGGGATTTGAACCGGGGACCTCTTGGTTACAAGCCTGTTTCTTTAACCACTGAACCACACAGCACGGATCATTTATTACTTTTTTGTCATCGTTATATTTGCGCTGTATGTTTCTCACACAGTTGAGACAGACAACAATGACAGCAGTAAAGTGTGTAACTGCATGTCTAGTCTGCCACAGTCAGAGAGAGGTGTTTAAAAATCCAGGTCATGCAACAACAGCTTTCATACTAGATGGAATATTTATGTAAATCATTGAGTTCTTCATGTGTTTTTGCCCTTACCTGCTACGGACTCTGGAGGCGAGTAGAACTGTCCATCAGACAGAGGGCCTGGTTGAATAAGCACCGCCCTCTCTGAGGCATCCGGAACTGACTGGAACCCTGCAAAACACGCACTGCAGATGAACAGGATGTATCGGAGGACGCTTTCAACACATCCTTCTGAGTCTCCAAGAGGTCAGCTTTAAATATCGAATTACTTTGACAGGACCAAAATAAAATGCATGCTCACTGTTTTCATCCTCCATCTCTTGTGGCAATACTTTGAAGTCCAAAAACCAGGTCTCTATCCATGCTAGTATGAAGGACATAATAGGCAGCAGGTAGCCAAAAGCACCTTGGGTAAGCAGCTGAAAGACACAGTCTCTTAATGCATAATTGTGCTTTTGTGACACTTCAGATATTTAGGACATTTTGTGATATGCACACATACCTTTGAGATGATGACTTTAACTATTAAAAAGGCACTGGTAACTGCTGTTGTTATCTGAAATGTAGAAATTAAAACATATATATATATATATATATATATATATATCTACACACACACACACACAATTACCATATTTTCTAGCCTTAGTTTAACTTTTTATCTATATGGTAACAGATCTTTTAATGTTAGTCAGTGCACTAAGCCAATGTTTATAATGCTAAAGTTAAAACTTTACAAATGCAGACTACATTTTTAAAAAACATCAAACAGAAGTTGATAATATGAAGATATAGAATGAGACAAGCATCTGTGTGCGCTATATAATATATCGAATACTTTGTTTAAGTTTCCCTAGAAATGATTACAGCTTCTCATGCTAATGTATATAGGTCAGGTTTCCTGGATTGCATTTACAGCTCAGCTCATCTGTTGTTAGTGCCCTGTAATCAGCTTTGGAAAGTGGTTCTGCAACACAGTTCACAGGTCACCTGACCTAAATTGTAAGTTTTACATACATATACTTTACATGCATTCCATATGATAAAAGGTAAAATGATAAGATCAAAAAGCATAAGGTAAGTGCACCATCTTGAATACACATACAATGTCACTTAAGTGCCCTGGGTCACAGCATTAAATGATTTCAACAAACATGTAAGTGCAGCAATGACCGATTTAACCACCTGTACTAGCACAGCCAACAACCAACAAGGTTAAACACTTACCGCTATAGCCCACCAATGTCTCAGCTTGCACACTGCATAAGCAAGTATCAATAGAGTAAATCGAAAAACTGCTAGTACCTGCCATTAAAAACAAATGCTGTAATGTGTAAAAACGTCCATATGTTTGCCCACAAAACACTCACTGGTAAATACAGAATACTTGGTATTCCGTATTTTTTTAAATGTGTCTAAGTCTAAACTTATTATTACTATTTTATGTTTACTATATATTCATAATTCTGGTTTAGTTACTTATACAAATATCCTTTACTTTAAATGTTAATCAATCCCCTTAGCAGGAATATATTTTTAATTAAATTACCAATTGTGGCAATGCGCCCCGCCCCTGTGTGCATATTATGTGTTGTATGTTGCATGCGTGTGTTAATGTTGGTGTATAGTCATTGGTACACGGGTCTGTGTTTCACGTGTGATTTAAAATGTAGATTTGTATTTAGGCACGAGGAGGGCACAAATCACTTCACGTGCTGGTTAAATGTAATATGTGAGCACGGGGTTGCACAGAATTAATTCACGTGCTGGGATTCAATTACTAATTAATTATTCACTTGAATCCCAGCACGTGAATTAATTCTGTGCAACCCCGTGCTCACATATTACATTTAATCAGCACATGAAGTGATTTGTGCCCTCCTCGTGCCTAAATACAAATCTACATTTTAAATCACATGTGAAACACAGACCCGTTTATATCCCGTGTACCAATGACTATACACCAACATTAACACACGCACGCAACATACAACACATAATATACACACAGGGGCGGGGCGCATTGCCACACCAATATAAAATGCTGCCGAATAAACAGTAATACTAAACAAGGTAATTTGACCTTAGTTTGACAACACAATAAATGGCATAGATGATCTGTACCATGGTGTGCCATGCAAATCCAACTGATGTTTCTAGAAATATTCACAGCCCTGTTCAACAACCCCCATTTATGATATTAAGTATAAATCATGTACTTACAAATATGTCAAAGAAGGAGGAATGGTAATCATAATAAAGAACTTCCTTGCTTAACTGTTTTTCAATGCCTCCGTCTACCTAGAATTAAAATCAATCAATCAATCAATAAATAAATAAATAAACAAAACGCAGCCAGATGTACACCATGCATTACAAAACACTCAGGGCTCTGTTTTGATGTTGCTAATAACTTCAAACCGTTGAAATTCAGAAAGATACCATTTTTCTTTTTTTGGTGATGGGAGTAACACAACTTACGTTCAGTTCAATGATCCACAGCAAGGTAATGAATAGAAGATCAAAGGTAACAAATAGGCAAAAAGTCCGTCTGACATCAGATATGGATTTCTTTTCCCTGGATTCGTAGGACTCAAGTCTGGCTGAGAGCTGTGCTGCATTAATGGAGCTGACAGTGTGCAGGGAAGCCCTGGAGTCCACACTCCCACTCAGGGCTCTCTCCATCTCACCAGCCTGCCCGCCGACTAGCTGTTCCAGTGCAGGAGCTCACCAGACACATCCCGGGCTCTCATGCACGATGCCTGTGAAACGCAACGATAAGAGACATAAGAATAAAATCAAGTGTCCTGGTTTCTGCAGCAGTTACAACATTACACAGACAATCCTAACATCTGCACTGTGCCTTGGGAACGATTGCAGCCCAACTTCTGTTTAACAGATTCCCTTAAAAATGAATAGGAACCAAGTTCATACGTACAGTACCTGGGTATTTGCATAACATTGTATGCAAATAGGAAAGGCGAAAACAGAGGAGGGCCTATTTTTACTTTTATGAAGCAGAACAATACTGTAGAGAAGTGAATCCCTATCGTGCGATCCTTTGTCACTTAGTTTAACTGTGTGACAATAGCCTACATGGGGGGATGGATACATCATTTCAGTTCACGCCACAGCACTTTGCATGGCTAATGAATCAAAATAAAACACATCACTTATTTGAACCCCATTAACAAGTGTGTCACTTCTAATGTGCCAATGTCAAGAGGCTGTAATGTAATCCCCCTGCCCCTATCTGTCTACGTGGGGTCCCGTTTTCATCTAGCTGAGAGTAAAAGCATAGCAACATGTAATAAAGCATTGTGACATCATGGTAAAGGATAGATAAGCATTGTAAAGAATAGCAAGGTCTGGTGAAGCATATTAAAGAACAAGACAAGCCAGGGTAAACTATGATAAATGCAGAGTATGACCATGGGAAAAGCATGGGAAAATTGCCAAAATTCAGTGCAAAAATACTGTGGTTAACACCGTACTGTAAGGATTTCCCTGACCTTGTAGCTCTTTAGCTTAGCATGTGGCCCGAAATACACCCATGTAGGGATTGACTGGCTTTTCATAATTCAGAGTGCAGCTGTGGCAGCTCTGGCCTCGGGACAGATGATAACACTTTTGTTTTCACATAAATTGTTTCTGCATAATAAGCTGTTTTGAGCCTATATACAAACCATTATCAAACCAATTGAAACTGGTTCTAAAACCATTTACTTTTGTTAAAAGTGACATGCTCTAACTTTAGGTAAGTATCACGGAACGCATAATAACACACTAACCTTTTTCTGCTACACACACACCTTATGTGGGGCAGGGTACACATTGTTCCAGTTAAACTGCACAAGCCCTCATTGTCAGCCTTTGTTCCTTTCCATTATACTACTGTTACTTATGCTCCCCATTTAAATGGTAAAGAAATCATTGAAACTGTCTGTAAACATTGTGTGATTTTCCTGTGTTTAATGTAAGCTCTGAATCAATGCAGGGTTAATGGACTCTTAAAATTAAGCTGTACATAGCTGGTGCACATCAGTAGTTTGCAATCACCAGCCTTGTCATTCGACCTTGTGATGCGTGGGTACAGTGCTTTGCTGCCTGTGAGAATTGAGCAACATAGCATTGTTCTTAAATGTAACTTCTTGTTATCTGGGTTTCTGTAGACATTGGTAAAGTGAAAAAGAAACACAAATGTGCTTTGTCTCACACCATGCATCATGCTAGGGATATAAGACCAAATTTGTTCAAGGAAATAACGTTAGCCAGCTGTTTATCTGTGCTGTACGAAGTCATTTCTTTGGTCAGGTCGGGTCAGTTCAGCTAACTAACATCTACACTGATAGTGGCTCAGAAACTAACATCTCTTTGCCATGCCTACTCAGAAAAAACATCTCTGATGCCATGAAAGCTCAGCTCAGAAGTAAATAACATCTACACTGATGCCAGCTCAGAACACCATCAATTGCGACTTGTACGTGAGTTCACTGATGTATCACTGTGGCAATGTGCCCCGTCCCTGTGTGCATTTGTATGTTGCGTGCGTGTGTTAATGTTGGTGTATAGATTGGTACACGGGATATAAACGGGTCTGTGTTTCACGTGTATTTAAAGTGTAGATTTGTATTTAGGCACGAGGAGAGCACAAATCACTTCACGTGCTGGTTAAATGTAATATGTGAGCACGGGGTTGCACAGAATTAATTCACGTGCTGGGATTCAAGTGAATAATTAATTAGTAATTGAATCCCAGCACAATAGTATATATAGACGCACATTTCGTTCAGTGAGGGTGAGGTGTTCGGAAGAGGAGAACGGGTGAGAGAGAGAGAGGAGAGTTAAAATCATTAATCGTAAACGTAAAGTGTTTGTACTCACCGTGTTTGTTTGTCTGTCCGTGCACCGTTTGTTTAGTGTTAGTCGTTTTTTATGTCTGTTTATTTTGGCGTGTAGTGCCGTGTCCTGTTTTGTATTCCGTTGTTCAAACCTTTTATTTGTTAATAAACGCTGAGTGCAGCCATTGCACTCAGCTCATCACAACCACCGTCTCTTTGTTTGAATTCCTGTCTGGTCTGACGCCACCCACTCTGGCCGTCTTTGTGACACGTGGTGTCCTGCGTGGGATCGACAGCGCCTCCAGGACTCAGGCCAGAGCAGGAACCGCATTTTGTGAAAAAAAAAAGTGTTGGATTACAAAAAAAAAAAAATATATATATATAAATAAAATGGGATGGAAGGAGGATAAAGAGGTGAAGGACAGGGAGGAGGAGTGCCGCCTAAGGGCCAGACATCCACGGCGATCTAACAAGCCAACGCCGGGGTGCCTCCTCTGCGACCAGGATCATCTGTTCGCCAACTGTCCCTTCCGCAGTTATGAGGAGGAGCCTGAGCGTCCACAGCCCAAGTGGGAGGAGCCTGAGCGTCCACAGCCCAAGTGGGAGGAGCCTGAGCGTCCACAGCCCGAGTGGGAGGAGCCTGAGCGTCCTACGCCCGAGTGGGAGGAGCCCGAGCGTCCTACGCCCGAGTGGGAGGAGCCCGAGCGTCCTACGCCTGAGTGGGAGGAGCCCGAGCGTCCTACGCCTGAGTGGGAGGAGCCCGAGCGTCCTACGCCTGAGTGGGAGGAGCCCGAGCGTCCTACGCCTGAGTGGGAGGAGCCCGAGCGTCCTACGCCTGAGTGGGAGGAGCCCGAACGTCCTACGCCTGAGTGGGAGGAGCCCGAACGTCCTACGCCTGAGTGGGGGGAGCCCGAACGTCCACAGCCCAAGAGGGGGGAGTCGGTGCGTCCACAGCCCAAAAGGGAGGAGTCGGTGCGTCCACAGCCCAAAAGGGAGGAGTCGGTGCGTCCACAGCCCAAAGAGAGGAAAGTCGGGGCTTCCACAGCCGTAGGACCCAAGCTGCCAGCAGAGGGAGAATGCCTGCTGGTCCCACCTCCACCAGCAGAGGGTGAATACCTGCTGGTGCCGTCCCAAGAGCCAGAAGGGGAGGAGTTACAGGCTCAACCCCCTGAAAATTTTTGGGGGGGAGAAGGGCAGGATGCTGGTGTCCCCCAGCAGCCTCTAGCTATGCTGCTGAAGGCAGCACGGCGCGCACATGCCCAGCCGCCACAGCAGAGGGAGCCAGCACCGCCACAGCCTCCCTCTGAGTGGCCAGCATCAGCCCCATCGCCTCTACCTCCGCCACCTCCACCGCAGTGGGAGGACTGCTTGCCCCTCCCACCTCCACCAGCAGAGGGTGAATACCTGCTGGTTCCACCTCCACCGCAGTGGGAGGACTGCTTGCCCCTCCCACCTCCACCAGCAGAGGGTGAAAACCTGCTGGTCCCACCTCCACCAGCAGAGGGTGAATGCCTGCTGGTTCCACCTCCACCAGCAGAGGGTGAATGCCTGCTGGTTCCACCACCGCCAGGAGCAGAGGAGCTGGAGCTGCCTCTGCCTCCACCACCGCCAGGAGCAGAGGAGCTGGAGCTGCCTCTGCCTCCGCCACCGCCCGGAGCAGAGGAGCAGGAGCTGCCTCTGCTGCCCGTACCTCCGCAGGGAGTACGGTGGCCGGAGCCCCAGAAAGGGGAGCTGCCGGCCACGAAGGGGGAGGAGGTCTGGAGACCACCAACCCCAGCAGCAGTTTCGCTGCCGGAGATCGTGGGGGAGGTCCGGAGACCTGCTCCCACTGCAGCTTCTTCGCTGCCGGCAGTACTGTGGTCGGAGCCCCACCAAAGGGAGCTACCGGCTACAAAGAAGGGGGACGAGGTCTGGAGACCACTTTCCCCAGCAGCAGTTTCGCTGCAGGAGTTCTTGTGGCCGGAGCCCCACAGGAGGGAGCTGCCGGCTACGAAGAAGGGGGAGGTCGGGGGACCACCTGCCCCCGCAGCTTTTTCGCTGCAGGACGGGACCAACAGGCTGTCAGCCGTGCCACTACCGGCAGGGGTGCTGACAGCATGGCCAGCCATGGGCCCACTGAAGCCTCCCTTCCCAGCCCGAGACTTTGTCCTGGACTGCTGGGTTTTTAAGGGGGGAGGTGGCCGTTGAGGCCATGTGTGCTGCGCACAAGGGGGGGTATATGTGGCAATGTGCCCCGTCCCTGTGTGCATTTGTATGTTGCGTGCGTGTGTTAATGTTGGTGTATAGATTGGTACACGGGATATAAACGGGTCTGTGTTTCACGTGTATTTAAAGTGTAGATTTGTATTTAGGCACGAGGAGAGCACAAATCACTTCACGTGCTGGTTAAATGTAATATGTGAGCACGGGGTTGCACAGAATTAATTCAC
This sequence comes from Acipenser ruthenus, assembly GCF_902713425.1. Classification (NCBI taxonomy): domain Eukaryota; kingdom Metazoa; phylum Chordata; class Actinopteri; order Acipenseriformes; family Acipenseridae; genus Acipenser; species Acipenser ruthenus. The sequence goes on along the minus strand of NC_081191.1, from coordinate 89,001,573 downwards.
GTGCTGGGATTCAAGTGAATAATTAATTAGTAATTGAATCCCAGCACAATAGTATATATAGACGCACATTTCGTTCAGTGAGGGTGAGGTGTTCGGAAGAGGAGAACGGGTGAGAGAGAGAGAGGAGAGTTAAAATCATTAATCGTAAACGTAAAGTGTTTGTACTCACCGTGTTTGTTTGTCTGTCCGTGCACCGTTTGTTTAGTGTTAGTCGTTTTTTATGTCTGTTTATTTTGGCGTGTAGTGCCGTGTCCTGTTTTGTATTCCGTTGTTCAAACCTTTTATTTGTTAATAAACGCTGAGTGCAGCCATTGCACTCAGCTCATCACAACCACCGTCTCTTTGTTTGAATTCCTGTCTGGTCTGACGCCACCCACTCTGGCCGTCTTTGTGACAATCACATTTGATTTGCTTTGTTCCTGTTTCCATTTTGATTCCTGAATAAACTATTTTTGATTGAGATTTGCTTTGTTCCTGTTTCCATTTTGATTCCTGAATAAACTATTTTTGATTGACTTTATCTGAAGAAGATTAATTATTTTTATGAAGAAAGACATAAGGATACTGGAGGTAGATTTAAAGTAGCAGGGTAATTTTACAGTGATCTATTTCAGAAAATACCTAAAACAGTAAATATAAGCCTTATGGTGCTTAAAGTACATATTAGAAATCCTCTTTCTAGCACTGTAGTTCAGTACATGTAAAAATGGTCAGGATTTGAAAGCGTGGTTGTGAAACTGACTTGCAGTTGCTGCAGATTATGATCTCTAACTTCAAACTGCAACTGCATTGTATCAAGAATTATACATTAATTAAACCCATACACACACACAACCGTATATTCCACATGCAGGGATGAATTACAACACTGTTGAACTTTTTTATTACATGTGGTAGACAGACAAACAATATAGACTATATGACACTATGGTAAATAGTTAGTATGACATCGAGAGAACCATTTGAACCTGAAAAGAAGTACGATGAACTAACATGGCATTTAGCCCTGTTTGTGACTGTCACTACTGTGGCTAACATTCACTCATCACTTAAACCACGTTGGTTCTAGAAGCATAGAAAACATCCAAAAAATACTGTTTTGCACGACAGTGGCTGTGGGCCCCCTACTATTAAATAACCTGTATCACTTCTCTTCTGTATACAGTAGATTATAAGAACCTCAGAGTAGCCTACAGCCTTTAGATAAACATTCTGATTCATCAAGTCTAATCTTTTACCATCTGTGCAGTACAATACATTAGAAATCAGTAGTCACACAGATTAGTTTCTGCAGTAGCACACATGCATTATGACAAAAAAAGGTAATATTATTATAAATTAAGAGGTTCTCCTCTCAAGCGATGTCAACTTTGTTTTGGACTTATAATCTCTCATTTAATTACAATTTGGCGCTTAGTGGAAAAGCATAACAAACGCCAATCCAAATGGTTCTCTCATACTCCTATTTTTCATAATTTCGATCTCTTGTCAGGCGGTTCCCCCTTTTTATTTCCACAATGGAGAGACAAGGGGATACATACTTTTGCAGAAATTTGCAAAGATAAACAGCTTCGCACATTCCAAGATTTACAATTGCAATCCGACTTGCCAGATAGCTTTCTTCTTTTACCTTCGACTTCGTTCTGCAATGCGTGGCGTTACCTGGGGGACAGATCTGCCTTCACATGTCCTACATGACATGTTAGACACAGGGGGAACAACTAAAGGTCTGGTTTCCTCATTTTATGTTCATTTCCTTAAGTCATCATATAAACCTTTGGTGGTTAACACTATCTGGAATAGGGGTTTATCTATTAAAAATGAAGAAACCTGCTGGGAAACTATTTGGGATAATCTAAGCTCTGTTTCCAAAAAGCCAAACCATCAGCTGACTCATTTTAATTATCTTCATAGAACTTATTTAACTCCTCGCAGACGCTACCAAATTAATCTTATCCCTACCCCTGCATGTGCATACTGTCCCCTAGATACTGTTGGCTCCTTTTAACATATGGTTTGGGAGTGTCCTGTTGTGGCTGTGTTTTGGGGTCTCTTCAGCTCTGTCCACTGATCTTGAGAAGAATATCCCTTGCTCTGCTAAGATAATATTACTGAATGATGACTCATCCCTCGATCTACCACTGCAGCAGAAACGGATATAGTTGGCTGGTCTAACAGCAGCTATAAAAATGATCTGCATTCCCTCCCCTACGGTCAATGGACCCTTGCCTTTCTTGATATAATTTTATATGGAACTTTCTACTGCTCGGGTCCATGGCACTGGGGAGAGGACTGTGCAGGCCTGGAGATCAGCTGCAGACTCTATTAAATCCTTGATTAATCTTTCTTCAGTTTTATCTGACTGATATTGGTTAGGGAGGTCCTTTGTGGGGGGTGGTTTGGGAGGGGTGGTGAAAATGTAAAATATGGGGAATTATTGTATTGTATTTATACTGATATGTTTTGGTACTTTCCCCAATAAACATTTGATCACAAAAAAAGTAAATGAAGAGGTTCTGCATATCACCTACATTTACTGCTTAGAAAGTGGGAGTAAAAAGAGGTCCACCACTAACCAAGTCAGAAGACCTTCTTTATCAATGAGGAAGTAGTCTTCTTGCTGGCTTCATTGACCATGATTAGCACTAATCTGCGATGACCTAATGTTATTTTAGATTCCAAAAGTCTAAAAAGTTTGAGAACCACTGAACTATAGTACTGTGGGTTTTGCACCTTTACAAACTCATCAGGGGGGAAATTACCATTTTTCCCCCCCACTTGGTATACACTGAAAGTATCCACAGTATTTAGAGCTTTACAGTATCTACAGATTGTCCAATTGTGATGAAACCTGTCAAGGACTTTCTTTAGCAAGGTACTGGATGCTGTATACTTTGTGGTTTAATAGAGGACGTCACTAAAGAAGTTACTGTAGTTCTCAGAATACGCAGGCTTTTGTCAAAGTTACATTTTTCATGTAGGTCTTCCTGATTGCTTTATTTTTGTATTTACTGTTGTGGCATTGAATTCCACTGACATGCTTATTATTACTGGGGAAGGCTTGAAAAATGAATATTTAATACAAGACAGCTGGCAGGAAAAGGGTTGTTTTTTCTTGTACGATACCCACAATCAAAGTTGATCTCATGTCACAGAATACAGCTGCGATTCCTGAAGCGTTAGTTATTTATCATCCTGAAACCAAAGTCATGACTTATGAGATGGTTTATGAGACAGTAGTAGATGCAGCATGTTTTCAAATTCATGGGGATGCTTAATTATTTAAACTGTATCATTTCACAAGCACAGATGTGATCATATGACCTAGACAAAGGGTGGACCGATCTTGAAGAAAGCTCATGAATAAATTGCACTGACACATTATAATAATAACTGCATTATAATACTACTAATACACATTTTCACCTGGTATTTTTAGACAATAATCCAATTAATACAATTGACTTATTAGGTCAGTACTACAGGTTAAAAAAGCAAACATATGTTTTGGTGGATTTCATACAGTAATGAATAAGGATACTTTAGTTTTGGCTTTAAGAAGCACTAAAAACACTAACAAGAGGCTTAATTAGTAACTATACAAGCCATAGCAATAGGTATAGTACATCTTGCACAATTTTGGCTGAGTAAACAACATATGTGTTTTAAGTTTGTGTTTAAGGTCATTGTGGAAAAAATTAAAATAGTAAACTAGTATACATTTCTGGTAAGATTCTGAAATATTATACAGAAAGCAGACAAAATCCCAGCTATGAAGTGGTCAAAGCCCTTTAGATAACCTTCTAATTGAATAAGATACATGTATTCTTTTTGCATACATCTGTATTACTTGTTATAGGGCATAAGCAGAGTAGAATTCAGAACAATAATATTCAGAAATATTTAAATTGTTAGACCATTTACAGCCCTGGAAAGTACAAACTGTTGACATATACAGTGGTTAGCAGTGCATGTTCTCCATTGCACACCAGGGGACAGATAACTAGATAACAAGCAGTGTGCGACACAGATGAGTAGTGCATGACCTGCATCACTACCGAACCTCGTATTGCCCTTTAACACAGCGTCCCTGTGCTGTGTTAACATTGCTGCATTCCCATGTACCACAACACAAACTTCCAGTCCAAGACTGACTGACACAAATATACCAGAAATAATGGCTAGAACAATCTGAAAGGGCCACCTGTGATGAGCTGGGATCACAACAACAAGACAACCACAATATTTTTTGTTTTTAAGTATTTAAAAAGATGCCTGGAGTCATTAATAAACACCATTAAGGTGTTTTTTTTTTTTTGTTCCTCAAATTAAATTAAATCCCACTTACTGTAATTATGCTACACTTTTCTGTTGTAGCTAGTCTTGTATTATTCCTCTTGTTTCCTGATTCAAACTGTCCCTTCAAGATCGGACCTGCTTTTAAAATTCAAAGCCAGCTTTCCAGTTGAAGGAAAACCTGCATGTAAAGAAAACATTATTACACTAGTAGTGAAAGCAGACTTCCTCAAGTATGGTATTCACTTTGGCCTACAGTATATCAATCAAGAAGTGGTTTTGCTCACAGCTCTAAAACACAGTTTCATTAAAAACTGTATAAAGGCATATTTGAAGGTCAAGTGCATTTTTAAGATTGTGCGATTGTGTAGTGCTTTTCCTGTTATAACATACACAATACTGTACACTCAACTATCTAACATGAAAAATGTTGGCAGCCTGCCTAAATAGAATAAAATAAACATTTACCAGACCACTAGTTTCACTATTTTTGCCTTCCTCTAACGGAAGTTTCATGTAGTTTAAAGATAAGCAGTTTCAGATTCCGTATTTATGTGAACAATTAAAGCATTCAGGAACAAAAATATGACACAGATGAAGGATATTCTTGATGTATTAATTTGGTGCAAAGATAGAAATTAAATATTAGGAATCATAATTTGAGGATTTTTAAGCCCAGCAGTTGTGGGGGGGGGGGGGGGGGGGGTTGGCAAAGTATATGTATTAGATAGATAGATAGATAGACAGATAGATAGATAGAGATAGATAGATATATATTACATCGTGTAATCATATAAAAAGTGGGGCAGCAGTGTGGAGTAGTGGTTAGGGCCTCTGGACTCTTGACCAGAGGGTTGTGGGTTCAATCCCAGGTGGGGGACACTGCTGATGTACCCTTGAGCAAGGTACTTTACCTAGATTGCTCCAATAAAAACCCAACTGTATAAATGGGTAATATGTAAAAAAAATAATGTGATCTCCGTATAATGTGATATCTTGTAACAATTGTAAGTTGCCCTGGATAAGGGTGTCTGCTAAGAAATAAATAATAATAATAATGTAACCATGTAAAATATCCAGTCACAATCTTAAATGCTGTCTGCTTATACAAATGAAGCTCACGATTTGGGCTCAACTTTGGCCAGAAAAAGAACTACAAATGAACAAGAGTGTTTTTTTTTTTTTCACTAGGGCAGCAGTGTGGAGTAGTGGTTAGGGCTCTGGACTCTGGACCAGAGGGTTGTGGGTTCAATCCCCAGTGGGGGACACTGCTGCTGTACCCTTGAGCAAGGTACTTTACCTAGATTGCTCCAGTAAAAACCCAACTGTATAAATGGGTAATTGTATGTAAAAATAATGTGATATCTGTATAATATGAAATAATGTATAATGTGATATCTTGTAACAATTGTAAGTCGCCCTGGATAAGGGCGTCTGCTAAGAAATAATAATAATATTTGCAATGAAGTGGGTTTGTTTCTGAAAGCTGGAGATGTTACAGGAACCTCCTAGAATGTTCTGAACTTCAAAATCTAAACCAACCGCACAGTGACACCTTCTAAATTGCACACAGAAATTACTTTTTTTTTTTTTTTTAAACTGACTTCATGACAAAGCTCCATCTGATACGGAGAACTACAGCACAACAAAAGTGCATAGTGATTTTGTGGGTTTAGTGATCCTTTCGCACTTTGCATTGGATCGGGCAAAGCCTTTCATTAATTGAAATGATGGGGTTTGTTTTGCTTTCAATCTAATAGCTATCTTATCTGTTGTGTTCTTAAATCGTTCTCAAAGATATTAATATTAAAAACACAGGTCCTTAATGGATCATCTATAAACTCTTACAACACTCTGGTAACATTACAATTTCTGGCAGTTTGCATTAGAACAGAAAGTCTGAATGTAGAGGCTCACCCTCTGGCTACCAGAGCAGACAGGAAGGGAGTGGCTGCAAGTTAACAGTGCGGACGTTGGCTGCAAGAATATGCATGGACTCCTTTTTGTTAGCTATGGTATTTTGTAATAATAATTGATTACTGTATATTCTGTGTTTCCTTTTACTCATTTAGTTTTATTTTGTGCTTGTTGTAGGCTACAGTATATAAGAAAGTTAGCTAGCTGGGTCTGTTTCCCTCTCTTTAATCACTACTCTGTGTAAACCAACCCCATTAGCTCTATCTTATCTGTCATTTTAACTATTTCTAGTTAAATATTTGTAACCTCATGTATCATACTTAATAACCAGACACAGATGAAGAACAACTTCTCTCAAAATCTCACACAAATCCAGTTATTGCACACCAATTTCACAAATGATGTGAAAAAAATACGTATCCATGCTTTTAAGTTCCCACTTCTGATGACTCACACAAACTTTCTGCATTACAGGAAACTTTGAAATGATCCTGTATTGTACAGCATGCACTTCACTCAACATCCGGTATCTCTACTGTTAGTTAGGAAACCCATCATCACTTTAAATATGATGGACTTTACATCTTCAGTCTACCATTCCTTGCTGCTGTGCTCAACTCATATCATTTGACTGCTGATGCCCCTGACACCACACTCTTATTAAATCCTCTACAGTACTTAAGACTGGCATAACTTACTTACCCTGAGACAGTCCATGAATGCTCCCTCCCTACTTCTAAGATCTTCTAGTTTCAGCCTTTACGCTCATATAGGCTTCAGTTCCTGTCTTGACAACACATACCTACTGTATAGAAGCATACAGTGGACACCATCTCATCCAGAACACAGTAACGAGTGAGGTTGCTTTTTTTGTTTGTACAAGTCACCCCAAACGCAATTTCCTGATTAGCTGAAATCTCTTCAGCAGATATAATAAAGCTACATTATATTATAGGGAAGCTACCACCAGAAGCACACCTGCCAACAGTACTGAAATCAGGCTGGAAACATTATGGTGTGCAAAGGTCTGCTGTATATTGCAAATGTAGTTTCATTGGGTGAGGGAAATCAGAAAAAATGTAACCTAGTACATAGTGGGTAGGCTACCGTATATTCTGTATAATATGCATGGGTGTAGGGTAACCCTTATAAAAGTTTGCACAGTAATTTTACAGTTTTCCATGTTTTTCCTATGGTTATGCCATGCATTTACCATAGTTTGCCATGTTTTCAATATGCTTTACCATATCTCTCATGGCTTTACAATATTTACCAATGCTTTACCATGTTTCACCGTGCTTTAGTACACTTTGCTATGCTTTTACTATGGTACATTTATCGAAGGGAGATTAGTTCAGTGGCCAGGCCATGCTTAGCCTAATTAAAGTTTGCATGCCTTATGTACAGTACTTTAAATTATGTTTAAAGTAAAGCATGCAAAGCATTTTAAGCATTGAAGAGGTGGAGAACGATTCAGTCTCCTACTGATTCCTTTCATCACTGAGGTCCTGACCTCATTTACTTACAGGTAACCAAATGTGGTAAAGCATTACATGTTAGGCGAAAAACTAACACAGGTAGTTGTAGTTGTATTTAAAAAAAAAAAAAAGGACTACGGCTAATGCAGAAATTAGAAAGCTTTTCAACAGTGCAAGTCAAAACTTACACGCCACATAAAAGTGTTTTTTATATCATCTTGCTAGAAAACCACGTCAGAGGAGGGAGAGAGTGGATTCAAATCACTGGATCTTCAAATACTCACAGGTGTTCACACATTTAAATAGGTCAACTGGTTATGGATTGGACATATAATTTATGTTAAAGTCTACTTATTGTTTACAATCACTTGCGTTCTGTTTCAGTCACAATATGACTGATGGCCACAAAACAGCTCTTAAACATGTCTTCCCTCTAAGTCTAGCTGGTACACAGGAGTGTGACCACTAAAATGTTCCCCTGTGTTGCAGGGGTGCATGTTAATGTTTACACGCTGGTGTACCAACTTAATTCAGTCAGAAGACTGTTTTTGATTGACCTTCTGAGGCCACAGGGGTAGTATAAAGTTCTGAGGTATCATATGTGACCATACCAAAGTTATGTTAAAACACTAGTGAATAATTGTTTGTCCATTGCCTGTGGGGGATAATGAAAAGTAGTATCCCCAACCTCTCTCTCTCTCTCTCTCTCTCTGTCTGTCTGTGTGTGTGTGTGTGTGTGTGTGTGTGTGTGTGTGTGTGTGTGTGTGTGTGTGTGTGTGTGTGTGTGTGAGAGAGAGAGAGAGAGAGAGAGAGAGAGAGAGAGAGAGAGAGAGAGAGAGAGAGAGAGAGAGAGACAGAGAGATTCATGTGTTAGGCTGTGTGGTTCAGTAGTTCAGTGGTTAAAGAAAAGGGCTTGTAACCAGGAGGGCCCCAGTTCAAATTCCACCTCAGCCACTGACTCATTGTGTGACCCCAAGCAAGTCACTTAACCTCCTTGTGCTCTGTCTTTCTGGTCAGATGTAATTGTAAGTGACTCTGCAGTTGATGCATAGTTCACACACCCTAGTCCCTAGACTCTGTAAGTTGCCTTGGATAAAGGCGTCTGCTAAATAAACAAATAATAATTATAATATGTATTTCTTTGTGAATGTTCTATACTCTGAAGGAAGACTGTAATATAAATCTGTTTGGCCAATTCTGATGAAACTTTACAGACATTCTTTATTTAATGAACCCTAATAAATTAAATGACAAATGTTTAGACTAAAAGTTAACTACTGAATCTATTACCAATAGAGATTTTTTAAGACTGAATATTTATTTTCCTTATTTGCGATTTCAGTTTTATCTTTATATACTTTACAAGTGCTTTTACAGGTTTCAGTGTCCCTTAATGCATCAATGATCCCTTTATGTTTACTGTGGACTAAAATGTCAGCCAAATTTGCATCCCTTCTAAATGGTACGATCGCTGCTTTGGGAAATATTTTTTGCATTTTTTCAGAATTATGAAGTATATGTAAATGCTTCCAATTTATTTATTTTTTTAAAATTTTGGGTAATAATTTCGAATATGTAATTATTAATGATACTCTTAACACACTCTTCACTTTTCTTATAATCAAGTAGTTCATTCCTATTGAGTTTGTCAACTTTTATCAATTCTCTCAATTCGTTATATCCTTTTTTTCTTAAGATTTATTTTTAATTCCTTTCTGTAAACAGATTACCCCACCCTTTAGGAATTGCTCTTTTAGTACAGATAGGATGTGCAGATGACATAGTAGGTACTGATGCATATCAGTAGGTTTCAAATAAAGATCTGTTTTAATTGATCCATGATCAAGTTTAAGCATTCAATTTCAGATTGTGTCCACCTTAAATCCACCGAAATTTTACGGATATCATTTGATAATTTATGAGACTGTACAAGAGATTCTTCTCCATGTGCCCATATTCCAAATATGTCATCCCCATATCTGATGTATTCTAATGGTTTCTTGTCTACAGCCCCTTTCACACTGGCATGCTCTACCCGGGTCAGGACCCGGTGTCATGTGGGTCGGGTACACGATTTCACACTGCTGTTGATAAAACAGGGTTGACCTGGATGACAGACGCAAGTACACAATGCGCGTATCAATGCCCTGGAAGCAGATTGTTACAGACGCTTCAATCCAGGCTTCAACATCCCTGCTGCAATCTGGCTCATACTCTGTCTCAATCAACAAAAATATGGCTAAACAATAAACAGAGGACAGAGTTTGAGAACACCTGCTTTAGCGCTTCTTATTCATTCTTACATTTAGTTTACCTTTACTTCTTAAGCCTGTTACTAGAGTGTTTAATTTCCAACTACTTCAATATATTTGTTTCTTCCCTCTGGAGGAGTCCAATGGTGCTTTATTTTAATTTGTATTCCATGTTCACGCACATATTCTCACATAGCTGTCTGTCGCACTGACTTGACCGCTAAACTAACGCATACTGTACTAGTTACCGAGTCTGTGACATGGACAACATGATGAACAGCAGGCTGTTTTGTTGTAAACAGATTAATTGCTAGCAGCGACTGTAGTGTCGGATTTCTGCTACATCCGTGCAAATTAAATGGATGTTTGTTTGTCCGACGTCATCATCAATGATCATCACCTAGTCTTAACATTTATAGAATCATTATTTATCCCAAAAGGCTGTCTCAGTCTGTATAATGACAAGAAATACAAATGACCCTGTATTGATTCTTGTATTAAAACCACAAACCAAAGACTGTAGTATATAAAACGCCAATCCTATATCGGTATCGAAATTCAAATAACCAAGAAGTGGCGAGCAGCTATATCCGCTACTGTAGCTATACAACACAGATCCACTGGGTTCACTCCTATAATATCAAATGTAATCATCTCTATACTTATGGTAACAAATATACACATATATAATAATAAAAAAACGTGCTATCCTACCCGTTAATCGCAGGGTTATATGTTGTGTTATGTTGTATTGTATCTACTGTAGCCACCCACTCGAAGTTATTATTAGCATTGCGTATCTGAAAGTGAAACTGTGACCTGCAGATACCCCTGTTTCTGGAGGACAGGAAACGCAGATACACAGGAAAATGTTATATAGGAAGGTGGGTGCATGGGAGATGTAGTAAAAAAAAAAATGGCAAAGCAAAATTGGAGTAGGAGAGCGAAGATTTTCAAAAATTCCCTGGAATCAGATTTTCTTTCTCTAATTTGTGATTAAGAGATTCGAGGATCGAAAACAGAAATAAATCTGCGACATTGTGATATATCAATGGTATCACAATATGAACAATTCCCACTATTGATAATGTATTGCTATTGTATTAAATAACAACAGTCCTATTCACACCTTATTTATTTATTTATTTATGTATTTATTTATTTTATATTCTAAGTATTTTATTTACACTTGCAAAAACTGCAGTGTTCTTACTTTAATAGAAAACAGAACTAGTATGTTTACATCAGTAACAGTGTATTCAGCATTAACACAATAGTCCCTTTAAGATGTGTTCCTGATTACATCTCTTTTAAAATCGAATTAATTCTGCATTAATAAGATTCCTAAAATATAAACATTATACAACCTCCTGTTAAATGACAGCAATGGTGAAAATTACTTGAACATTAATTATTTAACCACTAGATGGCAGGGCTCACTAAAAAGATAACCAAAACAATCCTGCAGGATACTAGCAGAACATAGTTAATGCATATTTTATAAGGGCAGCATTACACCAATTTGCATATTCCGAGAACATTTCACAATTTAAGTAATACAAATGATCACACAAAGTGTAATAATTACAATACCTTTACACAACACATATTTACTGGACTGCAGTGTCCTTTGTGCTTATTTATTTTCTGTAGTGAAATTTCCGTTCCATTTCAATTCGAAGATGATCACCAAAACAATACTTTGGGGATATGCCTGCTTGTCAGGTATTTACTGAGCATTTTATATCAAAGCTGTCGATAGGCCCATCCGTGGAGTGGCGTCCTCTGTCCCGCCACCGAGGTAATAAACTTCAGTCTCTTTTGCCTTGTTTACCCACGTCAGGTGAGTAAACAAGCTAAGTCTAAACTAACCTCTTCCAGTTGTGTGATTGACTCTTTTAAGAGCTCTCTGTATCGAGTTCGTGTGTAAATCCTTTGCAATTTTATTGCTGGAAGTCGGCTCGCCACTTCCCATTAATCAGAAACTCGGAAGCTGAAGACTGAGCTAACGCTACGCAACTGCGTTTCGTTAAAAAAAAAAAAAAAAAAAAAAACTTTAAACATCCTACATCGCCTGACGATTGTAGTCTGCTTTCACTAACCTTGCAGTTGGTATTGTGTAAATATGTAATATTTGTGACCAAAAATTACTGGGTCTGATGGCCGCAGCTTCATATAGCCGACTGGGGTTACTTCACAAGCGGCCCTCAGATGGTGCAACGTATTTGGGAACACTTTGGGGAAGCCCAGGTCGATCTCTTTACCATGGCAGAGATGACCTATTGCCCCCTGTGGTTCTCCCTCTGCAGCTGCAGAGGTCCACTAGGCGTCAACACCTTAGCGTAGTAATGGCCCAAAGCGCCTTTATACGCTTTCCCGCCTATACTGCTGCTCCCTGCCTTCCTCGAGAAAGTCAGGAGAGAGGAAGCGACAGTTCTGGTGGCCCCCAGGTGGCCCAGGAGAATCTGGTTTTCAAACCTCTGCCAGCTGCTGCGAGGCCAGCCCTGGGAGATCCCGCTGCACATGGATCTCCTCAGTCAGACATAAGACAACCTCTGGCACCCAGAACTGGGCAGATTCCAACTGTGGGTCTGGCCCCTGAACAGGTCCATCTGTCCACCTTAGGGCTCTCAGACGCAGTAGTCAGTACATTGCAGAACTCTAGGGCTTCTTCCACAAGAGCGTTGTACGTCTACAAGTGGAAATATTTTCAAAATTGGTGCATGGCCGGGGGCAATTTTTTTACAGTTTCTGCAAGATCTGCTAGAGGTGGGTAAATCCCCCTCTACATTGAAAGTGTACCTAGCAGCCATATCTGCATGCTATGTTCTCATTGACTCAGTATCCCCGAGCGCTCATATACTGGCGACCTGTTTTCTAAAGGGTGATCGGCGGTTACGTCCTCCTATAAAGGACGTCCTCCCCGAATAGAGTCTAGACGTGGTACTGGAGGCTCTCGCTAAGGCCCTGTTTGAGCCTATACATTCCATAGAGCTGACGTATCTCTATGAAGACGGCCTTTCTATTAGCTATCACCTGCGCTAAGTGGGTCAGTGAGCTATACAGGCACTGTCCGTGCACAGTTCCTGTATTTGGGACAATGGAAATGGTGTCATTGCGCACAATCACTGCTTTCCTCCCTAAGGTGATTACAGCTTTTCACGTGATTCAGTCAGTGGAACTAGAAGCTTTCCACCCCCCTCCCTTTGTGGATGAGATGGATAGGAGATTGAATTCCCTCTGCCTGGTTCGGTCATTGATTGGTTATGTGAATAGAACGAGAGCGCTGCGTCATTCTGACCAGCTCCTTGTCTGTCATGGTGAAAGGACCCGAGGTCAAGCCCTCTCTAAGCAGCGACTGTCCCATTGGATTGTGGACATGGTTTCGACTGCATATACTAATGCTGGCTTACCCCCCACCTGGGAGGGTGGCCATGCTCTCAACAAGAGGTGTGGTTACGTTATGGGTCCTCAAGAGGTGCCTCGTTGACCGATATTTGTACTGCGGCTAGCTGGGCTACTCCGCATGCATTTACCAGGTTCTACTGACTTAATGTCGTAGATCCCTCTATGCTGGAGGTTGCACGCTCACACCACCAACACTAGATGGCGGTAGCGAGATGTCACTCATGCTGTCCGCTCTTTCTCCCTCACAACGGCTTTGGTATATTTTCCCCAAAGTATTGTTTTAGCGGTCATCTTCGAGTTGAAAGGGAACGATAGGTTACGGATGTAACCCCTGAAAGAGAAGATGATCGCCAACCTTGCAAGGTCACATCACTCACATTCACGGGTTCAATGCAAAAGAGACTGAAGTCTCCGTGCAGTGACTATTTATTACCTCGGTGAGGCGGGACCGAGGACGTCACTCCACGGAGGGGCCTATCGGCAGCTTTGATATAAAATTCTCAATAAGCAGGCATTCCCAAAAGTATTGTTTTGGTGGTCATCTTCTCTTTCAGGGAACAGGGGTTTCATCCGTAATCTATTGTTATACTACATACAATTTACTGCAGTAAATAGTGTAGTTGCAGTACATATTGTAATAAAGTTTATTACAGTCAGATCCAGTAGCTGCAGTTACAGTAAACCACAAAGAAATCTTGAAGTTAATTGCATGTTTAGTAAAAAGTGGTGTATACAATTCTAGGCAGCAATTTAATGGTGTTTTCAGGAAAGCTGATAAATTTGTTTGTACATTTCTAACTGATATTCAGGAACTGCAATTGAAATTGTGATGACAATACAAGTTATCAATACGTATGTGTGTGTTTCCTGGGACGAGAGCAACAGAGGTATACATCTGATGATGTTTGTAGAACAGACCTACTGGATATAATGTATTAAAGTTCATGAACAATACGGTGTAACCAGTAGTGTACTGCCTTTACAGATTCTGACCGCTGTTGATGAAATGATACATGGTTAAAGTTGTATAACCACACTATTTTGCATTGTGGTTAAAATGCTTGCTTGATGTGTGCTTGGTCTCCTGTTCTCACCCAGCATCCTCCCCTGTTACATAGGCACATGTTCTATATGTTCAAACTATCAAGAAAGGATCTTTTCAAAACACATTATTTGTGATACCTTAAAATTCCAAACAATAGCCCTGTGGCAGGGCTGCCGATGGTCAAACAGGTAAATATTGAAAATACTGGAAACAAGAAGTAATTTCCAGTACATCTATGCACTTTTATTTACAATGAAAAATGATTAAACAAAATACAAACTCAAATCACAGGTTGTTAATACAGGGTACAGTACCTTGACCCCAGGCCCCCAGCAACACACCTCATGCGTCACGACTTCTCCCCCACACCTCATGCGTCACGACTTCTCCCCCACACCTCATGTGTCACGACTTGTCCCCCACACCTCATGTGTCACGACTTGTCCCCCACACCTCATGCGTCACGACTTCTCCCCCACACCTCATGCGTCACGACTTCTCCCCCACACCTCATGTGTCACGACTTCTCCCCCACACCTCATGCGTCACGACTTCTCCCCCACACCTCATGTGTCACGACTTCTCCCCCACACCTCATGTGTCACGACTTCTCCCCCACACCTCATGTGTCACGACTTCTCCCCCACACATCATGTGTCACGACTTCTCCCCCACACCTCATGCGTCACGACTTCTCCCCCACACCTCATGCGTCACGACTTCTCCCCCACACCTCATGTGTCACGACTTCTCCCCCACACCTCCCCCACACTTCTCCCCCACACTAGGCTGACGCTAGGTCTTTATTAAAACTTATTTGCTCCACCTACTGATTGGAGTTGAGTTGCTTTATTTTATTCCTTTGTTTTGGGTAGAAAATACAACAAAATACTCAATTTTAAAAAGGATTTCGATTATTTTTCAACCTTTCTGTAGCTCCAATGAATTTCAAAATCATTTAATTTTCTAAACCTGTTTGAAATGAACATCATTTCATCCCAGATGCTTCTAATTTTCTAAACATCTCATCAAGTGTTTACTGGCCAACCAGTCAGGGGGATGGTTTCTTCCATTCCAGCCACATTCTCACAAGGCTGGAATGAAGGGGACCAGAAACACTATTCTCCACATGGATGGGGAATTTCAACCCTATCCCTGCCAAGCACAAAATGAACACTTATAATGTGATGGGACACCTCACCTTGCCACAAGCCCATTTTTAAATAAAAGAAGATTGTATCCCAGTATGTTATTGTTCCTCGTTTTACTTGAACAGTTTATTTGTTATCATTCTTTAACTAAACAGGGAGCACTTTTTAAGCATTGTAGAGTTTGATTACACAATAACTGAATGTTAGTTTTACTTTATCAAAGACATACAATCAACAATCAATTTCCAAATCAAATATCAGACTGCTACTAATCCATAATAATATGTGCATTTTGAGAACACTTTGTTTTTCAAAAGCAAGAACAAAAACAATGCATAGACTCTTTACAAAAGCCCCCAACCACAGGTGAGAACATGTATGTCTCCATTAATATGCAATATATAGTAATATAAAATATGCATTAAGAAAACTTTTGTTATTAAAAAGAAAGAACCACAAAATCTAGACTTTTCACAAAAGCCTTCCAATACAATTGAAACTTAGAATTTAAATGTGTGAAGTGGAATGCTACAAATAGGGTACTAAGATCATCTATGACTCATCTATGACTAATAAACACTCAGTAGTGCTGAATTTAGTAATAGCAATAGAAACTTCAATTCAATGAAGAATGTTTCCACTAGAAGCCAATTGATATTTAAGTTTCTTTTTTTTCTTTTAGTATTTCTTACAAGAGGCTCTCAAAATAAAAGCCACTAATGTATAAATTGTTGTAGCTCTACTTTACTATGCCATGAGTTTGTCCACATTGTGCTTCTTGTTGGATTTGTTATAATTATTAAGTGTGGAAATGGTTTACAGTAGTTTACTGCAGTAGTTGTAGTGTTGTAGATGTTGACAAAAAACTGTAAATGTGGAAGTCCTATAATTCTTGTTATTGTCAGTTTGGTGTTCCTTTCACAAACAAATATGTTAATTGCACTTTGGAGTACCTAGATACATCTGTTTGCTTTAAGATTGGGAATGTTATGATTCATGCTGTGTTTCCAATCTATTCCCAACATGCCTTTCAATCTAGCTGCTTCAACAAGAAGACTAGTTGGGATAAACTGGTGGGGTGGGGTCTATGGCAACAACAGTGGAGTCAAACACAGCCAGAATGTGACCCCGCTATGACCCCTCAATCTAAAATGTTAACCACTAAGAAATGTGGCTGGTTTAGCAACCAGCAGACATTGGAAATAGGTCCATTGCAATGGTTGAGTGTTAATGAGACTATAAATTATACTGACTGCCACAAAAAATATGTAATAAACTGAAAAGCCCCTCGCCGAACAGTTTATAGACTGGCGAGTATTTAGGATTAAAAATCATGCCACAGTATTTGGTCGTCGGAAATTTATGGGCCAAAGGGCTTGTGTCCCTGACGCTGAGTTATTGTTCATTAGGAATAATGAGGCCTGGGGACCGGGCAAGTGTTGCTGGCTTACCAGCCCCTATAAATCCTGTGACCGACTTCATTAGAAGAGCAGTCGGAATGATATACATAGCAGTGTGGGTCTCCAATCAACACACACAGCCAGTGCAGAGAAGGAGAAATCAAACCGCTCACAGTATCCATATTTTTTCTTGCATTTATTAATACTGGATTAGTTGTGATTCATGTTAAAATCAAACCCCCATAAGAATGCATCTGTTAAAATCAATCACAGTTTTTATTGCAGCTTCTGATTTATTCCCATGAATAAAATACATTAATTTATTATAATAGCTGGTTTTACAAGGATGTGTCTGTACGCAAGTGATTATGTCATAGTTTAAATTGTAATCTAGCCCAGTGACAATAAATGCTGTACTTTTTACAGTCAGTTTCTGATTGCTTGCTGCTTCACCTATTTAAAAGTGTATAACTTTTTTACGCCTTTTGATAAAGTACCTGCATACAGTTGCAGGTTCAACCTTAAAATGCACAAACAACAATATATTACAGTGGAATCTCCTTGTCAGTTGCAGTCACAATGGACAAGACAGCAAATGTGATACAATTTGTTAATTGGGCTGATAGTAGGCAAAAGTGTTTCTGCCAAAACTACACAGCAAGTGGTGATTATCGGTCCTTCTGGATAACAGCCAACATCCCTGAAAAAAATAGCCAATAATTCAAATTTAAACACAATGCAGGCTTACTTATATGTCCTAGCTATCTGTGAGGGCCTAGCAACCTATTGGCAGTGTTGGTTCGCAGTAAATACCTAGGGGTGGATTTGATTAACCTATATCCCGGCAGGATAAGACACAGCTGGATTATTTTAGAGCATTTTGCAGGACCAGGGAAACCTCCATTACTTATTTTTAGGGTGAATAGCTGGGAGGCTATGTGGCTGATACCATACCAGAAGTTGTCTTCTTCTGCTGCCTGAGCAATCCAGCAGGGAAATTGTATTTATTCAAATACATTTGAAAGGAAAATGTCCATTTCCTAGAAAATTACTTTTTTTGTGAAACTGGGGGAATGACAGATGATGCAGAGATTTTATGTTTAAATGAATGTCAACGTGAAAGTAACATACTGTGGATTGATAGCTGCGGTCAGTAACTGCATGATTATTTTCTGTCATTAGCTAACATTGAACAATAGTGTATAGTAATATGTGATAAGTCCCACTATTTTAAACAGGTTTTTGCTGTAACAATGTATAGTCGCACAAACAATGCATGGAGGGGATAGGCACAGTGATTAATGAACCCTCTGTTCTGTGCCAAACAGCATTTTAAAAACAAAAGTTTAGCAAATTGACCCATTAGAAATTATGAACAAAACAATGGCAGTCACTGGTAAAAAAAATAAAAACAGAAAAAAAACCCCAGCAGTCTAAATTAGATGTCTATTTTTACAAATCACATATATTATCACTGAGGCCTTTATGCTCCCTAGCCTCCTAAAGTATCAAGCAGCACCACTGAGCCAAAGCAAGATTGCATGCAACCTGAGGGGAAATGGCAGAGGAGGGAATACAAAGCTTACACTAATTATGGTGAAGCTTTATCCAAGGAACACTTTGTGGTGTTACTGAAATGAAACATGACAGTCCCAAACAGATGGATGCATTCATAACGGTTAGAATTTAGATTAAATGTTAAGTGTATCTCTTAATTGTCCATCAATTCTTTTCTTTTTTTTATGAACAAGTTATGTGAAAAGACAACTATGTACATTACAGTATCCTGCATTTTTTGAAAGGGAAAGCTTACTAAACATAATAATAATCTTCCATCAGAATCTATCTTCATCCCACTTGAAAGGAGGAACCCTTCTCCTTCCCACTCAAAGATTAGTGACACCTTGTGGCAAAGTGGTAATTAGTGAGCAGGTGAAGTGCAGGTGCAGTAATCCAATGATACAAACAGACAACAAAGTACAGGTGAAATGGTTTGTTTATTTATAATCCAGATGGTCTGATGATCAGGCAGAAAAGAATAAAGAGCTTGCAGTACACAGCAATGTGTATTGCACAGTAATAATAAAGGGTTGCAGTCCCATAAATAATAAACACAGTACTAAACATAATTAGACACAAACACGGTCACAAGTCCAAAGTGAGTGCTGCAGTGCTTGTGGTGAAGTACTATTTATTACGTGCAACAATCGTGAACAAGTAGTGCAGTGTTGTCCGGGTTTAGTGCTGGCCGTGGGTGACAGCTCTGGATCATGTTAGCCGTCTAGTCTAGTGAACAATGAATAATGAACAGAGTTTTAGACAGACAAAACAAACAAAACACTCATGGTTCTCTACAACAACACACATGTCCTTTCGGTTTCAGCATAACCATAAATAAAGGACCAGATCACATCACTACGTCCCCTTATATACTGTCAACCATGACCCCTTGGTTACCGAGTGCAACCACTCCTCTAATCCGCAGATGCCACACCGTTTCCCTTCTGGGTCAATGATTTAGTGTACCACAGCTCCACCCCCTTTCTAGATGGTCGACTTCCTCTGAACCCTGGGAATGAATTGTTGGGCCATCCAGTCCAGGGATGTTTCCTTTACACAACGTCCTCACAGGTCAGGAAGGAGATCTAACAAGAATCATTCGATCTTTGTCACACACCTCCAGAATATGCATCCCCTTACAAACAGCATTATCTACTGTACCTCCATCCTCTCCATCATCAGTACTGGGGAGTGTGCATTTAATGAAATGTTTTTTAAGCAATTTGTTATGACAGTTAGATCACGATTCAAAGTGTGAATCTAATTTAAACCATTCACTTACAGGGTTACACTGCTCCAGAAAAATATGTAGGAAAATCCTAGGTAAATATTGGATATTGCCATTAAGGAGGTGCAGAGGGAGAAAAAAAATAAAACAGTATTTGTAATATTGAAGTTATTAGATTCTACATAACAGCTAAATAGATAATTAAACAATTACACTAAATTAATACACAAGGGTAACATTTGATAGTTCAACGTATTCGCTTTTCTATTGTAGCTAGATATATCGTATTCGACCACGTTATCACAATGAAACAGGTGATTCCTGACAATAAATACGTTTCACAATGTTTCAATGAAGAATCTGGGTCGGCTCAAAACAAATATTTTATTTCAAAAGGTGAGTTATTTATTTAAGAGATAATGGCATTGCTGAGGCGTTTTACAAAAGGCAATAACAAAACTATGTCAATAATGCCAGAGACTGCAGGTTTAGGCCA
This sequence comes from Acipenser ruthenus, assembly GCF_902713425.1. Classification (NCBI taxonomy): domain Eukaryota; kingdom Metazoa; phylum Chordata; class Actinopteri; order Acipenseriformes; family Acipenseridae; genus Acipenser; species Acipenser ruthenus. The sequence continues at coordinate 88,981,342 of NC_081191.1, read as the reverse complement.
TTATTTTAATGAGTTGCATTACTACCCAAAACACACCCCAGCTATGCCATTATTATTATTATATTATAGAACTTGTAATGTATTTTATTTATTTTTTTACTTATTTACCTTTGTTTATCTGAAATAATCATTGTAGATCAGTGAAAGAGTTTCTGAGAGCAGGGTTCAAGCAACCTTGACAGATCAGGTTGACCTCCATAGAAACAATGGGAGAGTAGGGTTGGTTATTGTATAATATTATATTTTGTTTGGTCCTCTAAAACAAAGAACAGTATTTATTGAAAATATATATTATATCCTGGACATACAGTATCCTTTAAAACACTGCCAGGAACTGCAAATGAGAAACAGAAGACATTTAAGCTCTTTGGAAGTAAGACTTTGTGTCTGTCCCAAGAGTATGAGTACTACATATAGTTGATTAGCTACCCAGAATAAAAAGGTCAACAGGAACTACTACACTTTCCCTACAATGCATATCATTTCTTAATTTTTTGCTAACACTACTGGTTTTAGTTGACCAACATGGCATTCTTTTATCCAGAATAATTTTCTACTTGATAAAAAATTACTCTCCTGGTATTTGTGACATCCCTCAGGGGGTTTTCAGTGAATTAAAGTATGGAGCCAAACCCATAAATTGGTATTATGAGCAACTCAGCTAAAGATGTCAAGGCAAAATAACGAAGATTAATTGAATTGTTTCTAAATGTTGCAGGTCCCCTGTTGAACATGTGGGCTTGCTTTGAATTCACTGGGCTGCATCAACAGAAATTATGTTGTCACTTTTAATTTACCGATTGTAAAGATCATCCAAAGGCACATATATCTGGTAAGGACCTCTCCTTTATGGAGCTACATTGCTCTGTTTTATTTACTCCTTATTTTTTGCATATGTACAGCCATACATCTGTTTGTCATTTGCTTCCCAATCCAAAGTTTTCATGGACCTGTCCTTCTGAGCAGGATATATGGGACTAAGTGGGGAACTAGCCAAACTAGAAAATCAGAAAATTCTGAAAACAATTACATGTTATGTTGAGTCACATGTCCTGATGAATAATCAAATACTTTACCTTGGTCAAACAATGCACGATCAACACTCGGAACGAGTGATTGTTATTCACTTCATTCACAATCACGCTTTCAACATCTGAAGTCTAAAGAGGCACCCTTGCTCCCAGGTGAGCGAATATTAATTTCTGACAGCCGTAGAAGGGGGAAAGGAAAACTATTTAACCGCTGGGAGGGGACAATATATGTAGTGGTGAGGCAAGAACGTCCAAACTTACCTGTATAAAGGGTACGCCCTGAAGGCAAAGAGGGGCCCAAACGTGTGCTGCACTGAAATCACCTCAGCCCCTGCCTTGCCAGTTGTGCCTTCCTTACCTGATAGCCCAGCAGACCCCTGGTTTCTGAACCTATGTTCCCTGTAGCTTTGGGGTACTATGGTGTCCTGCCAGTAGATCCCCAGAATCATATATATATATATATGTGATTTAATTTATTCACTGAAGAGGTGTGTTTGTTTTTTGTTATATATTTTTGTATATGACGTATGATTTATTGTTTGAGCACTGAATATTGTGTGTGTGTATGTTTTCACTTGTGTTTGATTATTTTTAAATGATTTGATTATTTTTCACGAGCACTATTAGAGTTTGTCGGCAGCAGCAGCATTTCGATTTGTGCCGGTGAAACTACACACTGGCAGACTATCTGTGCAACTACAGATATGAAGCAGTTAGCTTCCCAATCCTTTTTATTATTAGACCAGTGCCAGTTTAGAGCTGTCCATTTTTATTTAGTATTTTCAATTCTTAACCGTTTAGATAATAAACCGTGTTGTGATTTTAGATATTTGCATGCACATTTTAGTCATGGTTCTTTTAAATTATTTTGTCTGCCTATTGAACTGCACTTTATTGTTTGTTTTACTGTTTATAACTATGGGTGTACCCGACCTGCCTATTGCTTGTTCTCATTGCAGTTCTTACGAATTTTCCCAGCCTGTATGCAGAGTGGCAAGATGTTAACATCCCTCATGCAAGAAACTGAGTATCAAGACAACCAAAATAAAGACTGCTTGGACTCGAGACCTGAATCAAGATTCGAACTGGAAAACTTCTAAAGCAACAGTATGGTAATTAGAGCTGAGAGATACAGGGTTTTGTTGAGTGTGTAACATTTGTGGGGAAGGGAATAAATTGGCAGTATTGTCCTATCTGATTTTTAAAAAATTTAGGACAGTACCAAAATTAAGGGAGACAAGAGTCTGTACATTCTGGCTGCCTGTGTATCCCAGACTGTAACACGAGCGACAGAATTAATTGTTCTAGATATTCTAAATTCTTTTTGTGAACCCTGTAACCTTTTAGTTTTTATTGTGCTTCTTTTAACATTTGTGTAAAATAAAACCCTGTTAATTGTACTCGCTTTGACTGCGCATCTTAATCTTGGCTGGTGGTGGATTTTAGTGGTGTGGCTCCCCGACAGAAATATTATCTAACCTGTGTAAGCCTAATGTATGGTTACTTTATTGACATTTAGAGACAATAAAGGTCTATATAATCCATTGTACATGTATCTCCCGTTCTGGCGTAGTCGGTCTACATTATATACTTATTTTACCCCTACCGTGCCTGTGCATGCGCATGTGCCTCGCCACAAAGCTTGGCGTAGTCGGCAGGATTTTTCTGTTGGGTGAGGTTTTTTTTCCATTATGCCAGGAGGGAGAGCACAGGCTGCGGGGCCTCAAATGATGATGATGCCACTGTTTCAGGGGGCACCTTGGATACCCAAATTTAAAGGCACAAGATCGGAGGTGAAGTTGGGTGAATGGAAAGCACAAATTAAAATCATGTTAAGTCAGCAAACACTGAGCATAGAACAACAAACAGCTATGGTATTGGGAGCATTAGAGGGGGAGGTGAAAAGAGAAATATTAGATAAACATGAGAGCAGAACAGTAGACCAAATATGTGAATTACTTGAACTGCATGGAGATAGAGCACCTATTGTAGCTCTATGTACCAGGTTTTTCAGTAGCGCTCAAGATAACCACGAGTCTGTACAAGCTTTTTCTCTTCACCTTAGAGAACGGTTTTCTCACGTTCACGACTACATATTTTTGTAGTTATATATACAAAATACAGCTATTTATGGGTATTTCAACTTAATTAATTCATTATTTAGTCAGACATCCCCACACTTTCAGTATTTTTTTGCCTCTCTATCTATGTACATTATAAGTGTAGTCAGTGTTATACTTCTGTAGAAACAGTAAAATAAAGTACTAAACCTGGTTAGCTGATAGAAACCACAGGACCACTGCTATCAGTAATCAATAAGGCATGACTGGGTGTGGGATATACTCTAATATCCACACGCCCTGGGTGCGTTATAAATCACGAGGTGAAGCCAAGTGGCTTTAACCGCCCGGGGCATGTGGTTATTAGAGTATATCCCACACCCATGTAAAAACATGTTTTAATTAACAAAAAAGTCATTTTTATTAAATATCCTTCTGCCTCTGCCTGACCTAAGAAAAAACATTGAAATTGCAGTTTTGAAGATTTACAGGCCCTTCTTTTAGATTTTCATTCTGAACAGTATGTGAAGCTGCAGCAAGCGATTTCAAGCAACATGGTGTTTGATCACTGCTGTCCTTGTTGTTGTCTGAGGAAGTGCAGGACAGAGTGTGGCTCCACTGTTTGCGATCACTTGAAGACAGTGCCCTGTAATTTTTAAGGCTTCCCTCACACCTGTGACCAGTGACAGACATTATTTGCCGTGTTTCAAGCCCTGCTTCACTAAGGAGGTGCACCGCTGTGAACCTAACGCTATGGTTTGTGTATCGGTGACTCAGTCCGGCTAGTTTGCTTAGTTTTGGCATCATGGTGGATAGATAGGGCAGAGAGGATTTCTGGGGATGAGGTAAATGAAACCTCTGGGTTTTTCTTTATTTGATTAATTAAATTCATTACATTTTAAAGTGAAATATTCCTGGTCGTTTTCATCATGGTAAAGCATAAATGAGTCTGCTTTTAAATCACGCAGACCTTCTTTGCCATATCTGGCCATATTTAGTTGCACATGAAAACAAACCTTTCTCACAAGACCTGCGGCAGTGTCATGTGACAGTGCTGGGGAGGTTTTTAATTTTTTTAATCATCCTTTGTGATCCGGGGGTAGTGACAGGAGGTATCCATGCCAGATTTGCGGTAACGCTTCACAGTTGCAACAAAGATGTTTGCATTTTGAAATCACTTATCAAATTCACTTTGCGGTTTATTGCTGGACTATTTAAAAAACGCACAGAGGCATAAAACTCCCATAGTAAATTATTTATATCAGGCAGAGGAATTACTTTGAAATCAATATTTAATGATTTTTATTTTAGTCAGTCAAATAGGACACCTGATGCCCAGGCAGTGGTCTTTTGTTTATTTTTTTCTTCCTTTTCTTTTTCTATGTCCAGAAGCTGCGCTTCAGTAAGTTCAAGATGCCTAGTAGTCGTACTATCCAGTCGTGCCGTATGGATATCTACAAGTGATTTGCCACTTTTTGAAAAGAAGTGCCAACCCATGGGTATATGCTGTAATATTCACACCCCCACATGACCAGTTTTGACCAATCAGGACAGATCATTTAAAAGACCCATTTTATAATATACAATTAATTTTACATGGAGTGTATTCAGAACGGATACAGATACTACTGAGGTAGCCCTTCCACCCTACAGTGAGAAAACGGAAATCCACTGTATGCTATGGATTATGTACTCAATTCAACCCCAGTTCGGGCAGTTCTGGAGTAGCTGCAGGTTTATGTTATTATTAAGCAATAAATTGTGTCATTCCTGGTAAAAGATCAATGTGATTTTTTTTCACCCTCTCCACCCTGAATGGTAATTACTCACCTCATCACTCCTAGCGGGATCCAGGAACATGCTACATTGCCTTGTGAGTTCAGATCTCCAGCCAAACTACACATTATGACCTTATAATGCAGATGGGCAGTATACTAGTGAGCTCGATTTTTCTTTCTTTACTCTTTTTATAACTATCCCACTCAAAACAGCAGACGAGTAAACAAACTGTGTGTTTTAATACTAAAAGTGTTCAAAATTTAGGCTGAGATTCAGTTATTCACAGACAACTGTCCCAGACCACAAGCTTTGTGAATTACTTTTAATGAGGGTAGTCATTCATTGTTATGCTGTAATTCTGGCCAAAATCAACTAACAAGAACCAATTAATTTAACTTGTCAACTTTAAAATGCAAAACAATTTTTTCTGCAACTTTAGAGTCTTCTTCAATAGCCCATCCATGAAACTCTGGTTACAAAACTAGTTTGTTAGTAGAAACAAACAGGTGATTAAGTAATAGTAACATCCTGACATGCACAGCCTTAAGAATAATCTAAAACCAAACTATATGTTTACCCTGGAGAAATGTACAACCATTTTATTAAATGTAATAATAGAGTTTGGTTCCTGTTACATTGCTCTTTTTTTCCACCCGGCTGTTAATATTTCCAGAGTGAAGTTCTTAACGTGACAGTATGCAGTTATAAATCTGAAACTGCTAGAAGATATTATTTTCATACATGCTTTGACCATCACTGCAGTTGGGACATGTCTCTCTCACACATACTTCCTGCTCATATATGGATGTTCTTATTTAAAAAACTGGACTCTCTCCTGAAACATATTATTTGAGAATTAAGTACTTAACTTCACTAAAATGTTTATTATTTATGATTTTAAAAGCCTTTTTATAAAAGCATTATGGTCATTCACCACACCACCCTGTTGTACCATAATGTTTTAGCATTATAATTCCAGGTGTTTTGACACTGATAAATGAAAATAAATCCTAAAAGCATAGTGTTTTTTTACTTTTTATTTTATTCACATTTTTGTAGTCTGTTGGGTTTCCCTCATCTTTTTCATACCCAAGATGGATGGCAGCTGCACTTCTTTGCAGTGATGATTGTCAAGACTGGTATCACGTTGAATCAACCTGTTCTTAATAGATTTGAAGAGGTGATACTGTTTATTAGATTAACTGTGATAGACAAACACTGGCTTTGAAGTCCAAGTTGGCCTTTAATTCTTCGAATTATTTTATGCGATTATGTTGATGATTGATTATGTTGATGATTCGTGTGCAGAGGTTATTATACAATCACCAATATAAACATAAGCAGCCACTCATTTAGAGTCAGACTAAAAGAGAGAATGAGTATTCACAAATCTCACTCCTATTTCTCACTTTTTGATGTTCTGGCTTTGGCATCTCTGGGGCACCTACATTTGAGAGAGCTCTTATGTACAAATATAGCACATGTGCCAAAATATTGCTGTCAATTCTAATTGCAAAACAAGTTTGGAGGTGCATATTCCCAACTCCTTTGACAATAGTATCCATTAAACTGGGTAACCTAGTGAGGGAACATAGGACTTGCCATGAGATAGTTTTCAGGCAGCTTATTTTGCAAAAACTCTTTGTATTTCTTTGTGTTCTTAATCTCAGTTTTTCTGAAAGCAGAACAGGGGCCTGAGATGAACTAAAGAATGAGCTCACACCAGCTGCACTCCCTTCTCCAAGGGACATGTTGAGTATTTAACTTCACAAAGACCTGCCAGAGCTGCACTAGTTCAAAGACATCTGTAGCAAGTGGCTTTAAAAAGGGTGTTTATAAGGATACTGTGTGTTAAACTTGTTCATTTTTGGTCCAGGAGTCATGACAAAGAAACACTGAAATAGAAACTAGCTTCATGAACAGATGGTAAGCCTTCTGAAAGCTGAGCAAATAACATCATAAGATGTATACAGACACTTTGTAGGATGTGAGCTGGCAAACTTAATTGTGAACAGAAAGATTATTAGTCAGAACAGAGATTCTGTTTGTTTCTTAGAGATAAGTACAAGAAACAATATTGTCTTCAAAAGCCTTTCCCCTAAGGTTTGCTCATCTCGGCACTTCTACAAAGGTTCCCAGCCTGATTTAAAAAAACAAAAACAAACAAAACACCATTTTATATGAACATGCCCAAGAGTTTGTCTATAATTTTAACGGGGCCTATTAAAATAAATACATTAAAGGTTTTTTTTTGTTTTTTTTTAATGAACAAGTGGTTAGTCTAAATGATAAGGGACCAAAATCAGCAATTTTGTGACCCAGTCCATGTAGAAAAATTCAGCTTACGTGGTGTGTTAGGGAGCTCTAGAGGTTTTTGGAATACCAAGTTACTGGTCTTCGCCTTTTGTTATTATTGTTTGAGAGGACCTTTGAGTGCTACAGCGGGTCTGTTTACCTGTGGGTATTTCTGTGGTCCTGTCTTCCATTGTTGGTATTCAGGTCACGGACAACAGTACCCTCTGCGGGCTAAACTAACACACTTGAAAAAGAAAAAGAAAAGTAATAAATAAAACTGGGCACCTGTGCGGTGTTGTCAAATACACTCTTCTGTCTCCCATGTCAGTGAATACCCACACCCTTCCACACGTGGTGTCAGGAGTGGGATTCACTGGCACTGCCCATTTCAAACAGTGCACTAGAAAGAAGGAGCAGAAATGGATGCCACCCAGTTTGCGTTGATAATGGATCTCCTGCTCTAGACCCTGACTGCTGCGGTGCAAGGGCCTGCTAGGCCGAGGGGACCAGATCCCAGGTTGCAGAGGCCATTCCCTCCCATCTGCGTCTGCTAAGTCTGTTGCCAACGAGCTTGTGAAGGTCTTCTCCCGGATGGGAATCCCCAAGGAAATACTGACCGACCAAGGCACCAACTTTATGTCCCAACTAATCCGTGGAACATGTAAGCTTTTGGGAATTAAGACCATTAGGACATCTGTGTTTCATCCTCAAACTGATGGTCTTGTGGAGCGCTTTAATAAGACCCTTAGAGCATGTTGTGCAGATTTATTAGTGGTGATGTGGACCAGCTGATTCCTCCTCTTTGTGATCAGAGAGGTACCTCAGGCTTCTACGGGGTTTCTGCCATTCGAGTTGTTGTATGAGCGGAGAGCCCCCGGGGTGTGCTTGATCTGGTCAAAGAGATGTAGGAGGAGCAGCTGGATAATTCGACCAATACCGTCCGGTACATGTTGGACCTGCACAAACGTCTTGAGTCTGTAGGTAAATGGGCACATGACAATTTGCAGCAGGCTCAGCACAGACAGGAGACACAGTAAGACAGAGGAGCTTGGTTACGCACATTCCAGCCGGGGGATAAAGTACTTCTATTATTACCTAGTTCTGAGCCGAAACTTCTGGCAAAGTGGCAAGGACCTTTTGATCTTTCTGTGTGGAGGAGAAAAGGGTTGGTACAGATTGCAGAGAATCTGACACCAACACATAAATGTCAGGCTCAGGCTCTGGTGACAGAATTTTCTGATGTGTTTTCTCCCGTCCTGGGGCAGACTCGAGTAGCCCATCATTGAAATTGACCCAGGGGCACAAGTTCGCCAGAGGCCATACCGTATACCTGAACTCAAAAGGCAAGTAATAAAAACGGAAATTGATGAAATGCTTAGCCTGGGGGTAATAGAAGTGTCCCAAAGAGACTGGAACAGTCCCGTTGTTTTAGTAGATAAGCCAGATGAGTCAACTCGATTTTGCATTGACTTCAGGCAAGTCAATGAGAAATCGAAGTAGATGAATTGCTGGAGCGTCTAGGCACGGCTCATTTTATGATGACACTGGATTTAACAAAGGGGTACTGGCAGATACCCATGACCCCAGAATCCAGAGAGAGAACGGCGTATTCGACTCTGTTCAGGTTGTACCAATTTAGGACCATGCCCTTTGGGTTGCACGGAGCACCAGCCACTTTCCAGCAGATGATGGATCGCATCTTGAAGCCCCATCAGCAGTACGCTGCTGCTTACATAGATGACCTGGTTATCCACAGTGAGGATTGGCCAAGTTATCTGTGTAAAGTGACGGCGGTGCTGCAATCCTTGCGGGAGGCTGGGCTCACTGCTAACCCAAAGAATTGTACCATTGGAAAGAGTATTTGGGCTATTGAGTAGGGAGTGGCCAGATCAGACCGCTGATTGCTAAGGTGAAAGCCTTGGCTGACTGGCTCTTTCCTGGGACTAGCGGGCTATTTTAGGAAGTTCATCCCGAGCTTCGCCACACTCACTGCTCCCTTGACAGACCTCATCCGGAAGGCTGCCCCAAATACGGTTCAGTGGACAGAGCTGTGCCAGAGGGCCTTTCTAGCTATGAAGCAAAGGCTGTGTGGCAAGCCAGTACTGTGCAGTCCGGATTTCAGTAAGAGGTTCACCCTGCAGACAGATGCGTCAGAGACAGGTCTCGGGGCAGTGTTGTCTCAGGAGGTGCGGGGAAGCGAGCACCCGGTCCTGTACATTAGCAGGAAGCTCCTTCCCCCTGAGAAAAACTACAGTACTATCGAGAAGGAGTGTCTCACTGTAAAATGGGCAGTCGAGTCACTCCGGTATTACCTCCTGGGGCGACAATTCACCCTAGTTACAGATCACGCCCCCTTAGCATGGCTTCACTGAATGAATGATAGCAATGCCAGAATCATGCGGTGGTATTCAGGGTTGTCCACCAAGCAGGAAAGCTGCATCGAAATGCAGATTTTTTTTTCTCGGGAAGGCATGGGGGTGTAGGATTTTCGAATGAACCAGTGGTGCCATTCTGAGGGGGAGGATGTGTAACAGGGTGGGGAGATCTGTGCTGACTCTTCTGGTGCGTTCATAGTGCTGCAGGAAGAGGGCAGCAGCCTTGCAATATTTGCCAGTCAGTCATGGTAGTGACATAGAGAGATGGGAGAGAGGGTGTGTGGGCTTTCCCTCTCTCTGAGTGGCTGAGAGGCAGGCACTGGGGGGATTGCTGGCCCTATAAAATAACGTTCTGTTGTTCCCTCAGCTCTGCCCAGGTACGGTGAAACGAGCTAGCGGAAGCTCTGCTCCAGGACTGAGAACAGCCGGAAAAGAAAACTAAAAGAAACCCAAAGAGAAGAAAATAAAAAATATTGGTAGCGGGGAAACCTTGGGCAGACCCCATAAGTGCATAGAAGCAGGCTGAGGGAGCGGCAAAGTGTAGGACGGGGACCCGGGCCGTGCGGGTAGCGACGGTCGGGGTAACGCTGCCGAGTGCAGCACCTTTTCTTTGTAGTTTTTGATTACTGTGTTTTATTTTCTCTTTTTGATTTAGCCTTTTCTTATTATTATTTGAGAGCATGTGCGAGTGTGTCAGAGGGTCTGTTTACCTGTGGGTATTTCTGTGGTCCTGTCTACCACCGCTGGTATTCAGGCCATGGACAACAGCACCCTCTGTTGGCTAAACTAATGCACTTGAAAATTAAAAAGAAAAGTAAAAATAAAACTGGGCACCTGTGCGGTGTTGTCAAATACACTCTTCTGTCTCCCGTGTCAGTGAATACCCACACCCTTCCACAATAATACATTCACAGTAATATTAATCATTATTTATGATACATTTACAGTAATATTAATCATTATTTATGATACATTCACAGTAGTATTAATCATTATTGGCTCAAATCAATATTTAGTTCTTAGGTTATGATTTAATGAGGATCGTCAGATTAAAGAAAATGATTTAAAGCAGTAATTAGTTTATTAACTAGGGTCTAAAATGAACTCATAGTGGTATTCAATGGTTTAACATGCATAGATATGCATATCTAAAATGCAGAGTTCAGTATTGCACAAATATAAGACCGGCCTTCAGATAATAATGTCTTTTGAGGATCGAGTCCAGTATAGTTGCATTAACAGAATATTATTGCAACCTTGTCTTACTGTGATTCCAGCTTTGGTTGTCTCATATACAGTAGCTGCTGACGTTGGGTGTTTCTCTTGGTCTTGCTTTGTCCGAAGAAGTATTTTTCGCTGTCGCTTACGAATGTTTTTTGACAGTGACAAAGAAAACATCAGTTCAGTAGTCACTCGTGATGACTGCCTCTGTTTGTATGGTAGTTTGTTTCATTATTAATCATCTGTTTGTAGTTTAAACACAATCGCATGATATGATAGAGACAGATAAAGCGGAATATCACACTACCGTACTAAACTCAATGGAACAATTTAGAATGTCACCCTTGGCGTTGATTTGACTTGAGTTCAGTGGTTTGAACTTGTCTTGTTTCTCTGTCACGCAGGAAATGCATGCACAGTAGAGGGAAAAAGTTCAAATCCGTCAGCCATAACGACAAGAAAATGAACAGCAATCTTAATACTGCACTATATAGTAGCTTACCAAACTATCATTACAAATAACATTTAAAATACATTTATGTTACTGTCCACCGCTACTGTGCTGCAGCAAATCATCTCATGAACTACAGCATAAAAAAACTAGAAACGGTAAAACACAGATGAAATAGTTAGAAATAACAGTTGTTCTCTATGTACACATATAACTCTTTCTTCTGGAACTGTACCTGGACTGATGTGTACAATATTGTTTTTTTTTCCTACGCCTTAACTGTGTTCTTTAGATTTTTTTATTTATATATATTATTGTTTTTATTATTTATTTCTTAGCAGACGCCCTTATTCAGGGCGACTTACAATTGTTACAAGATATCACATTTTTACATACAATTACATTATTTTTTACACATTATTATTACTTAAAATTACCCATTCATACAGTTGGGTTTTTACTGGAGCAATCTTGCTCAAGGGTACAGCAGCAGTGTCCCCCACCTGGGACTGAGCCCACGACCCTCCGTCCAGAGCCCTAACCACTACTCCACACGGCTGCCCTGTTATATATATATATATATATATATATATATATATATATATATATATATATATATATATATATATATATATATATATATATACCTACCTTTATAAACGTGAGAAAAATTTAAGGATCTTGATTAAATCTGCATAATTTTGATACAGTATACCTCAATCAAATTAATATTGTATTATTCGGTACAGTATATTAAACTGGTTAATATATAGTGCTGAAATTGTTTGAACATTTTATTAACTTTACGTGAAAGTTAAATAAGCTGACTAAACCGGTTCTCAGAAATGCTTAACAGCTCCCTTGAGGATTGAGTTGTGTACCAGTAATGACTATTGAATTTCTCCAGTGACTACAGTTTATAGAAAGGATTAGTCACTGGTGACTACAAATATATATATATATATATATATATATATATATATATATACAGTGCCTTGAAAAAGTCTTCACACCCTTGAACATTTTTCACATTCTGCTGCCTAAGAAATATAATTCAAAATGCATTAAAGTAGGAGTTTGTTTCACTGATCTACACAACATCATCTACACTTTCAACATGAAAGAACAATTATAGAAATATTTAAAAAGTAATTAAACATAAAAAACAAAAAGTCTGTGCCTGACTGTGCTGGTGTTTGTGTGTGTGTACAGCTGTAAACATAAAGGAAAAGGTAGTGTAAAGCCTTTTGGTGTGATCTGCTTGAAAACAGTGTGTGTTTTGTTTATTTTGCAACAGGTAAACAGCTTAGCTGTCCTGTTTTAGTTTAGGTTCCTGATTTATGTTTAGTTAGCGCTCTAAGAGAGCTAGGTGTTTGTTTTTGGCTTTTGTTTTATTTGTGTGTATTTGTTTGTTAAAAAAATAGCTCTTCAGCGCAGTAAAAATCAAGTTCCTCTGTCCTGGGTCTGTTCTTAAAGGGGCCTGTTCTTGAGGTTCTGTTGTATATATACAAGGTTGTCCTGGAAGAAAACTTGCTTCCTTCTGCTCTGACAATGTTCCCCAACTCTGAGGATTGTTTTTTCCAGCAGGACAATGCTCCATGCCACACAGCCAGGTCAATCAAGGTGTGGATGGAGGGCCACCAGATCAAGACCCTGTCATGGCCAGCCCAATCTCCAGACCTGAACCCCACTGAAAACCTCTGGAATGTGATCAAGAGAAAGATGGATGGTCACAAGCCATCAAACAAAGCCGAGCTGCTTGAATTTCTGCGCCAGGAGTGGCATAAAGTCACCCAACATCAATGTGAAAGACTGGTGGAGAGCATGCCAAGAAGCATGAAAGCTGTGCTTGAAAATCAGGGTTATTCCACCAAATATTGATTTCTGAACTCTTCCTAAGTTAAAACATTAGTATTGTGTTGTTTAAAAATGAATATGAACTTATTTTCTTTGCATTATTCGAGGTCTGACAACACTGCATCTTTTTTTGTTATTTTTGACCAGTTGTCATTTTCTGCAAATAAATGCTCTAAATGACAATATTTTTATTTGGAATTTGGGAGAAATGTTGTCAGTAGTTTATAGAATAAAACAAAAATGTTCATTTTACCCAAACACATACCTATAAATAGTAAAACCAGAGAAACTGATAATTTTGCAGTGGTCTCTTAATTTTTTCCAGAGCTGTATATATATAGTGTTTTGTGCAGACAGACGAAAGCCGGTCTCATAAAGTGTAGCTGGTGTGGATGGTGTTGAATCCTCATCCCAGTACAGCCCGTGGGAATGTGGCTGGAGCCTTAATAAGGTCATTGTTTAATAGGTAATTAAGGCTCCAACCACAGATATAAAAGACCCACTCCAAGCTCATTATAAGAAGGGTGTTCGAGGGTGGAGAACGAGTGAGGAGTCAGGAGGTAAAAGCGAATTTAAAGTAAACAATTGCTATACGTGCTGGCTCAAAACCAGCACGATACTTGTTTGGTTCTGTTTGTTTGAACGACAAACTTTAAGAGTATGAAAATGAGCAAACATCAAAATAAACTAGAAACTCCATGGAAGATTTATTTTATTTTATCCACGGTACTGCTTAAAAGTGAGCAGACATTATCTCGGAAGGACAGAATTGGTTTTTGGATGTGTTAACGCAGCTCCATCAACTAATTCACATTTCTCAATGTTGGCAGAATAAAATAACATCAAAACACTAGCTTTCAACACCGGAAGGGTCGATTTTCCACTGTGGGCAAATTGCTAATGGAAAATATAAGCCCATATTCAGGTGTAAATGGAAATTTTAATAAACATTCTATATTTTTTCCATTAGCATATCAGAAGAATTACTTTATTCTAAAACATGTGACTATGCTAGTATAATCCAGGAAAAAAGTTATTCCTATTTGGATTTTTGCCATGAAATGCCCCTTTGAAATTCATTTTGTTTGTATGTACTGTGACAACTCTGGAAATGTGTATTATGTTTGTCACTTTCTCCGGACCTTTTACACTGTCCTCTAGCTTAAAAAAAAGTCAAACTTCCAGGAATGTGGTTCAAACAGGATGGCACCTGTTTGTTTTATTTACAGTGCTTAAAAAAAAAAAACATCCAAGAGAAACAAACAAAAGCCTAACTCCTTTATGGATTTCTAACTATACAAGCAAGTATCCCTAACTATCAATCCGGGCAGCTAAGCTGCTTACCGGCTCCAAAACACTAGGACTTTTAAGTCCTACCTTGCACAAAAGACTCAGTTCTTGTTTCCCTTTCCTCAAGGCTCACAGCTCATTCTCCAACTCTCCTCAACCAACAGGTTGACCCTGCCCTTTTTAAAAGGCTCCCAATTGATTAATTGAAGGCAGCTGTTGAATCAATTACCCAATCACTTATTTTATAATTATGCCATCTAAAATGTCTGCCCATCGGTCCCATGGCCTCCTGGGAATTGAAGTCCTGTTGCACCAGACCAACAGGACTACATCTCCTTAAAACGGGTACAGACTGCGCAAAATCTGTGGCCCAAAATACCGGCCCTCGACCACAGTGCCCCACACTTCATCACAGTACCCTAAAAATAGAAGGATCTTAGATAAGGCTGAGATTAAGTCATGGATGTTTGTTGATGTCCTTGATTTTAATAACCTTACCAACTCTACTTGAAATTCCGCCTTACAAAAATTGCCTTTAACTTTTAACAATGCAATGTAAACCACCACTTTTCCACTGTGACAGCAGAGTAAACTGGCATTCTGATTGGTTGAATGATCCTTAGCAGTATATAATATGGTAAGGATTGGATTGTAAAGTAAAACAAAAAGTCCACTTACAAGAGAAAATGAAACCTTTCTAGCACAAGCATTTAGCTAATTTAACTCTGTAACATAATAGGCACACATGTATATGCATTTAATAGAAAAATCAGTAGCATTTGAATACTTATATAGATACACTTTCCCACAGATTAATAACAAATTAAAGTGGAACACCACAGTAAGAAGAGCATTTCCATTGAAATTCACATGACAGCCATTATTGTAGAAAATAAATAATGATAATTACATATGGTGCATAAAAAATGCACTTGAAGCTAATAAGTGAAAACTGGGCACTGCTGTAGTTAAAATAATTGTGAGAGGAAAGCAGGTGGAACCCTTTGCAGCACCTGACTGAAGGCTCTCTTAGCAGACACCAAATGCTCTCCTCTCTGTACCTCCCAAAACTCTTTTAACAGTCAGGCTAAGAGCAGCTGCTGTGGAAATAAAGTCCAACCTTTGCAGGAAGCTATAAAGAAAAATATTTTCTTTGGCAACCCCAAGGAGACTCTTGGCTGGCTGGATTACAGTCTAGTAATTGAGATAGAAACCAACATTTCCTTCTGCTCTTCAAAACTATCCCAGGAGGGTGCAGTTCATTCATCAGTAGAGTTCATGGGGTATGAAGAACATGGCACTGGATGCAACATGGTCCTCTTGTTTTCTCAGAACTCCAAAGCCTCAGGTGGAAGTGTCATGACACACATCTACCCTGTTCCAATCTTTTGAACATCCAGTCTGAAAGTCATAAGAGCGAGACAGGTGTAACAGAAGAAATCGTACTTTGCCCCACAGGATTGTGGGGCTACTCTCTGGGCTTATATTTCCTGTAAAGGCCATCTGTCTTTTTATCAACATCTGTAAGAATGAAATAGCCCTGCACTAACCCTAAGGGAAGTCTTATTTGGCAGAGGAACCCAAAGAAGAAAGAACACAAGGTGGAAATTACATAGGGAGGAGCTGACATGACATTTAGCACCAGTTCTCCGCTGCTATATTTCATCAGACATTTCTTGGAAAAGAAGGACAAGGCAATACACACTACTTCTTAGGATTTCTTAGAATCTAGCTTTTTCCAACTCAAGATACGCATTAATTAGGAACCTGAGAATTCCCTGCACGTCTTTTTCAAAGAATAACATAACATAAGTCTGGGTATTTATAAACAGTGCAGTAGGTGTGACTGGAAATTATTTTGTTCTTCATATTTGACTTCCTCATAGACCTAATGTATGGTAAAGAATGCATTAACGCTTTATGAAATGTGTACATGTTATCCTAGTGGGGTTTTGGAAGTGTCAAAACCAGTTTATACAAAAACAAAGAGTTTCTAGTGAAACTTTAAAACGACCGCCTGTTTAAAATGAACACATGGGGAATGTATTTGGTTATCCAGATGAATAGTCTTATAACAAGTCATAAACATAAATGCATTTTTTTTATAATCTTGGCAATTGTAAGAATACTATAAACTCAGAAATATAGATGCAATCTACATTCCCCAAAGACCATTAATGATAAAATATGAAGAGTTCTATTATTTTTGCAAACTTAAAAAAAGTGAAGAAGCATTAAAAAAAGAAGAGACAATTTAAAAGTCAAAACAAAATTTGACTAAAAAATGAGATTTCAACCAATTAATTAGTTACAATAGATATACTTGCTATGGAAATGCCAAATTCATGTGAGTTTTGCTTGATGTACATGTTGATGGTATTTAGATATTGACAATGCCATTTTTTATACTCCTGTGACCTTGAGTTGCTGAGATGAGGTCACATAGTGTTGGCTGAAAATGCAACTTTGTAAAATTTGTGTTATAGATTCATTAACGTGATACCATTTGTTCTGATTGAGCTACAGAGTTAATTCTTTCGAATGTCATACAGCACAGTCCAATCACACCTTGCTTGCCAAAATACCCCTCATTCTATTTGAATGTATTTTCTCATTTCTATTCTTCCATTATTAGAAAGGTGCTCTTGAGTTCTATCTGGGGATTTCCAGAAATAGAGGAGCTCATTCAAGTTTTCTTTTTATATCCAATACATGACTGATGATATTGGGCATAACATTTTATGACTAGACAGGGTATTTACAATAATCTTCCACTAACGTTGAGACTCTTTTACTCAGAAAACACCACATGGAAAGAATGTATTTATCCACACCCTTTTCTGCTCAATGAATCCTGGATGAACTACACCAGAATATCTGCCTTATATTGTTACCTTGGATGAGTCATCACTAAAAGCAAGTGTAATACTTCTTATTATTTAAAAATGATTGTATTAAGATACACTTTCACTACAAAAAATCTAGGGCTTGCTATTAGTATGGAGGCATTTACTCAGAACAACACAAACAACTTTATGAACATGGATTTATTTTTATATTAATATGTTCTGCAACAAATGTTGCACATTTTCAGGTGATAATTTCTACACTTCATTAGTGATCCAATTTCTAATTATACATCCTTAGAACATAAGAACGTAAGAACATAAGAAAGTTTACAAACGAGAGGAGGCCATTCAGCCCATCTTGTTTGTTTGGTTGTTAGTAGCTTATTGATCCCAGAATCTCATCAAGCATCTTCTTGAAGGATCCCAGGGTGTCAGCTTCAACAACATTACTGGGGAGTTGGTTCCAGACCCTCACAATTCTCTGTGTAAAAAAGTGCCTCCTATTTTCTGTTCTGAATGCCTGTGACGAAGTGCCCGCCCCTGTGTGTATTTTCTATTATATGTTGCGTGTGGTGTGTTAAATGTTGGTGTATAGTTATTGGTACACGGGATATAAATGGGTCTGTGTAACACGAGTGTTTAAAATGTATATTTGTATTTAGGCACGAGGATGGCACAGCACTTCACGTGCAAGTAAAATGTAATATGTGAGCACGGGGAATTGCACTTTCTTGATTCACGTGCAGTTGTACCGCGACTCCAATTGAATGATTGATTAGCAGTCGAGTCTCGGTACAACTGCATAAAAGCAGCTTGTTTTCACTCGGGTTGGGTGTTCGAGAGTGGAGAACGGGTGAGGAGAAGGAGGAAAGTAGTAAAGGAAAGTAAATTAAACTAAAATAACCATTTATTTTACTCACCGTGTTTGTTTGTCTCCGTGCACCGTTTGTCTGTGTAGTCCGTTTTGTTTGTCTATTTATTTTGGCGTAAAGTGCCGTATCCTGTTTTGTGTTCTGTTTAAACCTTTTATTTTGTTAATAAACGCTGAGTGCTACCATTTGCATTCAGCCTCTCATCACCACCGTCTGTCTGTGTGTTTCTCTCTCTCTGGTCTGAGTTCCTCCCTGCAGCCAGCCTGTCACAATGCCCCTTTATCTAATCTCCATTTGTGAACCCTGGTCCTTGATTCTTTTTTCAGGTCAAAGAAGTCCCCTGGGTCGACATTGTCTTTACCTTTTAGGATTTTGAATGTTTGAATCAGATCGCCGCGTAGTCTTCTTTGTTCAAGACTGAATAGATTCAATTCTTTTAGCCTGTCTGCATACGACATGCCTTTTAAACCCGGGATAATTCTGGTTGCTCTTCTTTGCACTCTTTCTAGAGCAGCAATATCATTTTTGTAATGAGGTGACCAGAACAGAACACAATATTCTAGGTGAGGTCTTACTAATGCATTGTAAAGTTTTAGCATTACTTCCCTTGATTTAAATTCAACACTTCTCACAATATATTTACAGTAGGGGAAGGGCAAAACTGGCAGCGTTGAGCTCCTTTTATTTAAACCTAGAAAGATTGCTATCTAGTTCAGTCTGTGCAGCTTTGATGATAGGAGGTAGGAGAAAGCTGAGGCCGGAACATGTAGATGCAGAAATCTGACCTTCAATTCCTCGATTTCTGGAGGTTCTGAGGTGACATTATTTGGAGATCATAAGGATACTTAAGACTTGCTCTTGCTGCTAGTCGCATTACAGTTCCTCCTACACATTCAGAAGACCATTTGCCATGCAGCATGGTTAATAAAAAAGTCACTCAGCTGGGACTCCAGAGAAGGCTTCCTGGTGACACATGCTCAAAAAGGTGTTCCTGATCGTCAATCAGTTGCTTAAGGAAGTTAATGAGGTGCCTTGGGTAGACAGCACTCGAGTATTGCACTCGTCATTAGTCTAATATTGGTGACATATACAGTATACAAATGTTACATTTTCATGGACTTGTCCATACACATTTGAGAGCAGAGTAGGAATGTAATATTTTTAATATCACACAAATGTGTGTAGTCAGGCCTGTTGAGATACATTTGGAGTCCCGGTACATCATGTTGGCTGCCCCCTCCTCCTCTTCCTCCTCTTCCACCATCCACAATATGTTTATTAAAAACTCTAATAGACTTTTCTTAAGAAGCAAGTGTATATAATATATCAGGGATATGAGTGCAGCACAAATCAAACCAAAAACACATGTTTTATAGTTAATTATAAATGTTGCAAAACAAATGAAGTAACAGTGAATTAACTTGTGAAAGTTTCCAGAGCAACCTTATCTATTTCTTTCAGTGCAGAGTGACTACAATGTAACTATGCAATGAGCACACCATGACTTCCCAAGCAGTAATTTTCTTCTCAATTACATTATGCAGAATGTAATATCAACTACATTGTAGAATATAAAGAATAGCTGTGTGTGGCAAAGTGGTTTGCAGTGCGCAGGTGTAGAGGTGATGCGGTGCTTAGTAATGATGGACACAAAGACAGTTAAAAATAGCTCTTTAATAGGCTGGGTTGTGTGCCTGCAACACTGAAATAATAATGAACGGGCTTTACACAACAATGTGTATCACTCAATTCGTAAACACGATCTCAGTCCCGAAATAATAAAGCATGAATAAACACACACACACACACACAGCACGTTCACAAAGTCCAGAATAAGTGCTCTTGGTGCAGGTGGTGAAATACAATGGCGTACAGTGGTGAAGTGTAGTCCAGGTTTAATACTGGCGTCTCGCTACAGCTCCCGGATAGTTTAGCCGTCTAGCAATGACAAAACAAAACAAATAAACACTCATGTTTAGTACACTGGTTTTCCTTGTCAGTCGGCTTGTAACCATAACTTAAGGAACAGATTGTTTGGCCACATCCCCTGATATAACTTCAGTCCCGCCCCCTTTAGTAGCAAGTGCAATCATGTATCCTGACACATCACTTACCGCATTAAGGTGATGACTTCTGGTATTGTGACTTCGCCCCCTTCTTGGATGGCTGGCTTCAGACTGACCCTGGAATGAACTGCCCAACCATCCAGTCCGGGGCACACTGTTCCTGTTGCACAGCGCCCTCACAGGTCGGGAGGGAGATTGTTGACTAGAATTCATTCTCTCTCTGTCACACTGTGTTTTTTATATTCACTGTAGGTTTGGTGAGGCTGTATGTTGGATGTGTGAGGTAAATAATATTTATAGATTAAAATCACTCATTGATTTGTTTTTCTACACATGTACAGTAGTTGGTTTTCCAAAATATTATAATTTTTTCATATGACATAGAAAAGTTCTTAAGACTGTTTTCCAAAACCCAGTTCCTTTTATTTATGTATTATTTATTAAAATATTTCAATCCAGGATATACCTATGATATGGAACATCTTGTTTACAAGGGTGTCCCAGAGGACCATTGACAGGTTACAATTCACATTCATTCATTAGTACAATATAATATGCATTCAAAATAAGAAAAAGGGTAGTTTAATGAATAATTATTAGAGCAACATTGTTACAGACTGTTGAGATAGGCTGGCATTTGACTTTGTTGTCAGGTCTTCTAATTTTTCTTGCACTTCCTTACTCTAGTAATGTTGTCTCCATGGCTACGTGTAGTGTCCCTTGACTCCCCAGTAAAGTTACTTGGTTAATGTAGATGATCTTATAGTTTTTCAGTGTGTCTCATACAGTGATTTTGACGAGTTTCTTCAAACAACACATCACAATTAATTCGGAATGGCACTTTTAATATACTGCAATTAAGACAAGTAAATGTTAATGTATAGCACCTCAAAGTATGGTGTAAAGTTACACAGTCTGTAAAGAATCCATGCAAACATGAATATGGTGTTACTTCTATTGTATGCATGTGATTCATGAACAAAACCTACAGTAGATCATGCTTAACAACTACTGCCAGTCACTAGAAAATGTTTAAGGCTTGAAAATGATGGTTGGATGGGGTGTTAAGAAATGATTGCATCTGTCCTCATTAGGATCATGAACTCTTTTCACAAAGTGATGTCATATCAGGAGACCAATCTGCCTGCTCCTGATGGATCCCCTCTGGAACTGTTTACTCAAATGCCTTGGGAAGAGTAACATTTTTCAGGGTTCATTATCTGAACACAAATGACCTGGCAGGTAAAGGCACGACTGGGTGTCTACAATGGGAATTTTACTATAGTAACTGGCTTCATAGTTTCTAAAATGGTTTGTTTGGCAATATGTTTACAAAACTATTTGTCCACAAAAAAAGTGTTATCCCCTTCAGTTGTTGTTCCCACTTGATGTCCATTTTGGAGATACTGTACAAGGACAGCTTTTTGATGTGACTCAGAACCCTACAGATGTGACAACAGCAATAAACTCCAGTGTTGGTGATATTTTTTATTCCTGGAATCTCTTTTTTTTCCATCCACAGCCGGCCATGCTACTTCACCACAAATTACCTTTGACTAACCTTTTGTGGATCCTAAATTGGTCCCAGCTGGTCTTCTGGAAAACACATAATTATTCAGTAATACATTTTTTGTCATGAAAAACAAGTCAAATGTTCAGTTGCTATGGTGGTGACAAGCAGACAATATATTTTACTAAAGTTCCCTTCGTCATTCACCCAGGGTTATTTGCTCTTGTGGCACATTTATTTAAAAGACTACTGAATCTGTGATCTGGGTTATTGTTACCAACAATTTCTACTGTAAAAACTGCATCTGTAATGCTTTTGTGTTGTGAGTGTTTTATTAGTGGCAAAATACTTCTCAAATTATGTTTATGACTGATGTCAAAAGTGATGGTTTTTAATGTCTGTATTTTTGTTGTGTGTTTTTATTAGTGAATCTGTTGTTTTTAAACTGCTGCTAGTTCTCCTGTGCACTGTGACTGACGTTTGGGTTAAGCACTTTCGCCACAGTTAATAGGAAGTCCCACCTTACCTGCCAGTCCAGCCAATGATAGTCATGGGCTGACTATAAAAAGGGAGGAACAGGGAACAGAGAGGGAGAGGAGTGCTGTGGGAAGAAGTATGCAATGTGTCTCGAAGAATAGCGAGGAGACAGCAGAATGGAGAATAAGGTTGACAGCAGGCACAAAGGAACGGGTTTGGAGTTTGTTTTATTTGGGACTTTGTTGTAGTGGGACTTGGTTAGGATTTTTGTATGGATTTTTGTTTTTTGGATTTTGTAGTTTTTTGGGGAAATTTTGTTTTATTATCACCTTCCACTGTTGGACTGTGTTTGAACTATTTTTTTTGTGTGTGTTAATGGGTTGGTGTAGAGAATTATTCACACTGAAGACATTTTTTTGGTTTACAAACCAATAGATTTTTTTGGGGTAACTACCTTCTTGTGTCTGGATGGTACTCCTTGGACAATCCATTCCCCAGCAGAGTCAAGGTTGTGGTCCTGGGAGACGGCCAAGGGTCTGAGGGCGAGAAGAGGTAACATTATTTTATTTGCACTTTAATCTTTTCCAGAACTAACTTTAACTTTAATATTTACATATGCTGAGTGATATCTTTCTAGTCCTGCCAGGACATGCTCAAGGTCTGCCAGTGTTTTACTTACCGTTGTCCCAAGGTTCGAGGTCCAGAGATACTTACCAGTCAACGAGGAGGGTCAAGGTCCAGCGCTGGTCTCCAGCGTGCCTCGTCAGGGTTCCAGGAACGATGGCGCGAGAGAAAGGAGACACGCGGGGTTTAAAGATTAAAGGTTAAGGGGAAGTAAGTAGAACCCCTGGGTAGAGGTGGTAATTCTACTTACCTGAGTATGTTTCCTGACAGCCATTTTCTTTGCCCTGCTCCTTTCCAGGTTTATCAAAGGTGTTGGCCAGTCGGCAGTTGGAGGTCCAGGCAGTGGGTGTGGTGAGGTCTGCGGCGGGTTTGGGCTGCGAGGGAAGCGGACGTTGGGGAGAGGGGTCTCTTGGAAGGGGGGGGGGGGTGTCCTTGCCAAACCCAAGGTGGCGTAGTCATTACAAATCTACAAGCAGGTTTACTACGGTTACCACTGGTCACCCCACCCGTGACATAGACTCAACAGAAACAACTGGTTTCAGGGACTTTAACAAACCAATTAGTCAGGATATTATGCAAACAAAATGTAGGGATGATACATGAATAAGAAATAATTCCACATATGTAAAATCCATACTGGTTGAAAGCAAGTACATTTGTCGTCATACTTCAGGCAATGCATTCTATATCTATGTAAACACACATACCTTTTGTGGGAAACAAACATTTTAAATCAGTTTTATAGTATATTTCAGGTAGGGCATGAAAGGCAATAAAAATTACACTCTTAACGGAGTAACTTATTTCAGTGTTCTGCTATGTGCATCAGTCCCTTGTTAATGATCCTTGAAGGGCTTGTTTGGTGACGTATCAATGGGTTGCAGCTGGAAGGACATCCCTGTGGGGATTACTTCATCACTTCATTGAGTCTGCCGTTAACTTTTTTTATTTGTTTAAGGATCTAGCTTATACCTTTAGGAGGTTCTTCTCAGAAGTTGGTAAGTGGGTGTACATTGAGATGTAACATTTTCTTACATGAAAATTCTATTTTTAGAAGTCTGTATCTCCCTTGTTTCTGTGGCTGATTTGAATGTAATTTAATCTGTTTACGCAACTTTACTAACAGGACAGTTCTACTGGGGAATTATTTAAATTATTTTAACTTGGTAATATTCATTAATGCATACATCTTCTGTGGATCATTTTGTTTTAATATTGAATTGTAAGGATCAGGAATACATTTACTAGTCTGTTTGGTTTAATTTGCCATGGCATAACCCAGCCATACAACTGTGGAGAAAAACCTTACATTTTTACTTGCAGATATGTTCTCCATGTTTTTAATAATTACAAACCATCAGTCTCTTGTGCTTTTTGTTTTTAAAAGTCATGAAGTTGAATACATGTTGACATCTACAGGCATGTGGTAGGATGGCGAGTGGTGTGATGTTAGGCAGGCCAGAAAGTACAAAGGAAAGGTAGGAACGAGACGCGTTTGCGCTCGGCTTTTAATAATAAACAAAACACTTTACACAAAACAAAAGGGCTCGATGACCAAAATAAACCAACTAACAAAGACCGTGTGGTACAGCGGTAGCAGTTGCTTCTCTTATATTCTCTAGCTCAACACAGTATTTCTCTCTCTGGCTCAAAAATGCCTTGATCAGCCTGGAGCAGGTTCTTTTAAGATGTGGCTGGAGCCTTAATTAATTATCAATAAAACCATTCCCTTGTTGAGGCTCCAGCCACATTCTCACGGGTGTTAATTAAAAACAAACAATAAAACACAGCTTTTTCGCCGTCATAAATACAAATATATAAACATACAAATAATAATACAGGGGAGGGGTGTACCCTGTCACAAGGCATTATAAATGTGTGTTTTTGTTATTTCTGACCATACCAAATGCAAAAGCTTCACATAGGCTTGTTAGTAATGTTTTGATTGTCTCCTCTTATAAATGTTTACCTTAGTAAAAGCATAGCAAAGGGTAAAAATAAAGTACAGAAAAATTATTATAAAGCAAAGGTAAGCATTATAAAACCTAAAGAGGTATAATAAAGCATATTAAAAACATGGCAAATCATGGTAAACTATGGTAAATGCACAGTATAAGCATGGGAAAACTGCAAAATCACAGTGCAGATTTACAGCGGAAAACGTTTAAGGGTCCACACAGAAATTAATATTCAAGCAGGGCCATGTTTTTTTTTCAGATAAGCTTACCTGGGAAATAACTTGAACATAACGTAACTCAGGTTATACTACCAACATCTGAAAATCGATGTGTAAATTAAACACTTAGACAATCACCCAATGTAAACTATTTTACCAGCTTTTGAAAATAACCCACTTAGCATTAATATCAAATTAGGTAAAAGTAAGCAAGCATTTAGTGGAAACCAGTTACAATTAAAACAGATAAATGTACACAGACTGTCCCTGACCACATAATGTTCTTCCAGTCATCCAAAGTCCATTGACCCAATTCTTTAGACCACTGACGGTGCAATGTTGTCTTTTGTAAAGAGGTTTACTGTATAAAGCTATGGATGTTCATCCTGCCTAATTCTGTGTGTACTGTTCTGTTGGATATGGGTTGTTTGTGTCTTGAATGACACCTAAAGATGTTACAATTCACAGCGGCTAAAACCGGCTTCCGACCTCATAAAGACTGCAGTCATTATTTGGAGGTTTGTCTTGAAGGCAACAATAGTGAAAAAAGTTCTTATATACTCTTCACTTAGACTGCATGACTTATCATGTGATACAGCTACTTTGACCCAAATTGGACTTATTATTATTATTATTATTATTATTATTATTATTATTATTTATTTCTTAGCAGACGCCCTTATCCAGGGTGACTTACAATTGTTTTATTTAGCAGACGCCTTTATCCAAGGCAATTTACAGAGACTAGGGTGTGTGAACTATGCATCACCTGCAGAGTCACTTACAATTACATCTCACCCGAAAGACGGAGCACAAGGAGGTTAAGTGACTCGCTCAGGGTCACACAATGAGTCAGTGGCTGAGGTGGGATTTGAACCGGGGACCTCCTGGTTACAAGCCCCTTTCTTTAACCACTGGACCACACAGCCTCCTACAGTAGGTGTCTGTACATGGTAGATACAAAGTTATATCGCTCTAATAGCGATACCACAGTTGGCACTCAAAATGAAACCGATTTCAAAACTGAAACCAAACACCCGACTACATTTTACGACTACAATCTGTCAATTTTAAAGAATAGTGTTTAATAAAATAAGTCCTTGGTTTTTAAACAAGAGAACTCTAATTTATGGCATGTTGAGTTTTATGTTTTGTATTAGTGTGACGGGGAGATCCAGTCACTGGTTCTTGAGTTCATGTGTGCCTTTAAGGAAGCAGCTGGGATGCGCAACAGGAGATGCATTGCTAAGCAACTAATTGAGCAGGTAGGGTCTCCTGGTGCTGAGTTGATCGGGTGGTCCTGATTGGCTGAGGGGCATGCCCGGGGAGGTTGCACAGAGCTCAAAAAGGCATCTGCACCACAGCTTGAGGCGACTGCACTGCCATGCTACATAGACGGAGCATCAAGGAGGAGAGCGTCCACTCCATGGAGAGAACTACTACATTAAACCCTTCCAGTCCAAGACGGTGCTTGTGAAGGCATTGCCCAGCTGAGGTTGTTTGAAGAGGCCGGAGTCGCCGTGAGAACGCCGGGACTCTGGGAGCCCAGAAGGAGGTCAGTTCAGGGCATGTTGATCCTAAACAGTGCAGAGAGGGTTTGCATAGCGTAGTAGGTTCCCGGAGTGGGACGTACCTTTAACGGGACTAGCGCTAGCCTTGTGTGGCAAACTTTTATTTTCTAGCTTTATTTTGTTTTCGTTATTAAATCTGACACTAGGGCTACCATTGCTGGTACCCTAGTGACAGCCTGTGTGTTGTTTATTAAAGCTGTGTGCCTGTGTGGCATGTCAACACCCAATTGCTCATTTGCATCTTAATATATTGATATATTTTTTTAATAACAAAATTAATACTTGCAGGAACATGATTTAAATAAATATATTTTATAACATAAATAGCTCTTTGCATTTGATTCAGTTGCATCCTTGTTTAAGATTTAACAGGGTGTCTAATTTGCATATTAACACAACTCTGTTTGAAAACTAGTTTATGATCTCAGTAGCCTGAGGCATTTAGAAGGTACTTTGGTGACATCATGACCACTCATGGCAGCAGAAATTGGCTTAAATATATTTTAACCTCAAAATGGCAGTTGAATACAGTCGATAAAGTCCCCACAAAAAATCCCATATGCATGTAATAATGTGTTTAACAACAGTTGTAAGTGAGATTTGAAAAATAAGTAAGGTCAAAATGAAATCATTATCATGACTGAGCTATAATATAAATGCATACATTGCTAATGTAGACTATCCTGTATATTGTGCTGTATTCTTGTGAGTGTTTTATATGAGAAAAAGCTTTAATTAACACATGCTAAGTTATGCCACACAAGGTACATGTGAGAAATAAGAAGACCGCATTTGTTTTACAAGTGAATTAATTATATTACCTTTGGAAGAAAAAAAAAACAACATTCAAAGTTCTGTGCTTCTGCATTTTCAATTAAGGTGCAATGTACTGCGACTTTCAAAAGCATTCCAGTGCTAGATTGTTATTTACCACTGTTACACAACTTCAAATAAAATGTGTTTCACTTAAATAAGTACAACATTACACAAATACTGGTTATACATCTGATTAGCTCTTATTTAAACAAAATGTACATTCATATATATATATATATATATATATAACAACAGAACTTGAACCTTGAACCGTTGTGTCTGGTTCAATTTCTATATCTATATACCGAAGGTGTTGCTCTCTGGATGCCCGCCACTGCATTTGAATGTGAGGGTTTTTCATGCCAGAAGTGTTGGTTACTAGTGATGATATTAGAAAATTTACAATTGTTACAAATTACCAGAGAGAGGAAAAAAGACTAGTCTCTTTCTTGCTTGCCTGTAATTTATAACAAACAATAAAGCTGTGTGCAGATTAGGCAAAAATGAATTGATTATATGACTGTCATCTAGATTGTGCCAGCTACCTACACAACCCGCGCGATAAGCTTCAAAAAAGGGGGGGGGGGCTTAAGACCGCCCCCCCCCCTCCCCTCAGCCTTGTGGCAGAACCGCCCCTTTGTTAATGGCAATTAAATCAAAATAATAAAACATGCAACAGTCTCAAGATACTTAATTCATTGAGGATATTCTTCTTTACAAAATGATATGTGACAGCACATTTTATCTAAACTTTCACATTGATAAATATTCCTTAAAGTTACTGCTGAGTGATTTAAAACAGGAGAAAAACTGTTTTGTGCTTACTAAACCTTCCTTATTTAATCAAAATTGCCATTAGTTAAGGATTTCTAGGTTAACTCATGAGTTAAAAGCTTTGTGAATAGAGCCCAGCATGTGCTATATAATACCAGAAGCCTATCTGGACAGATTGACAATGAATGGAGGACTGGGGTTGTACCCTTACTGACCAGCTCTCGGCTCACATTTAACTCTAGCATGCACTTGCCGATTCTTCCTGAGCAACATACGTAGAATCCGACCCTTCCTCACCAACTCCGCCACCCGTCCTCTCCAGCTCATCCACAACTCCGCTGCTCGCCCGGTGTTCTCTCTGCCTCGCTTCTCCCATGCAACTCCACTGCTCCACTCACTCCACTGGCTCCCGATCACCGCTCGCATCTAGTTCAAGACTCTTGTACTCGCCTACAGATGCCTTGACCAGACTGCACCCAGCTACCTCCAGACCCTCATCTCTCCCTACACCCCCACTCGACCTCTCCGCTCCTCCTGCACTAGAAGACTGGCTGCACCTCCTCTACGCTCCCCTGCCTCCAGAGCCCGCTTCTTCTCCACCCTCACCCTGCAGTGGTGGAATGACCTTCCTTCAGATGTCAGGACTGCCCAGTCCCTGACCACCTTCCGGCGCCTCCTCAAGATTCACCTCTTCAGACAGCACCTGTAGAACTCCTCTTTTCCCTCTGGACACTTCAACACTCTTCTTTAATGCGCTTTACTTGCTCTTATCTGCTCCCTATTTTACTGCATTTAATCCTGTACTTTAGAGTATTGTAATCTGTCAAGTGTCATTTAATCTGTAGTATTTTGTTTTTAATTATATCCTGATGTAACTATCACTGACACTGCTATCTGCTTCGTTATTGAATCGTATTTTTTCATATACTTGTACTTGCTAGAACCGAAGTCATTGTATTTTATCTTGCTCCTAATTGTATTAATACTTGTACTGTGATTCTTAAAATGTGTTTTTGTTTACAACTGTAAGTCGCCCTGGATAAGGGCGTCTGCTAAGAAATAAATAATAACTGTAACCCTGACCCTGACCCTGACCCTAACCCTTAATGATCAGCTCTCAGCTCGCATTTGGTTATGTTCTTTCTTGATGCATCTAACCCACATTGCAAACAGTAATTACATTATTTTAACCATATTATCAAAGACGCACACTACTGGCAATTCTGTCTGTTGTACTGCATCCAGTTCACCAAAATGAGTTCAGGTCAGGTTTATCAGATTATCTGTCATACAGTATGAAACTGCTATTAAATCTGAATATTAAGAACATTCATAATAAGAAACAGTCTGTTGTTAGTTCAGAAACAAATATATTATTTGGCACTGCACAAAAAAAAACACATTCGCATTCTGTCACAAATTAAACTGCCAATGCAGTAATTGACGAGGCTTCTCATACATTGGGATAATCTGTTGCATACTTTAATATCTACGAATAATTAATCATGACATACTAGCTGTGCTGCTGAACACAAACTATTCCAAATATTAATGACATCTAGCTGTAGCATTTTTCTACAATGACACGGCAAACCCAGAAATATTTAGTGTTTAAAGAAACAGCATTACAGATTAACCATAATCGTGTGCATGCACCCTGTTTACATTATGAACAATTGTATCTTTTCATGCTTTGGCCTTCTCTTGCTTTTTCATGTTGGAGAGTCTCATCTCCTATAGCACATGGTCACCTGAGCAATATCTTCATACATTTTCGATTTTTGCTGAAAAATTTCAAAAGTAGCTGCGGGAGCGGGCCTGTCCAACACAGTGAAAACAGCAGGGTTCAAGATTTACCTGCTCATCGTATTTGAGGTAACCTGTCATTCAAATACAGCCCCCTTGTCAGTGGAGGAGAATGACACTTAGGTTAGCTATTTCCTAAATCAATAGTGAGGATCTAATTTCTGTGAGTGTTGTTTGACTCACGTTTCTTATAAACATGAGTTATTATTTATTAATATTTATTTAAATATGTATTATCTGAGGTGCCTTTTCATGACATGTATTGTCTGAGGTGCCTTTTCATGATAATTCTCCATTGGACAGTTTTGAGCAATATCACCACAGCTGGATTCAATACCAATCTTTATAAATTGGTAAATAGGACCAACACAAATCTTGCAATACACAACAACAAAACAATACTGGATGCCTCATGTTAAGGAATACAGGAAAAAAATGCTTCTGGTCTACACATACACTAGTCAAAGGGACAGTTATTAGAATGTCGAGGTAATAATTCCTTATAATAATAATATGCACATTTATTAAAAAAATAAAGGTGAAATGCAATTTAGTTAACCTGGCTGTCCTGTATCTTCTGCACTCTAGGGGGTGATATCAGACTAGAAACTGGTTTGTCACAGATTACTACTGAAATACAATGTTTCACCAGCAGGTGTCACACGCTGAAGATCAGGTCACTATAGAAGGCCATCTTCTAAAACAAAATACTACATAGGGTTGGGGTAACTCGCTAATTAAGTAACACATTCCAGTAATAATATTACTTTTGTCAATAATGAGGAAATATAACGCGTTAGATTTTTAATCTGAGAAATAATATTACAGTTAGTTACCACAAAAAAGAAACAAGTTTGTCTCGTTACCTTTTCTCTGTTGAACACTGTGGTAATTAGTGGTCTTTTCTTTTTTAACCCAGACTGCTCTAACGTTGGTGCCTCCCCATCGATGACACACTCTCTTCCGGGATGTCTCGGGGCAATCAAATTAGTCTTTCGTAGCCTTGTCATTGACTAAGGCTAGACACTAGGAACAAAAAATGTGTATCCCTACATGCGAATTTTGATGATACACTTCAAAAACACAGAAAACATGTCTACCAGCGCATATTTTGAAGTTTAATAGGACAAGCTCGAGCGGAGGCTTACTGTACATACCACTTTCATTTATTTGTTTGTTTGCTTGGATACAGTGGTGGCCATATTTATTGCATCACCCCATGATTTTTACGTTTACTGCTTTATCACCATATAGACTTTTGTTGTTCTTCTTCTTGTTGATTCGCTGTGGTTCTGGATTCAGGTTAGTGCACATTCCAAGAAATAGTATTGTCTGCAAGTACTTCCTTATACAGCCATTGCATGGGGTTGTGAGAGAGCAAATACAGCTTCACAGTGCATTTAAGGTAATTGGATTTATATAAGCAGTTCACAACTAGACTAAGAGCCAGATCCACCATAATAACAAACATTGGAGACCATGTTGGGCTGTAGAACATGTTAAGATAAAATGGCAAAGGCTAAATGGATGAATAGAGAGTTTACCTCCACCATCATGATGAGAGCTACAATGTGTGGAAAGCTGTACGCTGCTTTGTGCAGCTCTGTATCAAACTGTAATGTAGACATACTGCGTCAAATGCACTTTTGTTTTTTTTTTTACTTTTCCCTTACTATGCTACAATGTTTCAAATCATTTGAGTGGTTCAGGGTTCTGTTGCACTTAGCCAGGTAAAGGCAGATTTGGAGAAACATGATAGTAATTCCATATTGGAGAAACAGAACCCATAGCATTCAGAATGACTGTAAAAATCATAAAATAGTAAGGAAAATGTAAAATCTATTTGGAACTCCTTTAATTAATGACAGTCATAAAACAGGAAAGTATTATCATTATTCAATCAGTAGTGTAGTTTTCTAGTTTAATAATCCAGTTGTGTCCTTAAAATTAACCTTTGCTGGACACCCACAACTATAGCTCTAGAGTTAACACACCACCAAGGTAGATTATTGTGTTTACTACATAAATACAAGGAAACCGTGGAAACCACAGGCAGAGTAAAACTTGGTTTCAAAAGAAATATGTTGTTTAGCAAATCATTGAAAAGTACATATTACCTCAATGATTTGCAGTTGGAAACAACATTATTAAACACTGTATCTATGATGAGATTTAGCCTGTGTCAGATTCAGGGTAGATACGATATGCTTCAGAAAGTCGCATCTATTACAGTAGCAATGTAAAAGGAAATTGAGGCCTACTTTCACATTTTCCAGCAGGGAAGCAAATCAAGAAAAACTGAGCTATAGATGGGTAATTTATCAATTACTTATCTCTGTCATATTTCCTACGTAGAGACTCATTCATGTTCTGTGGTACTCTGATAATCCTTACGTGAAGTAATGTAAATGCTGTAAGATATGTGTCTTAAAAGCAATTCCTTTCTGAGCTCCATTTCATCATATTTCATCACATAGAAAAGGCTATATTTAATCTATAATAGACAGAAATAAAGATAATGTTAATAAACTAAAAACACAATGAACAGTGCCACTCAGTTCTTTATTCTGCCTTTGATCAATAATGTCACAATACAGAGTCAGCTGCTGGGAGTTTCTCTCTTTCACAATGAGATTGATATAGTTACTTATGCATCCACTAGAGGGCCTGGATAATAATAATAATAATAATACAAATTAAAAAAAAACTAATAACTGGTATCCAAACACAGGTTGATGCTCCAGCTCCAGCTTTGTAAAGTGGGATTAAGCAGGTTGAGAACACAATTAGCATATTTTAGATGCATTGTCCACAATCAGCAACACAGTCCTGTCACATGTGTTGGCATCAGGCATGTCAATGATACACCCGAATGTTAGGAATCAGCTGCACAATCGTGGTTTTCAAGTAGATTTAACTTGTGTGCAGCTCTGGGCACACTTAGATGCAAACAAACCAGAAAACATGAGAGCGGTCTGTAGAGTAGACTGAAGTTCAACAGCATGCAAATACAGTATATAGGTGCTGGAGACTCCTCTTTAGCTGGGAAAAGGCATTTTTGGAAAAATGCCTGCAATATTTTTTAAAGATTTTATTTTTATTCTACAAACATCATTGATGAGTAATCACTGTAAAAATGGATCCACATTTGCCCTGTTTATTTCCAAATACATATTATACTAAAAAACCTTTTCCCAGCTAAAAGTTATGTTGTGGATTAAAAAAAGAACCATATACTGTCACTTTATAATCCACTTTATTTCCTAGTTCTATGGCCTAATTTAATCAAAATTCCAAACAAACATGCCAAAAACTTGTATGAACACTTAATAGGGTTATTATTATTGTTTGTGCTAAGCTCAACAGTCAACAAGCTTATAAGTCTACAGTATATGGCGAGATCACAAACTAAATAAAAACAATTTTTTAAATGTCCTATTAGAATATTATAATTTGCATTGCAGTTTAGTATACAGTATATTTTTGATAACCAGACCTGGAAGCCTCTTGCTATATTTGCTTGAAAATCGTTAGTTAAATACACTGACATCTCTTTGTTGATATCAATTTTTATTT
The DNA here is from genome assembly GCF_902713425.1 of Acipenser ruthenus. Lineage (NCBI taxonomy): Eukaryota > Metazoa > Chordata > Actinopteri > Acipenseriformes > Acipenseridae > Acipenser > Acipenser ruthenus. Next base: position 88,947,866 of record NC_081191.1, on the reverse strand, counting down.
AATGAGTACTTATTTAGTTGCTGTTCATTTTCTGAGCTGTCCACCTAATGCATGGATTGGCACCAGTGTGGCTCTTATCTTTTGAGTTGAATCTAAAGACCCTCACTACTATCAAAGTTTTACTCTATTACTATAGTACAGTAATTAAGTACATCCTGTTCATGTAACATTTCTACATCAGAACACAATTTCAATGTTAAAATTGACAGTAATGTGTCATTTTACATATTTAATATATTCACTGTTTAGTTTACTAACACCCACTGTTTTAATTTAAACCAATAAACCTCATTGGTTTATTGCACCTAAAAATGAATTAATGGTCTGTAATAATAATACAAAACACCTACTCCATATCTGCTTATACAGTGCACATCATATTAAGCAGGAATACAAACATCATTCTGTAACTTAATAAACAACTTAACAGACAAGAAAACAGACAAACAAAAAAATCACTACAATCAGACTTGTTCTCTACATGAACTGTAAACACTTACGGCTGGTTTCACAAACCATGATTAGCAATAATCTTGGATGTTACCTTAGTTAAGGTAATCCAAGATTAATGCTATTCAGGATCTACGAAAGCAGACATTAATGAGTTAAAATATTACCTTGGCTAACTAGCAAATTAGAATGCATTTTACTGCTCCCATGTGACTTCTCGCAGCTTCAAAATCCAATTAACATGTCAGCAGGCTGGGACTCTTTTTTTTGTATATTATTTTTCATGATGTCTGTGGCAGCTGGTGCCCACAATCAGCAGCCTTCACTCATCTTTCCTGGCCGGGCCGACTGGCAGGTGCTGGGTGGAGTGAACACGCCTGGGTCACTGATCCCAAGCTGTAGATCAAAAAAGCGGGTGGAGGTTGTCACGCTGGAGTTCCTGGTGTACGTTTCCTGCACAGGGTAACAGTCCTTGACTGTGTAAACTCCAACCCAGGCTTCAGCTGTAAAACCAAACAGTTTCTCTATTAAGTATGATGCGTGGGAAGGATTCAGACATTAATAAGGGTACTAAAAATAGATTTTAAACAGTACCTTTTGTAAGCTGCAACAACTACTTTGGTAAATATTACTGTTTAAAATGTGACCCTGACGGGCCTACTAGACAAAGAAGCAGTATTTTTTTCTTAGTATGTTTAATATTTAAGAAGTTGAAATGTAAAGTACATGGAATGGAATCCACATTATCTGAGGAAAGTAGATGATCACTTTACAGGCACCTTGTGGTGTGTACAGTGAAAAGCAGTAAAAAAGTTTCAATAAGTAAGGAAGCTGAAAATACCTTTGGGGATATAACAATAAAACACTCATTGGTGGTGTATATACAGTAGAAATATTCAAATAAAATTCAATGACAAACATTTCTTGATGGAGACATTGTGAAAGACATGCGTGTCACGGAATCGAAATGATTGTCATTGAATGTAAGTATCTTTTATTGCATATACCTTTGGGGAATGCAAATATAAGGTTTGCACTCTGATGATTTTCTGTATATTGAAATGAACAGAAGAATGTATTAAACAGACATCACCGAATCCTATCAAGGAATCAAATTGGAGGGCTCCCGGGTGGCGCATCTGGTAAAGGCACTCCGAGTGAAGTGCAGGATGCGGCCTATAGCCTGGAGGTCGCCGGTTCAAGTCCAGGCTATTCTATTGCTGACCATAGATGGGAGCTCCCAGGGGGTGGCGCAGGTCAGCCGCGGTGTCCTCGGCTCACCACGCACTAGCGACCCCTGTAGTCTGGCCGGGCGCTTGCGGGCTTGCCTGTAAGCTGCCCAGAGCTGCGTTGTCCTCTGACGCTGTAGCTTTGAGGTGACTGCACGGTGAGTCTGCAGTGTGAAAAAAAGTGGTCGGCTGACGGCACACGCTTGTTCTCGTCTTTGCCACTCCCGAGTCAGCGCGGGAGTGGTAGCAGTGAGCTGAACCTAAAAATGATTGGATATGCCAAATTGGGAGAAAATAATAAAATAATTGGCTATTACTAAATTTAAAAAAGGCTCAGTAGGCTTTCAAACCATACAGTAAAACCAGCAAATACACCAGGCTCTATGGAACACAAGAACCAGTCAATAGCTTATTCAACAGTCCTGGGAAAATAAGATTGAATCGCTGCCAGCCATGAGAACATTATTGCTTATAAACCATCTTAACCAAGTATCTGAATACAGAAGTCTCCACAAAGGTCCAGGGAACCGGGTACCTAACTGATGCAAATAACTACGTGGAAAGGCAAACAAGGTTTATTTGGTCCGCTTAAACATGTAGATCATTGTCAGCCAAGCTGTTTATCCACGTATCTCAGCTCACGCTTTTTGTTTGTGAACACTAATCGATTTACAGAAGATTCAATGAATACAAATGGGCTGAAAAACAAAACTCCCATGGCAAGGAGGTTGAATCCTCAGGGAGGAAGCTCTACTTGGTTACCCAGTGTAATGCAACCGTTGCTAAGGTCAACAAAGCCTGTTCATTTACTTGTACATTGGGAAGGGTATCCTATGGGAACCCCAACGTCTACTTCTGTGGATCCAGTGGAAAAAAATTTCCTCAAACGCTTGACGGTATGGGCTCCCAAGGGCACCTGTAGAACAAGGTTTGAAAAAGTGCCTAACCTGCAGACAGTTCAAAAGAGAAAGTAAATGGGAATGTAATTCACATATATGCAAAGGTGTGCTTTATCATCCGTAAGATGAAATCAAAATAGCTTGTGCAGGTTTCTGCAAAGTTTACATAAAGGACCTGATGTTCTTCTGTTGAGAGAAGTGAAAGCTAAAAACAGCTGTGAAAAGTCTTTCAAATGTATTGACCAGGGACAAAACCCAGATGGGAACAAAGTGACAGAGTGTTTATTCTCTGAAGGTGGATAATTCCTTTATCTCTCAATATCAGTCATGTATGTATGTACTGTATATAACCATCTATCTATCTACAGTATCTATAAATGAATACATGTACATAAATTGCATGTGAATGCATACAATTCTAATCACAGGAAATATACACACCAGCAACATTAATACACCAGAAAAAAGAGACTCCAAAAAACTAGAAATGGCAGTTTTTTTGAACAAAAACATAATCTACCATAATCTAAGGGGTATGCCATATTAGATCGAGTGGTTTAAACAGTTGGAATCTTGTTGTAACTGAGATACAAAACCAACCTCTGTTAGTGTCGACTTACAGAAGAGAAATCATACAAACAAAAAGCAAGGTTCAGAACTACAAACAGCTGTATCTCAGCTACCTCCAACTAGTGGCCAACTTGCCAATGCAGAGGCACTCATGACCACTTTATAATGGAGGACTGTTTTCACAGACCCTGATTAGCATTAACTCTTGAACTGCCTCACACAATTAAACATTGGGTAGTCCAAGATTAGTGGGACATGTGATGCAGATAATAGCTTCAAAGCAAACTTACTTTTGTTTGCAGGTTTTCTGTCTGACCATTCCTGCACCTCTATCTTATCATTGGGTCCCCCAATGAAATAGTGATCCTCATAGGTGGATTTATCTGGAATATCATAGGGGTCCCAAGCATCAGGGAGAGATATCTTGGAGCACTGCTTTGTGATCTGCTCAATCTGAAACATCAGCCTACTCTGGTACAGGTAGATATATTCAAAGAACTTGGGAACAACATAAACATCACATTTAACTGGCCAGGTTTGTGGAAGAATACAAAAAAGAACATAGATTAAAACTGACATTGGAGTTAATGGTCTTATAAATAAGACCATTAATTCACTACTGGCGCCTCTTCAAAAGTTTTAGAACACCCCCATTTTTCCAGTTTTTATTGAAATTTAAGCAGTTCAAGTCCAGTGAATAACCTGAAATGGTACAAAGGTAAGCGGTAAACTGCCAGAGGTTAAAAAAAAAGTTTAGGTTACCAAAAACTGAAAAATAATGTACATTTCAGAGTTATACAAAAAGGCCTTTTTCAGGAACAAGTAATGGGTTAACAACTTACAGCTGTTCTGCAGCAATGGAAGTAAATTAAGCCTTGAAAGTTGATGCTAACAATTCCTACAGGTGTCCCAACTTTTGTTGATTACTTACAAACCCTGTGTCTGTATAAAAGCAGTGGAACAGACTGTGTTACTACACCCTCTTAAGCATTATTTGGACAGTATTGTACTGCAGGAAGTAGTAGATTGCTCTCATAATGGTGAGAGGCAATTAACAAAGGAAGACAGACAGACCATTATAACCCTTAAAAGTGTAGGTCTTTCCTTTAGAGAAATTGTAAAGAAAGCCAAGGTGTCAGTGAGTACAGTTTCCTACACCATCAACAGGCACTTGGAAACTGGAGGAAACTCTGACAGGAAGAGGTCTGGCAGACCCAAAGCCACAACAGAATCAGAAGACAAGTTTCTGAGAGTCAACAGCTTGCGTGATAGGCGGCTCACAGGACAACAGCTTCAAGCACAGCTTAACACTGGTCGAAGTAAGCAAGTCTCAGTTTCAACTGTGAAGAGAAGACTTCGAGCTGCAGGTTTGACAGGTCGAGTGGCAGTAAGAAAGCCATTGCTAAGATGGCAAAATAAGAAAAAGAGGCTTGCCTGGACCATGAAGCACCGCCAGTGGACAACTGAAGACTGGAAGAAGGTCTTATGGACCGACGAATCAAAATTTGAAATCTTCGGTTCATCATGCAGGGTTTTTGTACGCCCTCGAGTAGGCGAAAGGATGGTTCCTCGGTGTGTGACACCAACTGTCAAACATGGAGGAGGAAGCGTGATGGTCTGGGGCTCTTTTGCTGGATCCAGAGTCGGCGACTTGCACAGAGTGAGTGGCACCGTGAACCAAAACTGCTACCACAGCATTTTGTAGCGCCATGCAATACCCTCTGGAATACTCCTAGTTGGTCAGGGGTTCATCCTACAGCAAGATAATGACCCAAAACATACCTCCAGGCTATGTCAGAACTACCTTAGAAGAAAAGAACAAGACGGTAGGCTTCAAATCATGGAATGGCCAGCACAGTCTCCAGACTTAAACCCCATTGAGCTAGTTTGGGATGAACTGGACAGAAGGGTGAAAGCAAAGCAACCTACAAGTGCAACACATTTGTGGGAACTTCTGCAACAGTGTTGGGAAGGACTTTCCGAACAGTATTTGATTTCCATTGTAGAAAGAATGCCACGAGTGTGTTCGGCTGTTATATCTGCAAAAGGTGGCTACTTTGACGATTCAAAAATTTAGATTAAATTTTGCTAAACAAAATGATTCCATGATTTCTTTTTTTATCTCAAATTGTTTATTTGTTCTATGCTTTAATTTCAGAGTACATTGAGACATTAAACTGTGTAAATTTCAATAAAAACTGGAAAAATGGAGGTGTTCTAAAACTTTTGACCGGTAGTGTATATATATATATATATATATATATATATATATATATATATATATATATGCCAAAAACTGCTAAAAAGTGGCAATAAATTAGATTTTGTTTAGCACTCCTTTAAATGTAATTATGTAATGTATACTACAGTAGTTTAAAGAGTCTGTATTCAAATTTAGTTTTCTTATTTTTACTTTTGTTTTCATGGCAAATCACGGCTGTACACTAGAGGGTGCTGGAGCTAACTAATACAAAGACACTTCGACTGATCTAGCCTTTATTATACATGTCTATGGCATGCTACTGAAAAGCAGCACATAATTATCAAAACTAAAAAAAAAAATAGTTGAGTAACTGCAACAAGAACACCACAGAATGATTGTGTGGTACTGTGACAGGAACGGCTGAGTGGTCTGACGTCACGGCAGAAGAAGGGACAACAAAAACAAAAGGTATGGTGCAGTGGCGCGGGCGCCGTTTTATTTAAAGCAAACAAAAATAAAATAAATATTTAAACAAAAACACTCGCTCACAGAGCAAAATAAAAGGGTAAACAAAAACAAATCACGAACACAAAATAACTGCAACACAGGTCAGGCTGGGCAGATTGCCTTCACTAGTCCTATGTTTACTTTATTTCTCTCGTTTCTCCGTCACTCCTCTCGCACACTCTCTCCTTCTGACACCCACCTCGAGCTGGAGAGCTGCAGGCTTTTTATAACAGGTGACCATCTCCCGATTAGCAACAAATTAAATCACTTAATTCATTCGGGAGATGGCCACCTTCTGCGCGAGTTTTTAATTAATTATGTTGTGGATGGGGCTACCCATCCAAACTAAACAAAACAAACCGGCTACGCCGTCATTTAATCAAAACAATAACACATACGGCGCTCGCCGACATAAATACAATACAATACAATAAAAATAATACAAAATAAATACACTGCACAGGGGCGGAGGGGGAGACCCCGATCTAAAAATAAATAAACAATGTACAGGGCTGCTCGCCCTGTTACAGGTACAGTGAAACAAAAAATAAGAAAATGTACTGTTACGCTGTTGTACTTACTTAGTAAAGGAGAGTGTTGGTTCCCTACCTGTTTCATGCATACACTGTACTGTATGCAAACCTTTCATCAAAACATAAGCAAGCATTTCTAGGGGTTAATACTTACATAACAGTATGAGTAAAATAAATAAATAAATAAATAAATAAAAGATCATATTCACAAGCCAACTGCACTTATTTAAAGAGAGACCGCTGGCCATTTTTCATAATAAGAATTGACATGGACTTGCATGGAATTTGTATATTTTAGTGAACCCTCATAAATCATTGGATGCAGACAGGTCTGGTTTGATAGCACAATAAAAAAAAAAGAATCTTGGAACACAACACACTGTTCCGTTGCATATTAAATGTAAACCACAAACATACAGAAAACATATGCCTGAAAGGACATGGCCGCAATTCTCTTTAACACTATGTTTTTAATTTCAAATGACCTCACAGCCATTGTATAGTCTCAGCACAGCACTAATGTGTGTTTTTCCTGCGGGTGAATGAACTTGGCTTTACAACACATTTGAGGCCTGGTGATCTCCCACGACACACACCCTGTTGTGCTCTATTGTTTAAATATACCAGCTCTCCCACTTAAACATCTTGTTATATACCTATGGGGTTCTAAGAGACCACATACATGAAGACAGCTACAGTAGTCTATGTGTACCCGAACTCTAGGACAGCATCTAAGGCTAACTTAGCTGATGAAGGGGGAATTTTTTTTAAAGTTGAAAAAGTATGAAAAAACTACAACTGGAAATATTTGGATTTTTAACTGTTAGGCCTTTGCCTGACTAGCATCTTTCCATGGGTGTGCATTTATAGTGAACCCAGTTTGGTATGATCAATAACCATTTTGACACACAGAAGAAATCGATCCTAACAATTATGATGGGTTTAATAGTTACAGAGCTACAGCGTCGGAGGACAACGCAGCTCTGGGCAGCTTACAGGCAAGCCCGCAGGTGCCCGGCCAGACTACAGGGGTCGCTGGTGCGCGGTGAGCCGAGGACACCCTGGCCGACCTAACCCTCCCTCCCCCCGGGCGACACTCGGCCAATTGAGCGCCGCCCCCTGGAAGCTCCCGTCCACGGTCGGCTGTGGAATAGCCTGGACTCGAACTCGCCAGGCTATAGAGCGCATCCTGCACTCTAGCGAGTGCTTTTACTGGATGCGCCACTCGGGAGCCCCTGCTCCAATGTTGTTTTAATATTATTAAACAGGGAATTCCAATAGATCTGAGGAGCCCTGCTGTTATATAAATATTAAACACAGCTACAAAAAGACATGCATAGCTCGCACTTTATTTTTCAAGGACGGCTCCATGCAAGAAGCATTACCAAGAAGGACAAGACCTGTAAATAATATTGGTATAAAAATACAACTGTCCCTGTTGAACATTTTCCATTGCACAGGAAAAGGTCACTCTGCAACACAGCACATGTTTAGACTGCCCCATGCTGATAAAACCTGACAGGAATAAGTTTACTATTTCTCTCCTGACAAGAGTATAGACCAAGGTCCTCAGCTAACAGGTAGAAACATAAAAATAGCATATTTATAGACTTCAGTCACGGAAGTCTTAACATTCCTGTGGAATACTCCACCTTAGTCAGAATCATTTTCATATTCGTAAACTAACCTGGATTTTTTTTTGGAGCAAAACTTATATAAGAAATTCAGAAATCTTATGGTACATACTGTACACGCACAGAAGTTCATTCTAGTTTTGTTCAACAGACACATTTATATAGCTTTAGCACAAATTAAACTTTGTACATTTTTTTAAATTCTCTCTCTCTCTCTCTCTCTCTCTCTCTCTCTCTCTCTCTCTCTCTCTCTCTCTCTCTCTCTCTCTCTCTCTCTCTCTCTATATATATATATATATATATATATTTAATTGTAAATGCTACAAAACAGCTATTCAATAATCTGGGCAAACCTAAAGCAATTCAATCTCAATTTTATGTAAAACGTATGTTCTGAAATTGAAAATTACATTTTAAAATGTCCGACCTCCCATATCTGTTTCTTTAAAGTTCTAATTCCATATTTCTAAAGAATACAACCTGCCATACTGCTTTTAACAGGTGAACATGTTGTTTTATGGAAGTACACAAGTACACATTTATTACTGGATACTCCAGTATCTCATGAAGGATTTCCTCTCGTTGAACGCCATGTTATTAAAAGAACATTCATATGGGTATTTCCAAACCTGCACACCTGCTTAGCACAGTACCAGTCTCAGCTATGTTTCCATTTTCCTAATAGACAGAAACAGATTCTAGACAGTCATTTATAAACTACAGACATTCTGAACAGTAGCACAGATTCATTGTGATGTCAACACAAAGGTGATTTAGGTGTCACTACCCGACTGGCAGACACACTTTCTAAAGATCAGCACTTTTTCCACTGTGTCTGCATGTAGACTACAGTAAAGTACAGGTACTGACATTGCTAAAAAAACAAGACAAGAGTTACAGAGGGCTTCTACTAATTCCAATCCCTACAACATACAATGTGTATTGTTTTGTTATTCTTCAACAGGGAGAGCAATAAGAAGAACATGAACACACCTTCTTCCACATTTCTAATTCCAATTTGCCTGTAGTCAATATCTCGACTACATTGTGTACAATGTTGATACTGCAGCATGTATGCAGGTTCAGTACACTCTTTCAGAGATGAGAAAATCAGATGCAGTGACAACTCCATATTAACTTTTGCAAGGAGTCTGCAGTTGGAACAGAAGGGCAAGGCTAGTCTAAATTTGAAAGCACAAGCTGAACAAGGGCCAATGGTATAACAGATGGATAGGATTAATGGCTGAAATCTGAGAGGATTGTCTTGTTTGCAACCTGTGGCCTGCATACATATCACAGACTGTGCTGGGTCTAGGGTTCACTGATACCACTATTACCATGCTAAAGAGGAACTCAGGGATTCTTAGTAAGAAGAAATCTAATTTCAATAACAGTACAATAAAAAAGTAGTATACATTTAAAAGTACTGTGCATTTGACTGAAAATACAGGTGTAAGTGAAAGAGGTGCATTATCCACCGCTTTCAACGCCTCCACTTTTGTCTGCAAAGACAATGCAAGTTTTCTTTTGCACGGGACACTAATTTCAATGCTTCATAGAAATGGCACTGATGAGTGAGCACTATAGCAACTCGAAATGCATGGTAGGATTAATATTATTCAATGTTTTCTTACCGGGTGGTTATTGTGTTTAGTGAATCAATAAGCGACTGTAGAAAATTCGTAGTATCAGGAAATTTGTTTAATCTAAGTTCATAGCAGTATATGTTCAATATAGCTACTGAGGTAGACTTACTTTAAACTACTGTATAAATATTAAGTTTGCTCTGCTAAGATGTTTAGGGATTTAAGTGCTCTACTATTTTATGGAAAAGTCAAAAACCAAATTCCCAAACCATGACAACTTGCCAACCACTCTAAATCCCACGTTTCTTCTCTCTCTTCCCCCCATCTCAAAACCTCAAAACAGCCCAATTGTAATAAATTGTCGACTCTGCAAACTTTACAGTCAGGGAGGCCAAACCATTCAACAGTAATGAACAACTCTGGAGTTATACAGAGTGCAACCAAAAGGAAGACTCAGCTGAAAGCTGATTGAGTGGCATTGCAAATGACCAATGATGTTGTACCAATGTTTTCAGAAATGTGGTTAACTTGCAAAATGAACCGCAGAACCCTGAAGAATTGACCCTCTGTTTTTCAGTATGGTGAAAAACATGGGCTAATGACATACATGTTTTCTAAACATTTAAGCCATTAAATATAATAAATGAGGCTGGTCACAGTCGGGATGCTGAACAAGCAGCAGACATTACTTTAAAGTATTTTTTTCCACCATGCATATTCATTCATTATATAGATCACAAATGTACAGTTTTGAAAGAAACACATATTTTAGCAAACATGTCTTTTCCAGGGTTCTCCCCAGGCCTTTTCACTCGGAAAAGTGGCTGTCGCCGCCTGGCTGAAAAAACCTGATCCCTTTTCATGTGCACGGCTCCTCGTGCAATGCACACTTGGCCACCTCCCCCCTCAGCCTCAAAGTCCCGGTAGAGGGGGAAGCAAGGTGTTCATGGGGGCGGCCATGGAGGGAGGTCTCCTGACCCCCCCCCCTTCCTCCTGGCCAGCAGCTCCCCTTTATGGGGCTCCAGCCACACGATCTCATGCAACGAAACTGCTGCGGGGGAAGCTGGTCTCCTGTCCTCCCCCCCCCCCCCCCCCCCCCTCTTCATGGTCGGCAGCTCCTCTTTGTGGAGCTTGAGGCGGGACAGGCAGCGACCCCAGACGAGGCAGGAGCGGCAGGCAACCCCAGGCGAGGCGGGAGCGGCATCCCTGAGCGGAGCGGGTGTGGCATCCCTGAGTGGAGCAAGGCAGGCATCCCGGGGTGGTGAAGCGCTGGTGTCCCTGGCCAAGGCAGAGCTGGCGACCCCAGGCAATGGCAACAGCGGACCCTCGGGAGGCACCGGCGGCAGCGGACCCTCTGGAGTCAACGGTGGGAGGGGAGCCCCCAGCCATGAAGGCAGCAGCGGGAGCTCCACTTCTCCCCCTAGTGAAGTTGGAGGCAGAGGCAGCTCCTGCTCCTCTCCTCCAGGTGGTGATGGTAGAGGAGGCAGAGGCACCTCCCCTTCTGGCGGCAAAGGCGGCAGGGGCTCCTCCCCTTCTGGCAGCAAAGGTGGCAGGGCCTCCTCCCCTTCTGGCTATAGCTGGGGGACCAACAGGCATAGTACCTCTGCTGGCAGAGATGGAACCAGCAGGTATCCTCCCTCTGCTGGTGGAGGCAGGAGCAGCAGGCACTCTCCCTCTGCTGGTGGGGATGGGGCGCAGCAGACACCCCTCCGGTAGGAGGGGGCAGTTTAGTGGGGAATGCCCTTGCTCTCTGCAGATGGGGCACCAGCAGTTGTACATGACCGCCCAGAGTGGCATCCCAGCTGCTCTCCCGTTTTGCGGCCACAGCTGGTACTTCCCACTTCTGGGGTCTTCCCCGGGGTGCCTGGCCCTGGCTCATTTGGGCAGCCCACTCCTCTCCCTGGTATTGGGTGGGGCAGATGGCCACTTTGTGCCGAAACTCCCCACAACCAGGGCACTACTCGTCTACAACAGACCTGGCCGACGTCCCCCGGTGGCAGCTGTTGCTGCTGTTGGTGCTGCAGGTATCGCTGCTGCAGTTTCCTTCCCATTCTTCTCCTACAAACAAAAACTAAAAAAACAAAAACCTGCAGTACCTGTTCCGGCCTGAGTCCAGGAGGTGCTGGTTATCCCACCCTGGACACCACGTGTGACAGGATAGCTAAGTGGTGACGTCAGGCCAGAATGCAGGAAGAAAACAAACAAAAATACTGCGGTGAAAAAGGCGCGGCGTGCCGTTTTTATTTTCAAACACAAAAATAAAATAAAAGGTTTAACAAAAAAACACACTCTTGCTCACAGAGCAATAATAAAACAAAATCTCAAACCCAAAAATAAATAAATCGGTCAGGCTGGGCAGTAGCCTTGACTGACACAGATTTATTTTAGTTTAGTTTTCTTTTCAGTTTACCTCGCTCTTGTTCCTCCTTCCTAGAACAGCCACCCAGAGCAGGGAGAACTGCAGGCTTATATGCAGGTGCCGAGGTTTTTAAATTGTGGATGGGGCTTCCCATCCACACTGCCAAACAAAACCTACGGCTCTTCACCGTCACATTTAATAAAACAACAACAAAACAACACAACTACTTCGTCATATTTATAAATAATAATAATAATAATAATAATAATAATAATAATAATAATAATAATAATAATAATACAACAAAACAAATTCAAAATAATAAATTGCACAGGGGCGGAGGGGTACCCCGTTCTAAAAATAAACAATACATTTATGGCAGGGCTTTGCCCTGCCCCCTTTTCATGTGCATGGCTCCTCGCCCTGCCACACCATCCGAAAGCTTATGCATGCAAATAAAGTTAGAAAAAAACTATCAAACTCAGAATAAAACAATTAATAAAATACATAGGCATAATTCTGTGAGGGTCTTTTGATACGTGGAGAAATGTTGTATGCTTATTCTAATTTACAATGAGGTTTTTACTAGAAACACTTTTGTCCAAGAAATTGATGTCCTCCAATGTTCTATGGTGTAACTTGACATCAAACAGCCCTTTTAGACCATATTTGCTGAGGACTCCATGATCTATGACATCAGTATATGAGGAAGTCGGAAAGGGACCCAGCACATGTTGACCAAGGGCAGTATGTCTCTCATAAATATTTTAAAAATGCACATTCATAACTCCTTACAGGACCTGTAAATCACCACGTCAATCGGTGTACCATCTAGAATAAGGTGATAACAAAGAAATATTTTCAAAATCAATATATCACCAGAAATGTGATTGTTATAGAATATGTTCAAGGTCATTGTTGTGTATAGGTGGCCTAATAATGGCCTGTTGCATAGCATTAGATGGAAAATGTCATTTGGTGTAACCAGTTTACAGGTTACACCAAAGTGTCCAGATGGTTACACCACATAACGTCAAACATGATCTCTGAATTTAACAGATTCATTGATTACTTATTATGAGATTACTTATTAAGAGCAAATAGACATTACTTTGTTTATGAATAGCCAAGTTTGACATTATAGATTTATACAGACGTGCTCAAATTTGTTGGTACCCCTCCACAAAAAACGAAGAATGCACAATTCTCTCTGAAATAACTTGAAACTGACAAAAGTAATTGGCATCCACCATTGTTTATTCCATATTTAACATAATATTGTAAATAAGAAAACAAATGAAAATGGCATGGACAAAAATGATGGGACCGCTAACCTAATATTTTGTTGCACAACCTTTAGAGGCAATCACTGCAATCAAACGTTTTCTGTAGCTCTCAATGAGACTTCTGCACCTGTTAACAGGTAGTTTGGCCCACTCTTCCTGAGCAAACTGCTCCAGCTGTCTCAGGTTTGATGGGTGCCTTCTCCAGACTGCAAGTTTCAGCTCTTTCCATGTTCGATGTTCGATAGGATTCAGATCGGGACTCATAGAAGGCCACTTCAGAATAGTCCAATGTTTTGTTCTTATCCATTCTTGGGTGCTTTTAGCTGTGTGTTTTGGGTCATTATCCTGTTGGAGGACCCATGACCTGCAACTGAGACAGAGCTTTCTGACACTGGGCAGTACGTTTTGCTCCAGAATGCCTTGATAGTCTTGAGATTTCATTGTGCCCTGCACAGATTCAAGGCACCCTGTGCCAGGCGCAGCAAAGCACCCCCAAAACATAACCGAGCCTCCTCCATGTTTCACTGTAGGCATGGTGTTCTTTTCTTTGAAACCTTCATTTTTTCGTCTGTGAACATAGAGCTGATGTGACTTGCCAAAAAGCTCCAGTTTTGACTCATCTGTCCAAAGGACATTCTCCCAGAAGTATTGTGGCTTGTCAATATGCATTTTAGCAAATTCCAGTCTGGCTTTTTTATGTTTTTCTGTCAAAAGTGGAGTCCTCCTGGGTCTTCTTCCATGGAGCCCACTTTCGCTCAAAAAGCGACGGATGGTGCGATCAGAAACTGACGTACCTTCACCTTGGAGTTCAGCTTGTACCTCTTTGGCAGTTATCCTTGGTTCTTTTTCTACCATTAGCACTATCCTTCTGTTCACTCTGGGGTCGATTTTCCTCTTGCGGCCGCGCCCAGGGAGGTTGGCTACAGTTCCATGGACCTTAAACTTCTTAATAATATTTGCAACTGTTGTCACAGGAACATCAAGCTGTTTGGAGATGGTCTTGTAGCCTTTACCTTTACCATGCTTGTCTATTATTTTCTTTCTGATCTCCTCAGACAACTCTCTCCTTTGCTTTCTCTGGTCCATGTTCAGTGTGGTGCACACAATGATACCAAACAGCACAGTGACTACTTTTCTCCATTTAAATAGGCTGAATGACTGATTACAAGATTGGAGACATGTGTGATACTAATTAAAGAAACTAATTAGTTTGAAATATCACTATAATCCAATTATTTATTATCTTTTCTAAGGGGTACCAACAAATGTGTCCAGGCCATTTTAGAATATCTTTGTAGAATAAGCAATAATTCATCTCTTTTCACAGCTTCTTTGCTTTATTCTATGACATACCAAAGGCATGCAAGTATACATGATAAAATAGCTTTTAATTTCATCACTTTTCAGGAGGAATGAAGCATTATTTCAATGAGCTGTAAGGGTACCAACAAATTTGAGCACGTCTGTATACAATTTCTCATTGTTCTTCAAATTTTCAGATACCCTTGTCAATCAGGGAAAAGGTAACTCGATACAGAGCCCATATTAATCAAGATCCTGCAGCAAGAGCAGCGTACCTTACCAAAATCGATCAAGGTGCTTTTTCATGTTTTTCTCTATATGATACAGAATCTGACAACACATCATAGTCCAATAAGCACAACAAATAGGCAAGATTGTGCACTTTTTTTTTATATAAGTGTGAAACTTTGCATACTTATACAACTTTAGGACCTGTACATTTTCTGATATTGTAGCAGCACCCCTAATGACCTGTAACGCCACCTGGTGGCAGCCGCGAGCAAGCAATTTACCAGTTGAAGAGTTTTCGATTTGTTTTTGTGAGGTATGATGAGCTACCATATGTAGGGCAAGTCCTTAAGGAGGTGGAATAAGAAGCTGAAGAAGCTGAAACTGCATGTGTCAGTTAGATGATAAGAATTCATTTGTTTGGCACAGAGTTTCTGATGTCATTTTTTATTACAAGTCAGACATTGTTGCAGTAATTACAGAGCCAGAGCCTTCCACTTCCAGATATTCCAAACTGTGCAGCTCTGACACTGGATACAATTCACAAAAGCCTGGTAGATGTTGACTTTCCATTATCATCAGCAAGATATAGGAGGCTGTGTGGTCCAGTGGTTAAAGAAACAGGCTTGTAACCAGAAAGTCCCTGGTTCAAATCCCACCTCAGCCAGTGATGCATTGTGTGACCCTAACCAAGTCACTTAACCTCCTTGTGCTCCGTCTTTCAGGTGAGACATAATTGTAAGTGACTCTGCAGCATAGTTCACACACCCTAGTCTCTGTAGTCGCCTTGAATAAAGGTGTCTGCTAAATAAACTAATAATAATAATAAAGATAATGTGCTGTCAAAAGTGCCTAATGCAAAATGTTATTTTTCCCATGTTGTGTTAAATTTCTGTTCTTTCTGTGTTCCTCTGTTTACCAATGTTGACTACATTCCTTTCATATTGTAGTTCAAGTTTTTTTCAGTAAGTTTCATTTACGTATTGAACAATGAATCTAAAATTAAATTGTGAATTTCCTTGACCATATCAAACGTTTACTCAGTGATTTTAAAAAACAAAAACAAAACAACCAATAAAGTTTTCATAACAATTTTTCACTACTAATGTGTCTGTCTTCCTTTAAGATTATAAATACATAACAGTTAACTGTATATAAACTGTACATAAGTTAAAATATTTTAAAAAGGTGTGGTTACACTGAATGACACTTTAATGATATTACGCTTATGAATCAAGCAATAAAAAGGGAAACTGAGATTATTAAGGTCTGATACATATATATATATGGTTTACATTCCTAAGAAACCAAAAATACCAAAATGCATTCATTTTTAAGACATTAAGTTTTTTTTTCATTTTTTAAAACCTTATACCTCATCTGCCCATATATGTTACAATAACAACGCAGTTATAATAATTTACAGTTTTAAAAGTGATTTATTACAAAATACCTTTTAGCAGAGAGTATTGAAAATGTAATTTCATTTATGGTTATAGCCTATGTATGTAATGTCATGATATATATATATACTATAATCTCGTTTTTAAATGCATAATTTTAAAGGCTGCCTATATATATATATATATATATATATATATATATATATATATATATATATATATATATATATACATGGATGAAGGCTATATTTGCATCCTGAGCCATTCTAAAAAAAAAAAGCATAATACCACACTAGTGAGGTCAAAAAGTGATCATTCCTCTAGAGGAAAATATACTTGAACTTTGACCCATTCTACTCCTCAAGACCATCACTTTCAATTCAAACACAAAATGTCTCGTTTTCAATCACTCGACAACATCCACAGTACATAAATGTTCATTAACAACAAAATGAGAATACGTTAAGAAAAAAAAAAAGATGTAAAGCTGGTACATTCGTATCTCAGATAAACTGGAGAAACGGATAACGACATAGAACATCTGTACAGCACTGTAACACTACGTTTTAAAAAAACAAACTGTACTGCTAAATCTCATCTTCTTTATTATTAGCATCACAAGGATATCCAATTATTGTAAAAAATAATAGATGGGCCTCTTCAGTGAGTTACAGGAAAACAATTCCATCTCGGGTTTCTGTGACAGTTTATAAATTACTCAACCTTTGGTCTCGTAATTTATGACGTCACAGAAACCCTAGATCTAATTATTTTCCTGTAACTCACTGAAGCCCATCTATTATTTACTGTATATATATATATATATATATATATATATATATATATATACACTACACCACTACACCTACACCACTATCATATGATTAATTCTTAGTTCAAATAATAATTGAAGTGAAAAATAAAATAATGAACTATTACAGTTATAGTGATGTTGTTTTCTATTAAATACAGTGCCATGGATTGAAAAACGCTTAATCATTCATGGGTTGGCATTTTTCAACAGCTGTGTGTCATCATGATTCCTTTTAATATATTTCTTTGGTACTGTTTCATATTACATATGTTAGAAAATAATACACATGGCCTATAATTTAATGCATTTCATAGTTTAGGATTAATCTAGTGCCCTATAGTATTTGTGTAGTACTGTACTACTTAGTATATAACTTTATAGTATTATATAGTGTTTTATATAAGATTCTATATTCATATATAGAATCTTATATAAAATTATAATCATATTATAGAATCCTATTGTACTCTTACTGTTTTCCATAATACTATAAATACTAATAGTACAATATACTGTTGCTGTAGAGGCCTGTAGTAGTTTTATAGTATAGAAACTTGCTGTAGTTTATAGTAGTAAATAATTCTGTATAGTTGAGAGTTACAATATTCTATACTTTCTATACATAGATATTTAGGGGTATGTGAATATCATTAACCTAAACATACATTGCTGACTAAGCACAATTTGAGTAGTTTGCTAAATGCATTTAAATCAATAAGCTCTACAAAATAGTTTAACATTAATTGTAACTATGTTCACAGCTTTAATTACTTAACTGGAAATACCATCTGTAATTGCATCGATTAATTTGAAACAACATCATCAGGTGAACGAACATGTTTGTGTTTTCTTAATAAAGCCTCTAGAGCAGGGGTCTCCAAACCTGGTCCTGGAGGGCCAGTGTCCCTCCTGGTTCTTGTTCCAACTGTACCCTAAATTGCATAATTGCTACAATTAAGTGCTTATTAGAAGCTTAATTGGTTCAATTAATTAATTTAGGGATACCGGTAGGACCAGGATTGGAGACTCCTGCTCTAGAGGTTTACTTCTTGAGCCAGTTATGTGTACACGACTGTGCAACAGTTTTGGAATTCTTGGTATTATTATCCTGCCCTGCTTTGTAAAGCGCACAGACATTTATCAGTCTTTCTTAATTTAGATTGGCACCTTGAGGCCTTGTTTGCTCTTCCTGGGCAGGTCCCGAAATAGGAGCAGAAATGTCATTTTGTGCAACAGCACGCAGAGGTATGTCTATTCTCCAGACGCAGGCATGTTTTAAATACAATGCATAATGATGTATTTTTTTATTTGCATACAGTTGGACAATTACGCCTGCCTATTCATTTTTATGTAGTTTCTAAAACAGGGTGTTTGTCTACTTTTGTCAGAGCATTTATCAGAAGTTTCAGAAAAGGCAGATTTTATAGCTATTCAGTTGTTTCAACCATTTTATTATTATTTTTTGTCTCATATAATGTCCAGATACTTGCAACTGACTGACTTTTACAAGGTTGCAAATACTTGCGCCTCAAACTGCTAGGACACCAACGCTAATTTAAATTCACAAAGTGCACATTTGGAAAATTGAATACCAGCCCCCTTCTGGTCACGATAAGAACAGCGTAGTGTCATTGTTAAATTGTAGCTTTATATTTTGATTGCAAATGTACATTATATTTGAAGTAAACAAAAAAAAATTACCAGTCCTAGCGCGTTCAATAGTCCTCTTAAATTCCGTCTGCAGCCTTGGGGCTGACAGTATTTCAGCTTCATGAAACGGGTACCTTTCGTTGCATATAGTGTAAAGTGTATCAAAAATCGGGGACAGGAAGAATTTAGTGAAGATGTCTAGGGATTAAACGAAATGGGGATGATGTCACTGTGTCTGGAAAATAATAAATGATGCAGCCAAAAAAGAAATGGAAAGATCCCGCGTCACTTGTGGTGTTAGTATTCATCCCACGTTAAATCAAGTCCCATAGTAATTTCAATGAACTGGCTCTCTTGCTCAATCTCCAAGCGGACAGCTTCTCCTGATGATAAAATCCAAGGGTGTCCCTCCTCACTTACTTCATCAGCCTGTTGCACCGAGACTGTTGGGATTTATTGGCATTTGCTGGTTGTTTTTTTTTCTGGGTTTTTTTTTTTTTTTTTTTTGATTAAGTGCAAGTAGGGATCGTCCTTCTCGACGTGGTTTTGTACTTCAAAAAAGTTAGATATAAAAGGAATTCCAGACTGTTCCGCAGGTGATTTGTGTGGAAAATAAATGAACTAAAATGTTCTCTGTAGTTGCTGCGGTGTCTCTGTGCATCAGCTCAGGTGTGCTGGTCCGGGGTGCTCCCTGTGAGCCTGTCAAGATACCTATGTGCAAGAGCATGCCTTGGAACATCACTAGAATGCCCAACCACCTCCATCACAGTACCCAGGAGAATGCCATCTTGGCTATTGAGCAGTACGAAGAGTTGGTGAATATCGACTGTAGTTCAGTGCTGCGATTCTTCCTCTGTGCCATGTACGCACCCATCTGCACCCTTGAATTCCTTCACGACCCCATCAAACCCTGCAAGTCTGTGTGCCAGAGAGCCCGCGATGGTTGCGAGCCTATCTTGCGGAGATACAACCACAGCTGGCCGGAAAGCCTGGCGTGTGACGACTTACCTGTGTATGACAGGGGGGTCTGCATCTCTCCAGAGGCGATTGTCACCGATTTACCTGAAGGTGAGCACTAAAATCCACAAGTTTCATTTTAAAGAAAACAATTTAGAAACATGCAATGCGTAAAGAATAATAATATGCACGCTGTGTAAGTGTGCAAACACATAATAAATTGCAAATTGTTCAAATTGCTCAATGTGTACATTGCTCAAATGTGATAATAATAATAATAATAATAATAACTCTCCGTTAAATAATAATAACAACTGTGGGCTACAATCTGAAAAATACTACAGTATTTAAATCAGACAAGGGCGGGTCTCGGAGCATTACCGTGTGTTTTAATTTTAGTTATGGTCTGTGTTTTAACCCAGATGTGAAGTGGCTGGACTTTTCAAGGGACATGATGCTCCATGAAAAACCACAAGCGTCTGACTGCAAAAGCTGGAGTTCAGGTGTGTCTAATAAAATGGAGGTTAAATGTCCAGAAGGCGAATTGCTCTCCTATTTTATAATTGGTCCTTCAGTTGAGACTGTCCTGATATTTTTTGTCCAGAATTATTTTTTTTTTAAAAAGGATTAAGCATTTTTAAATGCTCTCACAAACTAAATACGTTTAAAATATGTTTCAACAGATAGCTGCAGATGCAGAAAAATTAAGCCAACGTTAACAACTTACCTTGAAAAGAAATACAGCTATGGTAAGTATTTCATATTTATCAGCATTCAGATATCCTATTGTAATAAACGACAACAGACCATTTCAATTTGTGTCTTAACATCTTAGTTGTCGGCTAAAAAAAATGCCCTTCTATAACCAATAAATCCATATTTCAGGATCATGTTTACTTTATTTCGGTTAATTTTGGAATATAATTTAAGTGTTCCATGCAGAAAGCGAACCAGAAGCATCAAGGCAACATTAAATGTGTGTGTAAAACAGGTTCGGTGCGCATCTATTTCTGTTCATGTCTTTTTCCCGTTGTTTATTATGTTGTTATGTAGACTGAGTGATTCATTTATTTAGCTGCAGGCTTTAGATTAATAAAGATTATTCGACTTGTATTGGACCTTTTAACATATTTGGTTCTCTCTCTTTTTTTAGTTATCCATGCTAAAGTTAAAGGAGTAAGTAGAAGTGGCTGCAATGAAATAACAACAGTGGTGGAGGTTAAAGAGACGTTGAAGTCTTTAACTCCCATCCCGAGTGCTCATGTTCCTATAATCACCAACTCATCCTGCCAGTGTCCACAGCTTTCTCCTAATCAGGATGTACTAATCATGTGCTACCAGTGGCGCTCACGGTAAGGACCTGTTTCATTGATGATCGAAAAGCATTACAAGGCAGATTCAACTATTATCACGTACTCGTTTTTGAGATAAACATTTGTCAATAGTCTGCTGTAATTTAGATTTCGATGTATTGTTGACGACTTGTATCAGGCGTTAATGTTTCAATCCTTTAATGATTTAATGGTGTGGTAAAATATTTAATTTCGTTTAAAATAAGTATTTGACAGTATCCACATGTTGCAATTAAATGATTGTATTACGATTGTAAGTCGCCCTGGATAAGGGCGTCTGCTAAGAAATAAATAAATAAATAATAATAATAATAATAATAATAATAATAATAATAATAATAATAATAATAATAATAAGTCCATTTTGATCCTTTGAAATATTTAATTTAGTAGAATATGTTGCTACAGATTAACAGGTTGTTGCATGTGTATTAGGCACCACTTTATTTCCCTGGTTTGCACACAATTAAATAAATTAGTTAAGATTAAATTTATAATATAGAGCACTATAAAAAGGTAACCAAGGCTAAACATGTTCTTACTTCTCAGCAGCGTAACAGCTTACTTGTAGTACCATATAATTTTTCTGATCCTTTAGTTTTCCAGACATTCTTAGGGTTATTGGATTTACTGAGCTGTAGGTATTAGGATCCCTCCTGATGTCACCCTAAGTCCTATGAGCAAGAAAGTAAGTTTATAGTTTCAGGGGTTGGATATACCACATAGATGATGGACTTGACCACAGTAGTGTAAAGCAAAAGTCTGACAAATGAAATAATCTATAGGGGATGTGTCATTTAATGTGGTATAAAACACAGTCATTCAAGCATTGCAGAACCAGCATTAAGTAACACAGGTTCTTTATTGAAGATAGCTTAGAAGTTCTTCTTATACAGCATGCATAAATATCCACCTTTAAAAAAGCAATCACACAACATATAAACAAAATATAAAATGTACTATACAAGTGTAAATGGTACAAACAATACATTGATTTTTGCACTTTTTATTGCAAACTGGAAAGCTGCACAATTCTCCCAGCTTCTCAGAACGCACATTCGCCTTAGCTTTTTGTTAACTTTTGTTAAGCAGGGGAATAGCAGTAGCAAGTTGATATAAGCAATACAGAGTACTGACAAAATAACCTTGACTTCAGTGTATGGAACTATAATTGTTTTTTAAGGAAACGCTCAATTTACATGCTAAGATGCCAATGTACCTGATTCTTTTAGACAGACATTTTGTTTCATAGTATAGTCAACAATACGTCTCAATTATCTGTTCAGCTATTGTAGTGTGAAAGAAATGTTGGTAACATTTCAGTCATAAATAACATAAGTATGAACAAACTACAAACTGTACCCCCATTGTTGTGTGTTCTTGTTAAAGTACCTAGATTTGGTAACTGATTAGGCAAAATACCAGATTGCTTACAGAAACATAAGGCATTATTGATCACTCTTATCAAGGATGCTTTGGGTTTTATTGTTCCAGGCTGATGCTGCTGGAAGGCTGCTTTGTTGAAAGATGGAAAGACCAACTAGTCAAGAGGTATAAGGTAATAAGCCTTGTATATGCTCCAAATCAACTACTGAAATTGTAAAGAGTTTAAGAGTGAAGGTGACATGTTGTTTGTAAGTGCTTGCTTTACAGTAGCAGTGATAAGGATTTTTAAATATTATAATAAGAAATCATGTTCCTGAAATTGACAGGGACAGTGCTGATATGTAATTGTGCATTGTGCACGCTCTGAATGTAAAGCTGAGTGAATTGATCTTTTCTGTGATACCTCAAGTGTGGCTCAAACTGCTGTATGTTGTAGCCCTCCCCTGAAGCAACATCTCCATGAAAAACCTGAAGAAGTATTTTGTTTCTAAATTACTTTTATTATGTTTTTTTTTCTTTGTATTTAAAAAAAGTGTGCACAAATCCCCAATTTGTGTTTTACTGGCAGCAAACTATTTTATGGTAAAAAAGGTAACAAGAATGGAAAACAGAAAAAATATATAGAATAATGAACAGTGTAAATGAAAACTCGCTTTTAATTTCATATCAGATCCTAGGATATTTGAAGTAATTTCCGGTTTAGGTGCTTGGATCGATTTATGAAGCAGCATGTTAAGATTTGTTTCTAAATGGCCAAATGAAGCCTCATATATTGAAAGAGGAGGTAGATAATACTGTAATATTTCTGGGAACAACATGGGTTTTTAATGTTTCAATAGTCTTTCAAAATCCAAATGAATATTTAAATATTAGAATACCTTATTACAGTACAGAAAGCATTCAGGAGTGAAATAAACTTGGTAAACCATAACACTCCTAAACAAAGAAGTAGTACTTTCCCAACACCATAGAAAAGGCTCTTCATGGTTTCATAAACAACTGTGATCTATAAAGCACTATCCTTTAAAATGTTGTAACTGTCTTAACAGCGATGGGAACAAAGATTACAGGACCAGCAGCTGCGTGTAAACCATGAAAAGAACCAGAATGCTGGCCGCAGTGGACAAACCCCTAAACTAAACCCAAAGACGTCAAGTTCAACCCCTGGGAGTCCAAAGAAAACAGGAAAAAACAAGAACACTCAGAGAGATGCAAGATCCAAGAAACCATAAGTGTTAGTGAAGTTTTGAAATGTGTGACGTCCTTGCATGACGAGGGTTGGACAGATCCCTTCACTGTCCTCATACACTATTCCTGCAGCATATCACATCACATTACAGCCAGTGCCAATGGTTTTGCACTAAACGTGTGGTTATCATTTATCAAGCTTACTCACATTTCATAATTATCACAATGTGTGCTCTCCCATATTCCTTGCTGACAGCATCTGGTTATGCCTTTTGTGACAGTACTGTGTGCCAAAAAATAGCTAATTATGATGGTTTTCAGATATCTGATTTTTTTTTTTTTTTTTTTGGTTTACACTTTTTGAGAAATGTTCCTTTGTTAGAATGTGTATGTACTTCAGACTGGCTTCTGTTGTTTTCTCCTTATTTAAAAGTTCTCTATGAAAAAAAAGGTGTTCCTTAGGGACTCGCAAAATAACTTGACAGTGTTGAGAAGTCCCCGGCTTGGACTTAATCTCTGTCCTTTAATTTTGGCTAATTGGAAGCTGTTTTGTTAGTAAATGATGTGACCCATATGCAGGCCATATGCAATGCCAAAATCAACCTCAAACTAATTCAACAATAAAAGTAGCACTCAGAAGAGCTGTTGGGTTGCTTAGATGTTTTTTCAAATACTAACAAACATTACTGGATATTTTTCAAATTTTTTTTGCCAGGACAATATAAGCCAAATCTAGTTAAAATTTGGACACATGGCTACTTTTCATAACAGTTTTTAAAGATAAATTGCCCCATACATAGCAAGATAATTGAATGAGGCATTAAAATCTCTTAGGTGTTTCATGTAAAAAATATTATCAGTATAAAAAAACACAGTCTGAAAAAAGCTTTTATTTTGAAGGTGTCATTTAAACCCTTCTCTTACTAGAAGTGGTATAGTAGCTTGTCTCTCACAGTGGTAAGCAGGTATTCAGGAAAGGGAAACTTCAGTCCATAATGTTCTACTGATAATTGGACAATATAATCACTGTTGACTGTCAGGGTATGCTTTCTAATAAAGTAAAAAACAAAAAAAAATGGAATACTAGTAAAGAAAAGGTTTAATTAAAAATGGAGGTTCATATTTAGCAGGTTCACTAACCACTTATGGAACTAAGGCCTGGATTAAATCAAAATGATAGCACTACTTTGAAGCTGTAATGAATGTACATTACAAGGAATTTGGATTTATTTCAGGCATAATAAGTAAGTGAATCTCAGGTTCACCTATTTTTATAGCAGGCTTAATTGCATGCCTCAATGTTGTTTGAGTTGAACAAAACTGCTGGAACAGCTTTTTAAAAGTTTATGTCACATCATTTTTTAAACAGATGGTCATTTTTCATAACACAAAGACAATAGGACCACAATGTGCAGCATTCCCTCATACATTTTCAAAGTTCATCATTCCTGTTACAGAAATAAAATATATTACTGCAAGTGTCTAAGAAGTGTTTTGTTCAAAAGCTATTTTTAATGCATGTCTATGTTAAAAGCTGTTGTCCTGGTAATGTATTGTATACACTGTGGGTTTACCCTATACAGAATGAGTTTTTTTTTTTTCTCAACATGATCACATTTAGTCCCAAGACATTGGCAGGGAAAGGTTTGTAAAATGTAACAAGGGTCTATTCACTTAATTCTGTGACTGCTACTCACTTAGTTCACAAGTGGGTGATTATTACACATTACATACTGTAGGTAGTGTAGTCAGGTATATGTATTGTACAACTGTGGTTGAAAGGAGTCAAGGAGCCATTAGGCCCACCTTTGCTTGTCCAATTCCCAGGAGCTGATTGATCTTACAACTTTGTCAAGTTGGCTCTTAAAGGATCCAAGTGATTCAGGATCAACAACATGGCTAGGCAACCAATTCCATACCCTCACCACTATCTGTGTGAATAAGTGTCTCCTCACAGTCCTAAGTGTACTGTATCTCCACTTAATTTCCAACTGTGTTCTCTGATTGTGGTTTCTGTGCTACACTTAAAGTATTGGTTAGGATGAACTTTGTCAACTCCTTCAAGGCTTCATTTTTTTGTTTTTAAGGAGTTCATTAAAGATTGGAGTAGAGACTTTGAAAATATGCCCCAAGTGAGCAGGAGGCAGCAACAGCAAGTGATGGAAATGATATACAAGTGAATTCAATAGCCGTTCATGCCTATCACCTCTGATGGCTTGATTTTACTTCAAGCCTGCCCAGGTCACAGGCGAGATGAGTTTGATGTTCTCAACTGCAATGCAATTGGCAGTCTCGCTTCTGAGAGGCCCATGTCTAAATGCAAGGGGTGTTCAGGTCAGGACTGAAGTGTGTTTGCAGCTGAGGCGGATCTCTCATGGAGCCTGAAGACGTAGTAAGTGTCGTTGTTATGTAAAGCTTTAAATGTTAGGCAATGTCCAGGGAAAATGTTTTATATCACACAGGTATTATACTGGTACTGTCTAATTCAGTGCTTGGTTCCCACATAGCAGAGCTGAAAACCAATGGGATGGGTAGTAAAAAATATCAAAGGCCTTGAATATCCCTTGGAGCACGGTCAAGACGATTATTAAGAAGTGGAAGGTCTATGGCACCACCAAGACCCTGCCTAGATCAGGCCGTCCCTCCAAACTAGATGACCGAGCAAGAAGGAGACTGATCAGAGGCTACAAAGAGGCCAATGGCAACTTTGCAAGAGCTACAGACTGCCAAGACTGGTCAAAGTGTGCATGTGACAACAATATCCCAAGCACTCCACAAATCTGGCCTGTATGGTAGGGTGGCAAGAAGGAAGTCATTACTCAAGAAAGCCCACCTTGAATCCCGTCTGAAGTATGCAAAAAAACACTCAGGAGATTCTGGAGCCATGTGGCAAAAAGTTTTATGGTCTGACGAAACTAAAATGGAACTTTTTGGCCTAAATGCAAAGCGTTATGTTTGGTGCAAACCCAACACAGCACATTACCCAAAGAACACCATCCCTACTGTGAAGCATGGTGGTGGCAGCATCATGTTATGGGGAAGTTTCTCATCAGCAGGGACTGGGGCAATTATCAGGATAGAAGGGAAAATGAATGGAGCAAAGTACAGAGAAGTCCTTGAAGAAAACCTGCTGTCTTCTGCAAGAAAGCTGAAACTGGGACGGAGGTTCACCTTTCAGCATGACAACGACCCAAAGCACACAGCCAAAGCTACACTGGAGTGGCTAAGGAACAAAAAGGTAAATATCCTTGAGTGGCCCAGTCAGATCTTAGCAGGCAGCAAGCAATGGCTAATGTTCTAGGTAAACAAATAGCTTCTTTAATTATAGGCCCCTGTTCCTACTTAGATGGTAAGCAGTGTCTCAGTGATTCATACATACCACAGCATGGTTTTGTTTGTTAAGGAAATTGAATGTTTAGATTACAATCAGATATATAAAATAAGAACATTTTGAAATGATTGCGCTTTCTTTCCTCCCACACCTTCCTTGTGAGGAGGTTTGATACGATACACATAGAAGCTACACACAAACCTGCTATGTAGTCTGACACAGAATAGAAAAAGGTTTTTTTTTACGATCAAGTTTAAAAGATGCCAGGAAAATGAACTCTCCAAAATAGGCATATTGTGTCACAGCCCTTACCGTTTGGGAAAACTGTGGATGGGCATTACCAGACTTGTGTAGGCACTGTATAGTCTCTGCAGGCCACCTTTAGGACAAAAAAAAAATTGCATCTGGAAACTGTCTCCATAACACAACTGTGTAGCATTTATATAAGTTGGTTCCAGGTTGTATAGAACTTGACAAGTGAATGATTACCTAGAACATCAGTAAAATTCAGCTGCAGCCAGCTTCCTATTCACCTGCTTGACAACCACATGTTATGACAGTACTCCTTACCATGTCTGCTCAGATTCCAGACAATCTTTTTTTTTTTTAAAGATGAATGTGATTTTTAAAATCCACAATAGCAGTGAAGCTTGAAGTTAACTGTGTGGACAATGTATATTTCCCCAGTTCAGAAAGTACAAGGGATAAACTCCCCACTACAACAGCAACTATCTAGGACATAATCAAATAATTGTATTTACAGGGGGGCATGGGGGGGGGGGGGGGGCAAATAGATATACAGTGCAAAAGTAAGATGGTATTGTCAATCAGTAAATTACTGTAATTATTATTATATATATGGAGAGTTGTAATCTCCCAAGAGCTTGGTGAAGATTATAGTCTTATTACTACCATAATAAGTATGTGTAATAAGACTGTGACTTCACTGCTGTGACCTGTAATTGATTACAGGCCACAGCAGTGATGTCATCACCCTTTCAGAATTCTAAAAAAACTGAGAAAAATGTCACTCAAAATTTCCTAAAAACGAGAGACACAATACATGCAAAACAATGGTTTCTCAAAAAAAAAGGGGGGAAAGGGAAACGCTCCTCACCGGGCTGACTCTCTCACAGATACTGAAATAAATCTTCTGTTTACTTCAGGAGTAGACGCAGCAACGCTCTGAACAGGGTATTTCTTCTGAATGGTCTCCATTTCGTGCTCCGGACCATGTGGGGAGACAGCTCTCTGAATACCGACTCGCCTAGAAACGAGTTTCTACAATATTCAGAAACAAACCAAGATGCGGTCCAGGAACAAAAAATGTATTTCTTCAGCTTTACAATATTTGAGTTTGTGTGTTTGGTCGATTACAACTCTCTTTATATATATATATATATATATATATATATATATATATATATATATATATATATATATATATATATATATATAAAGAATTAAGTATAGGTAAGTGTGTGTAATCAAGCCTGTTAAGGGCTTCTCTGGGTTCTCAGTGATCTATGGTCTTGTGGCCTATGAGATGTCCCATAACCCCTCGAAGCCCTTAACAGGCTTATTACACACACTTACCTATAGTTAATACTCTATATTATTATTTAGTCGCTGGTCCCAATGAAAAAGTATTTGTTCGTAGTTTTTTGGGGGACTTAAGAAAACAAACATTTATTTCTTAATTGGTACATTTTCATGCATTTTGGGGATGGTACTTTTCTTGTGTGTCTGTGACCGCAAAACACACAGGGTCGGATGATGAAAAAATCCAACATTTGTCCCATGGCTGCAAGCCAGTGAAGCATGATAGAACAAGTTTTTGAGGAACCTAATAAACATGAACAGGATTTTAAACTTTCCTCTAAACTGAATGAAATTAAAGCATAAATGAACCTTTGGTAAAATTAATATTGGTGCTTACATAGGCTACCATGCGCAGCAACCACTTGTATAATAATAACAATAATAATGAATACAAATTATTTTTATTTATATTATTGTTATTCTTTTTATATATTTGAGTCACTAATAAGTTAACATCACTATTTATTTTCTGTATGCAATTACTTTCTCCATCAAATCAGTAATGTTGCTCAGCTGTTCAATATGTTTGATCGGAGGCAGTATGGGGAACAGCTGATCAGTTTTACTTGTTTGTTGCTCATGAAAATATAATGAGCCAGTTTATACATTCACTTCATTCATGAGACTGGCAATTTTAAAATCCCGTCTCAGTGTCGCGGGATTGTGGAGCCTCTTGGCAACACTAGTCACAAGTCAACACCGGCAGTAGCGCAGACTGGCTTAAAGTATGACCGACAGCTTACAACCACTTTACTGCATCAAAAAGTCTGCGAACTCGGGGGTGCTTCAGTCCTTCTGGCACACCCGTAGAAGTGTCTGCAACTGACATATGGCTTTTGTCTGTGAGAGAAGTATAAACCAACCTTTAGTTGGAAATCATCCTTTTCAGTGCACTTTGGTGTTTTGTAAACAACCACAAATTTAATAAGGTCATTAATCAAATATAATAATTGGCTCCCTTAGGGCCTAAATATAGGTTAAATTGGATTAAAGACCTCTACTGGAAAAGCCAACTTTGCCCCCTGCTTTACAGGCATTCCAGTTATAATATGCAAGGTTTAATGTCCGAATTCATTGGAGTCATACTGTGTCATGCATTTTAAGTCTTTAGCTTTAGTTCAAAATATCTCCAGATGACATCACACACAGAAGACATGCTGGTGTCCTGGAGCCATCCCATGTCAGTCACCCGTCAGCTTTACTGGTTTCATTTAATTTGTTACAGTTATGAAAAAGATTAAAAAAGACTAAATTAATCTATTTTTCTGCAGCACACAAATCAATGATCTAGAAATCCACTGATGCTTGACCAAAGGCAGAATAAATAACCTAGTGGCAGAAAGGTTTATATTCTGAATCAGCATTGGGGAGAGTGCCTTAATCAGAATGTATGACTAGATTCTACCAAAAACTAAATGCTAGTGTAAATTCTGCATTCACTTCAACTAATTAATACTTTCATTTAATCTGACAAATTACATACATGATATACTAGTTTGGCATTCACACATGTCACAGCAGTACCATAATTGTATTGCTTTTTAACTCATCCCACATCATTGGCTGCAAGAAATTTGAGACCAATTTAAGTAAATTAAGAGCTTATTGAAAAGTATATTCAATACTGTTCAAGCACTGGATTAATACACACAGAATGACAGCCATAATGCTACAGCATTGCTTGGGGAAAGCTGATGTTCCAAACCTAGGGTGATGTAATGGTCTACGAGGCTTCAAGGTTAAGCAAATAATAGTGCAGTAAATAACATTACATCATACACAACTCAGCAGATCTATGATCTGGATTTAGCTATGGGAATTTTCAATGACAGTTCTAATAAATATACCAGGACATTATTGCCTTCTCCTGAAATCTATCAAATGTTCATTACCTTGTTGGCAGGCCTCCAGTAGTCTGATCACTGTCACGTACTAGTATATATGGCCATTAATGCACCAAGAGTCCAGCGTTTCCAATCAGTAAACATCTCAGCCATGTTACATCTATATATATATACAGTGGTGCCCAGAATTATTGACACTCTCCATTCATTTTATTATTATTCATCTGAGTAGGATCCATGGTATTTCAAAGTTTATACACCTGGCACCCTTAATTCAAAAGAAGCGTAAACTATCAAACAGATCTGTTCGTTCTTCTGAAATCCTCCATATTCCTGGAACATGAGACTATTGAAAGGTTGCACAAAAACACTGGGAAATGAATTAACATTGATAGAAATAAACACACAACCTCAATGTATTTAAAACATTTTAAAAAGACAGTCCGGCCAATTCACCTGACTTGAGACAAATCGAGTGAGACTGAGTATGACATGCAATTATTATTTTTATTTGGTTTTAAGAACGATAGATTGTTGAACTGACAACTATAAGTAAGGTTGTGGAAGGGTGGTGGGTAATTCACTGACACAGGACACAGAGAGATGAGTCTGAAAACACCGCACAGGTGCCCAGTTTTATTAGAAGCTGATTTTTTTTGGTTCAGCCCGCAGAGGGCGCTGTTGTCTGTGGCTTGCCGTACCAGCTATGGTAGCGACAGAGCCACAACTATACCAGAGCGGTACAGGGTACAGAGGTTAAAACAAAACAAAACACTAATCAAAAGGCGAAAGGAACAGGGAAAACAAAACACAGTAAACAAAACTACAAAATAAAGAGTGCTGCGCTCGGCAGCTTCACCCCGACCATCGCTACCCGCACGGTCCGGGTCTCCGTCCTACTCTAGCGGCTCCCTCAGCCTGCTATACACTTTATCGGGGCCTGCCCAAGAGTTCTCCCCGCTACCGCTAGTTCTTTGATTTCTTTCTTTTATTATTTCTTTGTCTTGCTGGGATTTTTCCTCCCGGCTAATTGTCCTCCAGCGCTTCCGCACGCCGGTTACATCTCCGTGGGCAGACCTGAGGGAACAGCAGAATGAAACTTATAGGGTCAGCAATTCTCCCAAGACCCGCCTCCCAGCCACTCGGAGAGAAGGAAAGTTCGCACACCCACTCTCCCCCCTCTCCGTGTCACCGCCATGACTGACAGGCGGATATTGACGAGCTGCTGCCCTCTCCCTGCAGCACTATGAACACGCCAGAAGAGTCAGCACAGGTCTCCCCCTGTTACATATCCTCCCCCTTAGAATGGCACCACCGGTCCATTCGAAAATCCTACATCCCCATGCCTCCCCGAGAGAAAAAATCTGCGTTTTGATGCAGCTTCCAGGCTCGGTGGACAACCCTGAAGGCATAGGGCTGCAGGGCCAAGTACCACCGCGTGATTCTGGCGTTGTTATCCTTCATCCGGTGAAGCCATGCCAAGGGGGCATGATCTGTAACCAGGGTGAAGTGTCGCCCCAGGAGGTAGTACCGGAGTGACTCGACTGCCCATTTTACCGCGAGACACTCCTTCTCGATGGTACTATAGTTCTTTTCGCGGGGAAGGAGCTTCCTGCTGATATACAGGACCGGGCGCTCGCTTCCCCGCACCTCCTGGGACAACACTGCCCCGAGACCTGTCTCTGACGCATCCGTCTGCAGGGTAAACCTCTTACCGAAATCCGGACTGCATAGCACTGGCTTGCTACACAACCTCCGCTTCAAAGCGAGAAAGGCCCTCTGGCACGGCTCCGTCCACTGAACCGTATTTGGGGCAGCCTTCCGGGTGAGGTCTGTCAAGGGAGCAGCAAGCGTGGCGAAGCTCGGAATGAACTTCCTGTAATAGCCCGCTAGTCCCAAGAAAGAGCGCACCTGGGTTTTGGTTGTAGGGACCGGCCAGTCAGCCAAGGCTTTCACCTTAGCAATCAGCGGTCTGATCTGGCCACCCCCTACTCGATACCCCAAATACTCCGACTCACTCTTCCCAATGGCACATTTCTTTGGGTTAGCAGTGAGCCCAGCCTCCCGCAAGGATTGCAATACTGCCGCTACCTTACACAGATGACTCGGCCAATCCTCACTGTGGATAACCACGTCATCTATGTAAGCAGCGGCGTACTGCTGATGGGGCCGCAAAATGCGATCCATCATCCGCTGGAAAGTGGCTGGTGCTCCGTGCAACCCAAAGGGCATGGTCCTAAATTGGCATAATCCGAAGGGAGTCGAAAACGCCGTCCTCTCTCTGGATTCCGGGGTCAGGGGTATCTGCCAGTACCCCTTCGTTAAATCCAGTGTCGTCATAAAATGAGCCGTGCCTAGACGCTCCAGCAATTCATCTACCCGGGGCATGGGATAAGCGTCAAACTTCGATTTTTCATTAACTCGCCTGAAGTCAATGCAAAATCGAGTTAACCCGTCCGGCTTATCCACTAAAACAATTGGACTATTCCAGTCACTTTGGGACTCTTCTATTACCCCCAGTCTCAGCATTTCATCAATCTCTGTTTTTATTACCTGTCTTTTACGTTCAGGTACACGGTATGGCCTCTGGCGAACTAGCGCCCCCGGCTCAACTTCAATGTGATGATGGGCTACCCGAGTCTGCCCCGGGACGGGAGAAAACACATCAGGAAATTCCGTCACCAGCGCCCGAGCCTGACATTTCTGTGTAGGTGTCAGATTCTCTGCAATCTGTACCGACCCTGTTTTCGCCAACACAGAAAGATCAGGTCCCAGGTCGGTGACGTCATCTGCCTGCGCCACTACCAATGCCTCCGGTTGCAGCCAGGGCTTCAGGAGGTTAACATGATAAATGTGTTTCTCTCTCCGTCGCTCCGGCTGGCAGATCTCATAATCCACCGCCCCAACCCGGCGTGTAACCTCAAAGGGTCCTTGCCACTTAGCCAGGAGTTTTGACTCAGAACTGGGTAATAATAGAAGCACTTTATCCCCCGGCTGAAATGTGCGCAACCGGGCTCCTCTATTGTATTGGGTCTCCTGTCTGTGTTGTGCCTGCTGCAAATTATCCTGCGCCCATTTCCCAACAGATTCCAGACGTTTGCGCAGGTCCAACACATACCGGACTGCATTAGTCGAATTATCCTGCTGTTCCTCCCACATCTCTCTGACCAGATCGAGCACACCCCGGGGTCTTCGCCCATACAGCAGCTCGAATGGCGAAAATCCCGTGGAAGCCTGGGGTACCTCTCTGATCGCAAAGAGAAGGGGAGGAATCAGCTGGTCCCAGTAACGCACATCACTGCTAATAAATCTGCGCAACATGCTCTTAAGGGTCTTATTAAAGCGCTCCACAAGACCATCGGTCTGAGGATGAAACACCGAGGTCCTAATGGTCTTAATCCCCAAAAGCTTACATGTTCCACGGATTAGCCGGGACATAAAGTTGGTGCCTTGGTCGGTCAGTATCTCCCTGGGGATCCCCACCCGGGAGAAAACCTTCACGAGCTCGTTGGCAACAGACTTAGCGGACATAGATCGGAGGGGAATGGCCTCTGGATAACGCGTCGCGTAATCCAAAATGACCAATAGGTGTGTGTATCCCGCCGCACTCCTTTCCAATGGCCCGACTATGTCCATCCCAATACGCTCAAACGGAGCTTCCACTAGGGGCAACGGCACCAGTGGTGCTCGTGGGACGGCTCTAGGGCTAGCTTTCTGACACTCCCCACACCGTTCACAAAACCGTCTGACGTCACCATCCAGCCCCAGCCAATAGAACCGTGTCACAAGCCTCGCTTTGGTTTTGTCCCTACCTAAGTGACCAGACAGGGGAATAGCGTGAGCAAGCTGCAACAAATCCTCCTTAAAGGGTTGAGGAATGAGCAACTGATGACGCACCTCCCCCGTCTGGGGTAATTTGTCAAAACGGTACAGCAGGTCTCGATTAATTTCAAAGTGAGGGTACGTGGCGGCGCGTCTGGGCTCGACCACCCGACCATTAACCACCGCTGCTTGGTCAAAGAGCCTGCCCAGCACGTCGTCACGCCCTTGCTCGAGTCGGAAGTCACGGGAACGAGCTAAAAAATCAGCTCCCATGGCTTCCAGCTCTGGGTCGGGTCGGTCCGGAGCGGAGGCAGCCGAGCCAGACCCCCGTGCCGGCTCCGCAGCCTCCCCCCCCCCCGACTCTTCACCAACCGCCCCCACCTGAAACCTCTCGGACTCCTTCCATCGCCAGCCCTCATTCTTAGCGGCCCGACGTTCCCGTTTAGTTTTTCGGGGTCTAAATCTATGGCAAAACCAATTCGGGTCACAGAAGGGGAAGATCTCTCCAATTACTTCCTCCTTCTTGGCCAATAGGGTGGGCGGGGCTGTCAGAGCAGCTAACCAATCCTTAAACTGCCCACAGTCCCGCCCCAGAACTACTGGTACTGGCAATCGAGGACATAACCCTACATGCACCTGCGTCCCCTGCTGGCCAATCGTTATATTCACACTTATCTTAGGGTAGGAGCGTACATCCCCATGAATACATTTAATATGCACCTGTCCCAATAATCGTTTATGCCCCAGTGAGATTAGGCTATCCTGTATTAGGGACTGACCACACCCTGAATCCAGGAGCGCCTGGGTTTTTGTACCATCCACTGTCACAGGAATAACAAAACCCGTCTGCTGAAGTGACTGAGGATATTGAACAGGCTTACCTGGTCGGCTGAGGTCACACTCCATCACGGGGCAATCCCGCGCGAGGTGTCCCACCTCCCGGCACGTCCAACACCGCAGTGGGCTAGTTTCTCACCCTGGAGCCTCGGCAAGAGGTGGAAACACCGGAGCCATCAAAGGGGCTCGACAGTAAGGAAACCGTGCGAGACCCCGGTCCGACCCCGCAGCAGCCCGCGGGGAACCCCACGCTGCCCCGGTCCCCGGGCCGGGAGCTCGCACAGCCCCCCCCGTCCAAAACCTTGTACACCCCTTCCCCCCAGTCCCTTCGCCCTATCCGGGGCCGGTGGGGCAGATGATGCCGCAGTGCTTCTCCCCGGCAGCCTGGCTGGCGTTGGTTCGGCTGCCCGGTACTGCTCTGCCAGTGCGACCGCCTGATCCAGGGTGGCGGGTGCCTGCCGCTGTACCCACAGCCGTGGTTCCGGAGCTAGACACTCCAGAAAGCGCTCCACCACAATCACCTCCACCAGCCTGGCTTTCGTGGTCGCATCCGGCCTCAACCACCCCATGGCGTACTCGTTCAGGCGATGGGCAATGGTTCTGGGGTGCTCCTCGGGCGGGAAGCGCTCCTCTCGAAACCTCCTCCGATAGCCCTCCGGTGTGGCCCCCACGCGATTCAGGATGGTAGCTTTTAGTGTGGGGTAGTCCA
Source organism: Acipenser ruthenus (assembly GCF_902713425.1). Taxonomy (NCBI): domain Eukaryota; kingdom Metazoa; phylum Chordata; class Actinopteri; order Acipenseriformes; family Acipenseridae; genus Acipenser; species Acipenser ruthenus. Next base: position 88,912,185 of record NC_081191.1, on the reverse strand, counting down.
TCATCCGGTCGGGAGACAGCGTCCTCGCTGCTGCCTGCGCCTCCCCCGTTAACTGGGGCAAGAGGTAACTGGCCCATTGGGCCTGATCCCACCCGGCAGAGGTCGCCAGCGCCTCGAACACCTCCAGGTAGGCTTCGGGTCGATCCTCTGCCGTCATCTTGGTGGGTCTCATCAACCGGGGGTCAGGTCCCGCCGGTCTAGCCGCCCCTTGCACCGCTGCCGTCAGGGTCTGGCGCAGGAGATTCATCATCTCCGCAAACTGGGAAGCATCCATGCTGGTGCGCACTGCTTGAAGGGGGCAGTGCCAGTGAATCCCACTCTGACACCACGTGTGGAAGGGTGGTGGGTAATTCACTGACACAGGACACAGAGAGATGAGTCTGAAAACACCGCACAGGTGCCCAGTTTTATTAGAAGCTGATTTTTTTTGGTTCAGCCCGCAGAGGGCGCTGTTGTCTGTGGCTTGCCTTACCAGCTATGGTAGCGACAGAGCCACAACTATACCAGAGCGGTACAGGGTACAGAGGTTAAAACAAAACAAAACACTAATCAAAAGGCGAAAGGAACAGGGAAAACAAAACACAGTAAACAAAACTACAAAATAAAGAGTGCTGCGCTCGGCAGCTTCACCCCAACCGTCGCTACCCGCACGGTCCGGGTCTCCGTCCTACTCTAGCGGCTCCCTCAGCCTGCTATACACTTTATCGGGGCCTGCCCAAGAGTTCTCCCCGCTACCGCTAGTTCTTTGATTTCTTTCTTTTATTATTTCTTTGTCTTGCTGGGATTTTTCCTCCCGGCTAATTGTCCTCCAGCGCTTCCGCACGCCGGTTACATCTCCGTGGGCAGACCTGAGGGAACAGCAGAATGAAACTTATAGGGTCAGCAATTCTCCCAAGACCCGCCTCCCAGCCACTCGGAGAGAAGGAAAGTTCGCACACCCACTCTCCCCCCTCTCCGTGTCACCGCCATGACTGACAGGCGGATATTGACGAGCTGCTGCCCTCTCCCTGCAGCACTATGAACACGCCAGAAGAGTCAGCACAGGTCTCCCCCTGTTACAAAGGTATTAAGATTTTTTCAGGCTGCATTTGTGTTTGATTTGTATTACAACCGGGGCTGGGATAAGCAATTATTAAAAAGTAAAAAGCTACTCATGCCCCATTTTTGTTTTGCATATTTCTGTTTGTTCTCAATGTGCTTTGTGACAAATTAGCTCCAAATTCAAGGAACAGCACTGAGAACAACTGTGCACAGAATTCTGTTAACAACTTCATGGCACAGATTGATAACACAGAGACAAATAAGGGGAGAGAAAGCTTGCTTATTGGTTTAGATTGATGACATATTCGCCTTCTGGCTGGAAAACAAGGAAGAACTGCTGGAATTCATACAAAAATGCAACAACATACACAAAAATACATTTCATTTTAATTTAACTCTTAGAAAGTAGACTACCTGGACAGCTCAGTCAAAAAATAGATGGATTGATTAAAACCAGCCTCTATGTCAAACCAACTGGGGCAGCAGTGTGGAGTAGTGGTTAGGGCTCTGGACACTTGACTGGAGGTTCGTGGGTTCAATCCCCAGTGGGGAACACTGCTGCTGTACCCTTGAGCAAGGTACTTTACCTAGATTGTCCCAGTAAAAACCCAACTGTATAAATGGGGAATTGAATGTAAAAATAATGTGATATCTTGACCCATTCTTGAAGGAACAGCTATACAAACAGGCTTCAATGGAAATCAACCTGTAAAATCCAGCACCATCTAAATCAGAGCGCAACTCCATCCAATACAAACAACTGAAAAAAACAACAGAACAGCACAAAGGAGAGGAGAAAAAGCAACAGCTCAATCTGTCACTCAACCCAAGTCACACAAAACAGACTACAATCCACACGTTTTCCATTAACAAATGGAAAAGTAAAAGACCACAAGAACACAAGCCACTCTTGGCAGCACTGGGAGTCCAGACTCCCTACAGTCTCACTACATTTCAATCAACATGATCCCGATTTCAAACTGCAGGCACGCATATCAGTTTTATATGCAAGCAAAATGCTCAAAGAAAGACAGACCAAAGAACAACAAGCAAAAGCACAATTAATAACAGATAGCCCACTTGGAATGAACAAAATGACACCACTATATGAGAAAAAATGTACACACCACTTATGATTCTCCCTCGCCCTCTCATATTTCTATTTACCTCTTGTATCAACTTTTTTGTTTTTAATTCTCACATCTTTATTTTGTTCTTTTATTTCTACTTATCTATTTTCTTCTCTTTGCCATTCTTGCCTATGTGACTAATTAGTCACTCACACCTCTGCAAGCTTAATGTCCCATTCATGAATAATGAGCACACACCCACTTCTCTTAATGTGGCCAGTCACATTTTATCAAGTTCTCACTCCAAAACAGTAGTGACTCTCAAAACATTCCAACATTTGAAGACACTGAAAAAGATTTTAAACTTTTGTCATTACGTTTCTTTTAGTATTTCTACATTCAGCACTGCTCAATGGTGTGGCAGGGTGCCCCGCCCCTGTGTGTATTTATGTGTTTTATGTTGTATGTGGCGTGTTATTGTTGGTGTGGATATATTATTATTATTATTATTATTATTATTATTATTATTATTATTTATTTATTTATTTATTTATTTATTTATTTATTTATTTATTTATTTATTAGCAGACACCCTTATCCAGGACGACTTACAATTGTTACAAGATATCACATTATTTTTACATACAATTACATTATTTTTTACATATAATTACCCATTTATACAGTTGTGTTTTTACTGGAGCAATCTAGGCAAAGTACCTTGCTCAAGGGTACAGCAGCAGCTTCCCCCACCTGGGATTGAACCCACGACCCTCTGGTCACAGGGTATAAATTGGGCTATGTAGCACGAATGATTTAAAATGTATATTTGTATTTAGGCACGGGGATTGCACAATCACTTCACGTGCAGATAAAATGTGTATTAATATCTGGGATTCAAGTGAATGATTAATTAGTAATTGAATTCTGGCACAGTTGTATATATAGTTGCACGAATCACTAACTCCGGGTTGGGTGTTCAGGGCAAAAGAACAGGAGAGAGAAAGAGAATACAATAACAATTGCTACTCATGCTGCCATAGCTCAGCACGAACTTGTTTATGGATGTTCCCTATGTAAATGAAAGGTTTATTTATTCTAGAGGGCAGCAGTGTGGAATAGCGATTAGGGCTCTGGACTCTTGACCAGAGGGTCGTGGGTTCAATCCCCGGTGGGGACACTGCTGCTGTACCCTTGAGCAAGGTACTTTACCTAGATTGCTCCAGTAAAAACCCAACTGTATAAATGGGGAATTGTATGTAAAATAATGTGATATCTTGTAACAATTGTAAGTCGCCATGGATAAGGGCGTCTGCTAATAAATAAATAATAATAATAATAATAATAATATTCAATCTGACACTCGTATAAATTTTGCAAAATTGGCAGAGTCTGTAATGGATATTGCAAAATAATGCCCTACTCATTTCACATTTCACATCTCAAAATGTAAATTAGTAACACATTTTTTTCTTATAACTGAATCATCTTCTGTTTGCCAAGTTTCTTGAAAAAATGTCTGCATGTGCATTCACAAAACAGGCAGTGCACGAGTGGAAAGGTTAATTGAAATAGCTGCACATCTGATAACACAGCTGTAAGGATTTTGAAACTCTTGCCTATGTATTGCCTTGGCCTTGTAGGGAGTAACTGGCTTTTTATAACTCAGAGTGCAGCTGTGACCTCGGATGGATGATAAAACCTTTGTTTCTGCTTAATAGACTGTTTTGAGCCTATATACAAACCATAATCAAACCAATTAAAACTGGGTCTAAAACAATTTACTTTTGTTAAAACTGACATGCTATAACTTTAGGTAAGTGTCATGGAACGCATAATAACTATACAATTATACAATTGGAACAGGTATTTTTTTTCTGATAAACACGCACTTTGTGTGGGGCAGTGTACACATTGTTCTAGTTAAACGGCACAAGTTCTTATTGTTTTATCAGCCTTTGTTCCTTTTCATTATACAACCTGTTACTTATGCTTCCCATTTAAATGGTGAAAGAGGTGAGAAATCATTGAAACTGTCTGTAAACATTGTGTGATTTTCCTGTGTTTAATGTAAGCTCTGAATCAATGCAGGGTTAATGAACTCTTAAAATTAAGCTGTACATAGCTGGTGCACATCAGTAGTTTGCAATCACCAACCTTGTCATTCAACCTTGTGATATGTGGTTATAGCGCTATGCTGCCTGTGAGAATTGTGCAAAACTCTGAAATGTAACTTCTTGTTATCTGGGTTTCTGCTGACATTGGTAAAGTGAAGAAAAAACGTAATTGTTCAGTTTTAATGTGCTTTGTCTCACACCATGCATCATGCTATGGAAACAAGACCAAATTTGGTCAAGGAAATTACATAAGCTAGCTTAAGTAATTTCTTAGCACAGCTCAGAAACTAACATCTCTGTGCCATGCCAGCTAAAAAAAAAGCCAACATCTCTGATGCCATGAAAGCTCAGCTCAGAAGTAAATAACATCTACACTGATGCCAGCTCAGAACACCATCAATTGCGACTTGTACGTGAGTTCACTGATGTATCACATTTGATTTGCTTTTTTCCTGTTTGCATTTTGATTCCTCAATAAACTATTTTTGATTGACTTTATCTGAAGATTAATTATTTTTGAGAAGAAATCAAACCTCTTACACAGCAATCAAACTCCCTGCTTGTGTTAGTATAGACCCACGCTATTTTTTATTTTATCCTTCTAAGCAAACATGACAACTAAGCTACTAAAACCCCATTCATAATTTTCTTTCTCCATATACGTAATTACTTCATCCATGGTCTCATAAACTACATGGGTATGTTGATCTATTACCCATAGACCAGAAAAGCAAACATTACAGCTCTATAATAACCATACATTGTAATTGACAATGTGAGATGACACTCCTGCCATTTAAGGTGGTTAAACTGAATCAGTTCTTGAAAATAGATGTTGTTAATGAGGTTACAGTTTGTGTTCCATAATTGTTCCAACCTAGGGGTCGCTTAGTGAATTTGTGGGATCAGCACTGAGTCAAATATGAGGCAGCAATAGTGTTTATGAGAACTGTGTAATATTCCATAAAATACAAACAATTAAATATGAACTCTAACTTCTGTTATTAATTTTTAGCAAGAACACCCTACCCTCTTATGGGAACCAGAAAAGGGTGGCGTAGGATGTGGCTACTGTGTACAATGGTACTGGGTAATGGAGTGTAGGTGTTGCATTGTCTGTGGTGACGAATTAAAGACGTCAAGCAACCACAGAGCTAGGGGAAGGGAGAAGGTTAATGGACAACCCAGTATACAAAGTTAATCTACCTGCTTTTTGAGCCAACTGTTTCTGGAAGCACAAGTTAATTTTATTGGATGGTGAGCCAAACCAAAGCACATCTAAACTGGTCATTTCACTAACCAAGTGTTATAAAATATCTAATAAAGACAAACAACAACATGTGGCAGAATGTTTGGCTGTCATTAAGCATTTTACAAAACATTCGCCTTTTTTTCTGTGCTTATACTTGCTAAAGCTTTACTAGGAATTACTATGCTTTTATCACAGAATAACTTATTGGACCTTATTCTAAAGCAAATGCAAAGGCCAAATTTCAAAAAGAGAAAAAAATTGTGTTGCAATTGTACCAGAGTAATACAAAGATATAATGCAGAGCTATAACATACAATTAAAAATCTATTTTTTATTATCAAGCCAGGCATTTTTTTTTCAATATAATACATTAACCTGGATGACACATGTCATTGAAGTTGCCCTGCAGTTACTTTTGATGAATTGAATAATTACAAAATTAAAAGTTTTGTTAGTTGGAAACACTTTTCACTTAGATTGCACATCTAGATGTGTAGTAACAGTGTAATTTATGTCAGGAATATACAATATATGTAATCTGAAGTCTTTTCTGGTGAGATCTCTCCTTAAATTTGATTACAATGCTTGACAATATGTGTTATTTTGTAACAATATATACAGTCCCAAAACATTAATTTGTATTATGTATACCAAATAATCTGTCATCACAATAACTAATAATTATTCCACAGCTTTACCCTGTAAAGTTTGTCTATTTGTTAACTATGGTCATCTTTAGAAAAAAGAAAAAAAGAAAAAAAAAACTTGTTAGTGCTTGGTTGGTATTTTTGTGCAAAGTTCTTGGGCTTCTACTTGAGTTAGCACTAAGAAGACTATTTAAAAAGTAAGAATTAAGTTCCTATAGGAATTATATTTCATAAAATGTAGTTTATTTATCTGAATGACAAGTCTAAAAAATGCTTGTGAGCATCAACAGCAGTAACATATGGTCTCCTGGTTCACAAAGAGGCACTCTCACAGAAGTCTAATAAATTCCTATGCAGTTGCCTGCATACACCTACCTCTACAACAGACCAGGTATCAATATACGGTAGGTGATGTTGCTGGGAAATTCAGTGCTGATTTTAATTTTAACAAGCACACGCCTGAAACATGTATCATTCCAGATTAATATTCTCATATATCAAATTAATATTCTTCTTGGCATGTTCCACATTAGGGGAGACGTGTATGGCATTTTCCAAAATACTCTTGGCAAACTGAGCTCTAAGGGAGCTGGGATTGGACTGCTTTGCCAGCTCTAGATCGGTAGGACCCATCATGTCCCTCCACTCCTGTACTGCATTCTCTTTGCTAAGAATTATCATCATCGATGGGCCCCTACATATATAAAGTGCTGCAAAGTTTATTTCATACACAATAAAAGTTAAAGCACAGTCACATAATGGGGCAGTGGGAAGTGCTTGATAGGTGGCACTTTCAGCAGTTTCGTGCTCTGCTATACAGAAAAAAGCTGAATTGCCCAAATTATTTATATGTTTACAGCCAGTAACATGCATTGAAGCAAGTCACAGATGACCACCGAGGCAATCCACTATTTTGCAAGTTACCTTTAAAAAAAATTTGGTCCAGAATATACGTAATACAACATAAAAATGCATTTCACGTGTGATTTTCTGAAAACTGAAAATGTCCATATTTTGCTTTAACCACATGTGTTGTTTCTACAAGTTTAAAACCAGTTATAGCATTCAAACTTTAAAGAGGGTTAAGTCTACCATTAATACTTAAAGTATTTGTAGTAATGTTTTTTTTTTTTTTTTAATTAAACTAGGGATTACAAGCTTTATGTAAAATATACTTACTGAGACATGTATTTCACTAGTTGATTGATAAAAGGTTTCCCTCTGTGGTTCTTATAGAATCCTTCAGCCATCTCTTTTGTTAACACAGTCTCTTTCATCTGTGATATACTAAACCCAGCTTCCTTAATATTGCTCAGTATATCATCTAAGGATAAGCAATACAAATAAAATGTTTGTAATGAATATCGATCCTAGAAATAAAAGCAGTGGTTTATTTTTTTCCATTTGAGAAACTGGATGTAGTCCGGACTTTGCACCAGAAGAGGATCCATTTTTTATCTGAAATCTGGCTCAAGAACAGTGCCGTTTTTTTACACCACACGATCAGAATCAGAGCTTGGATTATGGAAAGGATACTGTTAGTACAACCAGCCCTATGGCAACTACACCAGAGTTTTCTAACTTATTGGTTTCCTTTAGCGTTTATTTTGTAGTGAATAGATTATGGCACTCGAAGATCATAAACTCATTTAATATTTAAAAGACATTTAAAAATGTTATGCCATGTACAGTACTGCATACATCTGACTTTCAATGAGACAACTGCAGAATAGCCTTTGGGTACAGATCATTTTAAAGCTTGCTTGTGGGAATATAATGTCATCCAAATCCCCACATCGTGTCGCATCCTTCTATCCATCAGCTGGTATGTAATACATTGTCTGAGCATGCACAGTATATCATGAACTCAAGTGAGGGCAATACTTAATGTTTTAGGACAAGGGCAATACAAAATGTATTACTCCTTTTCTGTTTTTTTGCACTTCATTCAGTTTATTATGTGGAAATTATATTGAATTTCTGTTGTGTCGCAGCATGAGACCTCAAGTTCAAAATCTCTTTTGACAGTTAAACAAATGGTTAAGATAAGCAGGTTTCTACTTTGCTAGAGAAAGGGAATTTCACTTTGTGAAGGGTTATCTATAACATCATAATAGTCTTAAGGTAGTGTATGGCATTTACTACCTAGATATCAGTTATTCAGTCTGCTATCTTGCCTTTTTCGCATGATTCATAGCAACCTGTTTTAACTGTTGATAAAATGTGTTTTTAACAAATAAAAAGTAGCTTTAGAAGACCATACTGTGCCAGAAGGCTGAATATTCTGTACTTCCTGTTTAGTCTGCTCAACAGGAAAGAAAAACTCAAGGTCTTTCTTTGCTTCTTCAGGAGAAGAACTGCCATGAAGCTGGTTAATGGGGATGTTCTCTAGGGAAAACTCTGCATGCAGGCTGAAACCAAACAAGTGTCAATAGACGAACTGACAGAGCACATCCCTCGGTCTGTACCAGTGTGTGTCGTTGCGGGATATTGACACGCAACTGCCTAAAAAGTGGTGCTATCCCACAATCACATACATCCTGGAGTTCCATATTGCGATTATACAATGGCTATGAGGTCATTGGTATAAATAGGAGGATGATCCCTACCATTGTATAATAATGACAACACTTCATACAGTTCCATCAGTTACTCTCTGTTTTGTTATTTGGTATTGCAAACCAAAATAAAAAAGTTACCTTTCTGGATCCTTCTCTTTTCCTTCTCTCTGGATCCTTATCTTCAAGTTTTTTGGGGCCCAGTAAATTCTTCCAGTGCTGCACTGCATCCTCTCGTGTTAAAGCTTATGCCAGAATAGGACCACTGAAATGTACCATGGGTGATGTTAGTCATAGTAATAAGTAGCGTATGAGTTTAATTATGGTGCACAATGATCTGCACCGAGTCACCTTGTCATATGCTTTACAAGGACTGGAAAATAATCTTGGCCCACACGCTCCCAATAAAATCCTTTTGCCTGCTCTTCTGTTAGCATTATTTCTTTCTGCATTGCAATAGTGAAGCCAGATTATGTGATCTTCTGAAGGGTCTCCTCTGAGGGGGAAAGGATGTTGCTTACTTATAGGATGTTATCAGGGTTATGGCTACTTAAAAGCATGCTGTTTTAAAGCAAAAGTGCTTCTGCCAAAGGAGAATACACACAATAATAAATACTGGTCCTGAACTAATAAGGTTGAACCTATGTTGGATGAGAAATTTACTAAAATGTTTTACAAAACCCTATTGTTGCAACATGTCTCACTTCTTAACTAAGTTTGTTATTATTGGCGATAATGATTGAGTAATTTAAATAAAAGCTATTTGCTCCAAAATGTCATAAGCATGATATTTTCACAAAGTAATGAAACAGACAATAAAGTAACCAAACCAAAGATAAACAACTCGGACTTCTGATGCTGGGGCTTGTGAGTCGTCTTGATTTGTTTCTTATTCATTTTAGAATTGTAAATGGTGTTTTTTCTAATCAGTAATGATTATGCTAATAATGATTTGGAGTAACTAGCTTTGCGAATCTAGCCCTTAAACTTTCTGATCCCTAAAGATGAGGTTGCATGCAACACAGTGACTATTGGCATCAAGTGCATACTCTTAGCTCCCTTAACATTAGATCAGCTTCAGTGTGAGAGAGATTGTGACTTGAGGTCAAACCCCAAGTCACAGACTTCTATTATATGTAAACTTATAAAAACTATAATAAGATCCAAAATGGAAAATTACCTATATGGTAACAATATCCTGGGAGACAGTCAGCATGGTTTTAGGAAAGGGAGATCATATCTAACTAACCTGCTTGATTTTTTTGAGGATGCAACATCGAAAATGAATAATTGCAAAGCATATGACATGGTTTATTTAGATTTCCAGAAAGCTTTTGACAAAAGTCCTGCATAAAATATTAATTCTCAAACTGAACGCAGTAGGGATTCAAGGAAATGCATGCACATGGATTAACATGTAGAAAACAGAAACTACTGATTAAAGGAGAAACCTCAAAATGGAGCAAGGTAACCAGTGGAGTACCACAGGGATCAGTAATAGGTCCTCTGCTATTCCTAATCTAATGACTTAGATTCTGGTATAGTAAGCAAACTTGTTAAATTTACAGATGACTCAAAAATAGGAGGAGTGGCAAACACTGATGCAGCTGCAAAGGTCATTCAAAATTATCTAGACAGCATTCAGAACTGGGCAGACACATGGCAAATGACATTTAATAGAGAAAAGTGTAAAGCACTGCACGCAGGCAATAAAAATATACTTTATAAATATCATATGGGAGATACTGAAATTGAAGAAGAAATCTATGAAAAAGACCTGGGAGTTTATGTTGACTCAGAAATGTCTTCATCTAGACAATGTGGGGAAGCTATAAAAAAGGCTAACAAGATGCTCAGATATATTGTGAGAAGTGTTGAATTTAAATCAAGGGAAGTAATGTTAAAACTTTACAATGCATTAGTAAGACCTCACCTAGAATACTGTGTTCAGTTCTGGTCACCTCGTTACAAAAATGATATTGCTGCTGTAGAAAGAGTGCAAAGAAGAGCGACCAGAATTATTCCGGGTTTAAAAGGCATGTCATATGCAGACAGGCTAAAATAATTGAATCTATTAAGTCAAAGACGACTACGCGGTGATCTGGTTCAAGCATTCAAAATTCTAAAAGGTATTGACAATGTCGACCCACGGGACTTTTTTGACCTGAAACAATAAAACAAGGACCAGGGGTCATAAGTGGAGATTAGATAAAGGGGCATTCAGAAAAGAAAATAGGAGGCACTTTTTTACACAGAGAATGGTGGGAATTAGGAACCAACTCCCCAGTAATGTTGTTGAAGCTGACACCCTGGGATCCTTTAAGAAGCTGCTTGAGTAGATTCTGAGATCAATAAGCTACTAACAACAAAACGAACAAGATGGGCCGAATGGCCTCCTCTCGTTTGTAAACTTTCTTATGTTCTAATATACTGTACGTTTGAAATACAATATTGTATGTACTGCACTTTGCTTTCTCTCCTCATTAATTAGATTTGTTACAGGTAATATTACCTTTCCTACCATTGGGTGTTTGCCATTCAATGGGTTGTGTTCAATAAAAAGAAACATTAAGTTTGTCATTTCCCACAATGCACAAAACAACATGCATTTTGGAAGAAAGGCCTGTTGTATAACTTAAGGGACTTTCACTTTAATTCTAAGGGCTTTTTGACAATGATAGGATACTGTATAATAAAATGATACCAAAAATAGTTAATTCTGATGAATATAAAATATGTCAGATCTGCACACACCTGTTAAGCCTTTAGTTGACATAACCTTGTGCCAATGTTCCTGATTGGTAATTACAACCTAAAAAAATAAAAATGACACCATAAAAACATATCACATTTTTGAAGTGACACAATGCCATTATATCACTTGAACATACAGCAAATACCTAAATATACATGGCCCATCCAATTTATTAGGTCCTGTGACATGTGATCCCTGCCACACTATAAAGCTATAGGAGCTGCACTATTACAATCAATTTACCACTGCCAGAAATGGTGAAAGGCAAATGGCAAGCAAACCTAATACTAGGTATAGGTCCTAATAGTGGCCAAGCAGTGTATATTTAACAAATGGACCATACTTTTTCATGAATTTTTTATCAAAATATTACATTTTGTTAAAATGTATGCATATCTGTAAGTGAAGTTCTTTCTTTTTGCCTACCATGATTTAATTTCTAGGAAAAGCCAAATATATGCATAGCTCAGCCCATCTCATAGTTATTTATAATGACAATGACAATGGGCCTAACCAGTTACAGACAACGAACAAATATATCTGTTAAAATCCCAACATAGCAATATCATTTTAACATACTGTACTTACATTTTTTTTTCTTATTTCGGTTTCAAAATCCATTCTCTAATTACCTTGATATTAAATTGTACAAAATAGTCAACGACTGTATAACAAAGATGATCGCATTTTACTTTTGCTTACAGTTTCTATTAACTGACTGGCATTCTAACTGCTATTCAAACACTGCGGTAGAATGTCATTTTGAACTGACGAAGTTCTATTCTTTTGGCACCGCGAGATGGCGTGGGCACTCCAGGGTTAACATTAATATTTTTTTCTCTTATTGAACTTCAACTCTGTATGAAGGCCACTTCTTCCCTCAACATCGCATTTCAACATATAGTAAATGATACAAATAAAAACGACATGAAAAACAGGTGCTTCCCCGGTACTCACTTCCTTACAAGGAATTCGTTTGTTGTTTGGAACTGATCAAATCATTAAAATCGATCATGCATAGCAATAATACAAGTTATGCACAGTATTAATTGATTTATTTTTTCTCTATCACTAATGTGATACAGTATAGTGTTTGTATCTGTTAATGGGTAAATTAAATGCCCATAACAACAAATAAATAATTCGTTTTTGATGACCAGAAATAAATAAGTCAAAAGATGTATGCGGGATGAATCTGTTGAGATCAGTGGACAATGGCGTATTTTTCACATAACAATGGCGCCATCTACAGGCCGACCAACTGCAATTTCAAAATGTCCATCAACATAACGTAAAACGGACTGTAGTAAGCCTATTGTGTGTATTTGAGTGTGTGCTGAAATTATTGGTAAACTGTTTTATAAGAGTTAGCTGTTTTCAACATTTTTATGTTGTTTACTTGGAGAGTACGCTGCGCACGCTTCAGCCTGACCTTGGCAAGGAAGTGGAGTCACATTACGTTATCCGTAGAATTTGTTGAATAATACAATTATTTAAATAATCCGCCATTTTACAATCAACAAATACAATAACTGCAATTAAATTAACCTACTGCAAATACAAAAAAAAAAACTAAATAAGCAACGCAAACATTTACCAAAATAAAATCAAATAAAATAAATTAAATTAAATGGTTTCGGTCTGCTGTCTGTACTTCAATCACGTGAACAGCTATGTCACGTGATCGAGTCGTTCATTCGCATGATCACACTGCTCCAAACTGCAGTGTGTTTTTCTGGTGTTAATAGAATGTCAGAAAATGAGGGAGAGGACCTGTCGAGTTCTGATATATTTTCAGGGATCAGCTTGCCAGAGGCTGAAGAGGTACGAAAATATGCATTTACATAATAAAGCAGTCGTTTGTTGCAGTTTAAAATATGTGCAATGATAACATCATCACATGCTGTACACACCAGAGTAGAGGATATTAACGGAAGCCAGGTTCCTTCCCACTGCACTTTGGATTACTGGTAAACTAAACGTTACTTCGTTCTTTTATTTATTCTATATAAACCGGATTTAAGCCATACATATGTTCTTATAGGCTATACACACACACACACTCTTCCTCTTACGATACCGCAAAAAGACCGATTTGTTGGAATACCTCAAGTCAGTCTCCCAAGACAAAGGCGAAGCAGGAAATGCTGTGTTTTCATATCTCTGCCTACGGACTGTACTGTATGGACGTTTAATCGTAATTCGAAAGTGCTTCAATAAATGCTGTTGAGAATGAACAAAGTATTGTTCCATATGGCCAAATGGCATATTATCTTAATATCGCACACAAAACTGGTACTGCAGTAACTGACATTGTAGTTCCATGATAATGATAAGAATTGCACTTTATTTAAATTAAACCCTATGTAACATGCTGAACTCATTTTTAAAAGCTACACCGCATAGTCTGCATATGGGTATAATCTCTCAGTATCACACATAAACCTGACATAATAGATAAGAATTCATTTAAAAAAAAAAAAAAAAAAAGCACGTGTAGTATTAACACGTTTACTGTAACTATTGAACTCTATTATATATCACTTTGTAGCGTTATCGTGGTACATTATTGTTATGACAACACATTTTAAGTTTTTAAAGTGGTTCTGAAAGCAATACCACATGGCAGGGTGTTCAAATATCGTCCAGTAGCCACAGGGCTAGGGGTGTTAATCACTAGGGGATGCCAAGTGCTATTAAACAGTCTGGGTTTGTGGATGTTGGACTGTATTTGAACACCCTGGAGTGTGTTATGGTGCTTATAAAATTGCACTCCTATCCTACCCTACCCTACCCCATTCCACCCAAAGTGAATTGGTTGCGAAGTGAATCTGTGCATGTTCCATGCTGTACTGGTATGGTAGCATGTGTTAGCCAATGAGACCTCTCCCTGTGTTTTTGGCATTTTATATGTATGTAGTTTTACTGTGTTATGTAGCCTTTATGAAGGTGTTATGGATGATATAGTGTCCAGTTCAATTGAAGCAGTAGCACAATAATACATTATATTGTGTTTTTATTAAGATTTTCCTCCCAGGGTGTTATCCTTACAGCTCGCTGAACTGAATATTTTGTTAACAATTGTCAACAAATGCAATTGTTAGGTTATGTTGAAAAATCCCTGCTTACCTTTTAGCTGGACGACAAGGAGTATAACATCCCTCAAGTAGAAGCACCACCTACTCTGGAGAGCATCTTAAGTGAGGTAAAATTAACAATGTGTAACCGGTTCTGTACTTGAATTTGAATGGTAGTAATTAGTTAACAATACTAGCTTTTTATTATTCCTCATGGTGCAATGATGGGGATAACATTACACTGGAGCAAAACCTTAATAAATCAACCCTTTTGTGTTTCATTTTGTTTGTTTTTTTCCCCCAGGATGTTCTGTGTGACCTTGATGTTGACCTTCTCCTTTCTGAGGAGCTCTCTCAGCTGACAGCAATGCCTGAGGACGGCAGCAACACTAACACTGTAAAAGATGAAGAGCGAGCTGCCAAAGATTCAACAACTTCTGAGTGGTAAAAATAGATGTTTTCTTGAATGAGTAAAACCAGGAAAGGACACACTTGGAGGCAATGCCATCTGTACTGTCTATTTTTTAAAACAGCATTCTCCAATTACTTTAAAGCACTACAGTATACAGAGTGAACTTGTCCCCACCCCTTCAACGAACCAGCTGTTTGCCCTATTGACTGACAAGCGTTCAGCCAGCGGGATGCTTTGACCCAGAAGACTCTGCTGAGGATAAATGACCTAGGAAGTGTAATATATTGAGACTAAGGCGTGGAAACTGAGAATATAATTTAGCCTAGTGTAGTACCATATATCATGTTTTAAAATGAATATATTTGCTCTAAAATGTGTTTCTTTCTAAACTGCACATTTGATACCTATGTATCTAATAGAGGTGCAAGAAGGGTAAGATTTATGGAATTATTTTGTTAGCCACAATCACTTTAGAAATACTACAAGAAACATGCAGCTGATAACACTTCATATTTCTAGGATAAAAGAGCCACCACTGCCAGCCATCAAGCAGGAGGCAGTCTTGCACCATATCACTCTAAAAGGGCTATCTGCACAGATTACCTCAGCCGCAGTAAGTGGCTCTTATTTATTTCCTATGAATACAATGTTTGTTAGCTTTATTTTGGTTGAGTAAGGTTGATAACAATTTTTTAAAAAATCTGTTTTTGTTTCAGAACAAAGTAGATGCAGGCACACCGACTGCAATGGTAAGGCACGTGTTTCGTTCTACCTGCCAGGGACGTCGCTAGGCCTGTTTTAGGGGGGCTTTAGCCCCCCTAAAATATTCATTAGCACACCCCCCCCTAAATAAATCAATATATCAGTCAATATATTTTTACTGTGATTTCTTTTTTTTTCGTCAACCGTTCCATCGCATCTTAAACTTCTTACCGGGCGGGCACTAGGACCTGGGGAGGCTGCTGCTGCACGCGCTAGTGACTGTTTGGCCTACTTGTAGCTAACATTTTGGTTAACGTTAGCTTCTTCTGTGGCTTGAGACTGCTAGCTAACAGTAAACAGACAGAAAAAGGCTCTGACAGGACGGATTCATGCAGATAGGCTACGATGTGAATTTGTGGTAAGTTAGAACAGAGAGAGAGAGAGAGTATTCACTACTATAGACTTTGGTCATAATCAAAGCTTTGTTAACCAATACGTTTTTATGTGAGGCTGCCTGTAAGTTACAGTGTAACAGACGTTGCGAGCTAGCTAACGGTAACGTTAACAGTGTCTTTTAAATTCGACATAACATAAGTTATGTGGTGATGATATCTAATAACGTTGTATTTAATGTAGTTTTGCTATCTGTGCCAGGCTATAAATGAGACAGATGAGGTAACATCATGCACATATCTTTTCATACTCAATTGCGTTCATTCAGTAGGCCATTGCAAAACAATTATCAGTAGGTCATGTGTAGAAAAGGTGACATAGTGTTGATCACAATGTCATTGTGTTATCCTCAAGTTCTCAACTGTAGGCTAGCTAACGACTAACGTTAGATGGATATACGGAAATTCTTCAAGAGAGGCAGTGCCAGCAGCTCTGCCGAAGGCCAATCCGGTGAGAAATGAAGATTTTACCAGTTCAAACAAACAAATTAAAACTTAAACTGATTAATCACCTATTAAGCCTTGAGTTATTGTAAATATGAGTTTAATAACAATACATGTCAAAACACAGCAGACAAGAATGAGGGAAAGAAGCAGGAGGCTGACAGGGCTGAGGGAGCATGTCATATTAAGTAAGTCATATAAGATCAGTGTCTAACACAAACTATGAGACAGGTATACTTTTAGCCAACCTTGACCAAAAATAACCTTATTTTGATAGATTTTACACCCGTTGTTACTCTAAAAATACATGATGAAAAGACGTTTTGGGGGCTTTAAAAAAAATCCTGGGGGAGTATGCCCAGACCCCCCTAAAAGAGGCTTAGCCCCCCTATCCATGAATCTCTAGTGACGTCCCTGCTACCTGCCTTTTCAGCATTGTGTTGGCAATTGTCTTACAGAATTTAGTTTCTGGGAAATTTTGAAAATCACAATAACATTACATTTTTTCAGGCTGTCTGTGGGATTATAGCAATTGGAACATCAAATGGACTGATCCTAATCTTTGGTAAGAGAACTAATGTTTCTTTACAAAAGGAGCATGGTTGGTTTATATCATTTCTTGTTTGTGTAATGTCATGGTTATCAACTCTGTTGCAATTCTGATAGCTCTTGAATTGTCTGTAATGACATACCTGTGTTTTTTGTTTTTTTTAGACCCTAGTCAGGTGCTGAAGCTGTGCTTGGGTAGTACAAGTCTTGGTGCCCAATATGGAGCCATCTCAGCACTCAGCCTTAATAATGACTGCACTCAGATAGTCAGCGGGTTTACAAAAGGACAGGTAACAGTATTCTCTTCATCCCTCTTTTCAATGACAATCATAATGGTCTATATAAAGGTTGGTCACAAATAAAAATCTAATATAGCTGGATTGTATATTAATAACAAAACAGAATACAATTGAGTCATGGGACTGTGAGCATCTGTGCAGGGGTTACACAGTATCTCAGCTATCAGCCTCGGCCCGTTCGCTTCTCTTGACGATATTCCTTTATACATAAACGTATACCTTCAATAACCCAGTATTATATCCTCTACCTCAGTACATCCCAGGCATATCATCTCAGCTTTAGTGACCTGTATTTAATTGATCTGACTAATTTTGTTCAAAACACATGTTTTAGAGTGGGTGTTTCATAATAGTTAACAAGCATCTTAAAACTAACCTGGCAACTTGTTTGAGATATTGCACATCACACTGTGTTAAACTTTAGGCTTGTGAACTAAAATGCATTCTTCTTGTTGTTTAGATTCACTTTGTATCATTACTGTTTCAGTCCTCACACCCTGTTGACTTTTTAAAACTCAGGAGTTTGAAGCACCCCTGTGGCTCTCAGAATCATGTCTAACCTCAAAGTACATCTGGTACACCAGAGTGTAACCATTAGTCTGTCCCTCGCCACAAAAAAGCATCAGTAAGATTAAGTGTAGCATCACATCCAGTTCTGGCAGATTATTCCTGTTTTACAGATCTAATTTTATGCTGAACCCTGTTTTGGATTTCAGATTCTTCAGTGGGATCTAGAAACAGGAAAGCTCCTCAGGACCATTACCAATGTTCTTCCTCACGGCACTACAGTTCTCAATATCAAGGTCAGTATCATGCCTGATTTAACAGTTAAACTCTGTTGAGCGCCAGATATTTTGCAAACTAGCTAATCTTTCAGTTACCGTCACCATTCTATCATTTGGGGTCCTATCCCCGTCATTGTCAGGTCCAATGCTTATTGCGCATACTATATTGACAGGTATTTATGTATAATTACACTTATCGTAGCCTCAGACGTTCAACTTTAAGAAACATAACTTCAGTGCAGAGATATTACAGTTAATGCCGCCTTTAGTGTTTTTTCTTTTATCTCAGAATTGACAGCTATTGAACATGCTGCCAGTTTGCCCCAGTTAGCCAAAATAGATTTTAAGGTAGATATTTATGTATTTATTTTTGCAGTGGTAATATTTTTTTTTAGACTTTTCAAAAGTTAGATATTACTAAAGTTACATAAATGTTTACATGTAAGTGCAGGTTCTAATGCAGTCTAATTTCATTTTACAGTTCACAGACGACCCATCTGTGGCTGTATGCAGTGACAGCACGGGTTCAGTGTTTGAGCTTAGTTTCAAGTAAGTACAATATCCATTGATTTGGAGAAGATTCAAACCTGCTATATAGGAACATATTTGCCACAAACCTTAACAGTTGTAAATTTAGAAGTTTATTGCATGACAACAATTCTAGCATCAGATTGTTCCAGTTAAAATGACTGACTGTAAATTATTTTTCTAGAGCCTAGTCTAATAAGATGACTTTGCCAGCCTGTTTAGCAAATGTTGTAACCTGTACACATATTCTGTCAGTTTTGTTATTAATATTGTGTGCTTTTAAAGGTCAAAAATCATTTGAAAATGATCATTAAATCATTAATCAATAAATAAATTATTAAATAATTAAATAAAATGGCAAGTCTGGTAACTTTATCTGTTAACCTTTGAAACCTAATTTGTTTGTGACATACCCAAATAATTCCCCCCATGTGCCAACTAGTTGTTTTCAAGTGTTGAAATACCTCTTGTAACACACCATTTTAAATTCTTCATTTTTGTAGAAGATCTATGGGAACCAAAACATGTGAAGCACGCTGTCTTTTCAGCAGTGACAAGGGGCAGGTGTGCTGTGTTGAGCCTCTTCGCATCCCGGAGTATTTCTTAGAACATCCAGCAGCACAGTACTCATTAGTAGCCATGGTTTCCTTAAAAAAGGTAAAAATTCCTTTGGCATCTTTACAATGCCTATATCTTTGGGAAATGTATGTGCTGTTAAAGATATGCTGTAGATGTTGTAATAAATGTACTGCATTTGATTTCATTTACACAATTTGTTCTTCCAGCTTTTGGTTATAAGTCTTAAACCAGTGCTTCATGTGATACACGCTTCTCCCTTTCTAAAGGTAAACACATCTACCACTTTAAAAGCTGTTCTTATGGTTGTATTTTCAATTTGGAAGTAATGTCACCTAGCGGGAGCAACATGTTCACTAGCTAGTTTACTTTTAAAACTGTCAATTATTTCAAAGCCAGAGTAAGTTAGAGCAGGTGTTGAACTTAAATAAAGCAGATGAAGCTTGTAAATATCGTGGAAAACATTTGTTTTAACCAACATCAATTAAGACAATACAATTATACAATACAAGATAATACAGTGCAATTGTGTGTACTGTTAATATTGCTACTTCTACTAATAAAAAGTGTGTTAGTAACAAACCTCCACGCAACACAATTAGAGCTAGCAGTATCATGAAAAAGTAACTACATCGACAGAGTACACATGTAATAGTGGGATTTGCCTAGGCAGTCAGAATGGCATATTTGTTTCCCAGATTCTGGTTCTAAAATATGTGCTAAAGATTGCCCTAACAAGTTTCACTGAGATGGTGATTTAATAACCTATAGCATTACAATGTGAGCCATAAGACTTTTCTCTGGCAACAAAACAGCAGATAACCCAGGTTATTTGATGGAATTGGATAGAATTCTGTAAATGTGCTACTTTTATTAAAAATGAATACAATCTATTGTATATACTGTATTTTGTATACAAATAGACTGACCCTTACTGCGTTCCAGTCCTGGCCTGGCACTTCATGTTGATCAAGGAATGTGATGATCCAGTGCTGGCTTTCTGCAGAGGCTCCTCTATGACACTATTTCATGTAAGTTTTATTAAGCACTTATCAACTTAACTCTGTTATAGCCTGTGGAAGGGTAGCCAGTCAGTCAAGGCTTACGGGCGGAATAACGGAGGCACTTTTTATTAAAGAAAAATAAATAGAAAAACAACTAAATATCTGAAATAGGACCCAAGCAAAAATTAGTTCAAAGCATAGCCAGGGAGCATAACCTGCTGCACTCTCTGGAGCTGCTTCCAGCTTTTATAGCCAGGTCTAATTGATAATCAATGAATCAGTTAGCACCTGGCCACATTCCACACCTGTTTTAGCAGGAAGGGGATTCTACCCAAAGCCCTACCATATTAAACACATACTTCAGCCCTGCTACATCTCCATTATAATATGTTGGTGTAGCTACACTAATACAAAGATGTAATATAATGTAACAGTAAAGAAATGTATCAATATCCAGGTAAATGCATGTTACAAATGATCTACTTCAGATAATTACATATGATTTGGTGCACAAAGAAACACACAATGATTTGATTGAATCGAGATGACCTTGTTTGCTTTGCTTTTAATTTCCAGGTTAAATGCACGGGGGAAAGCCTGGAATGTGTAAAAATTATGGAGGCAAATCATCAGTATGATATAGTAAATGTTAAGGTAAGTAAGTGAACATGCAACTAACTGAATTATTCCAATCAACTACAATTGAAATGTGCCTGCCAAACAAGGGACCCACTAGAAATGTCAATACTGGCTATACTGAGTAAACCTTTTCTAAAATATGTATGTCTTCATAGTGGATGAATTCGCAGACTCTACTACTGATTGACCCTCTTGACAAACTGCACATTTTGGATCGAGAGAGCCAAGAGGAGATGGAGCTGTTGGACCTGTCTGACATGCAGCTGATTCACACCAGCAGTTTTCTCAGGCCCTTGACTCCTGGAGAGCACATCAGCCCAACACTGGTATGACTAAGGGATCATGATACTAACTATATAAGGAAGCCGGATTATCTGCTGTGAGTGTGACATAAGGCCATAATAAGAAATATGTTGGTTTGCTGTAACCCGTCCTATCCATCATTTTCACCCCTACCGAGATGTGTTTTTTGTGCGCTCTAAATTATTTTTTTCCTGATTTTTTAAATTGCAATTAAAACAAAAACTTGTCTAAACTTTTTATCCCAGGACACTTTTCAATACGAAAATCTCATAACACTAATTTTTTGGGCCCTATTTTGATGAAACGCTATAAAACACAAATGTAAAGGGTACATGTGATATTGATTCGTTATGTTTTCTGTCTAAAATGAAACTTAATGTGAACATAGATTAACAACAATTACTTTCTCTGAAGGCTGAAATAGGAGAGAAGTCCACGTATCAATCTGTGTGCACTCATGGTGGGGAAACTGTTTTACTGGGTGCTAAGGTACAGTTTAAATGGTCTCCCTTTAATTTATTTATTTTTACATATATTATTTTTATACGGAGAATGACCACACACACTGTATATGATAATGATTTATTAAGATATACAATGGTACATATACTATAATATCCTACTGTATCACAGTAATGTAGTCATGTTATTAATTTCTAAAAGTCACCAGTAAATTGATTAATCCTGTATCTTAATGAAGCTACTGGTTTGACATTGAAGAACGGTGTTTAACCTCAACCTGTAGATAAATCAGGTGTCTGTCTAATAGTGAGCTCTAGCTAGTAGTGCCAGTGAAGTGAGTATGATATTAATATTCTCAATTGTTAAACATCAGTTGTAACTCGTTTTTGCTTTTATTTTCCCAGTCGGTGCATGTTGTGTCTTTAAGAACTTGGGAAGAGGTAAGAACTACTAGATTATATCTAAGAAATGCTATGAGAAGTACATTTTTTGTATTGTTTTTTAATTGGATGTTTTATCATTTTTAAATCTTCTAGCGGATCAACTTCCTTGTAAAACAAGATTGTTTTGCAGAAGCACTGGGTTTGGCCTGGGTGTTTTTCAACGGAACTGCCAAAGCTGTCTTTGGTAGGTAGCTATTTTAAAGAAACAAAGTCAAGTAGTGTTTCTGCTAATGTCTTCATCAATGCGTAAAATGTAATACATTGATTATCATAGTATCTATCTCTCGCTTTTCACCAGTCACAAATATACTGGTAGATATTATCTGTTTCAAGACAAAGCTTGTTACATAAAAACAACCCTTATATAACTAATTACACAATACCAGTGCCTGTTTTCCGAAATGGTTACAAATGACCCGGACTGTTAGTTTTATTTATTTGTATTTATTAGTCTGTCATCTGCTTAGTGGAGTTATCTTTGCAAGACTGCAATAACAATCTGTTCTTGAGTGTAGTTTTACAGTAAGTCCTCTGACTACAATATTATTTCTCACAGTTCTACCTCTAACAGTACCTTTCATTGCTATAGTATTTTAGTTTGCAGCCAGTGTGATACCATAATTTTAAAAAAATATATTTAAAATTCCTTTAGGTCTTTCTGGTAAAAAACAGAAGAAGAAAGCTATCGTGGCAAATAAGGTATTGTATACATGTTTAATAACTCTCCACTTTCCAACCCTTCCAGCACACAGCTGCCGGTATATATAGTGGTCGAGGGATTAACTGATTGTCATTTACCTCATTTCCCCTTCAACCACATCAGGCACAGGTTTTTTTAATGAGCGTGGTTGACACCCAATTTGACAATAAATTATTAGCTGCCGACCACGCATTCTCACTGAGGTATTTTGGCAGAGATGAGAAGCAAACATTGTCCCTGCCAAACTACATTTAGCTATAAAAATAAACACAAATACATTAAACAATAATAATAACAATACTACTAATAATACCCAAATAATACAAATAAACTCAGGGCGGGTTGTACCCCGTCACACAGGGGTATTGAGCACAGAGATTGCTTCCTTTGTGCTAAGTGTTAGCCGTTGCCTTTAGTTATTGTGATGCACACAGGGCCAGATTTTGATGATGGGGCAAACCTCTAACGCTAGGGCAAAACACGCTTGCCTGTGATTTTGATGAAAAAACTCTGAGCAAATGGTAGGACACACACACACATGCTGCCATATTAAAATAATGTCCACATAGTTGAAATCTAAAGACTTCAGCCCTTTGAGTGATGTATTAGATTAACAAATAACTGAATTTATACACAGTTATATGCTTTCAATGCCCACTTATCTTTTTGAATTTATAAACTATTGTATGACCTAACTTACCTAAATGTTATGTCAAAAACAACATTTTTTTATTTTAATACAGGTTCCTTTTTTATAGGCCTATTAAATACATGTTTTATTTTATAAGTATTCCTCCAAATGAGTGTAAATGACTAAGGGGGCTAATTTTGTGTATAGGCTAATAGACATGGTTCTGACATAGGTATCAGATTCCTGAATTTTAATGCTGATTTGAAATTAGTTTTTCACAAAAACAATAAAACCAGTTTTCTTAAAATAATGTAATTATTATATAATGTATCTGTTTCATTGTAGGTTGCTAAAATGCTGTTAAATTACATTGAGATATCTCTGAGGAGGTGTCCTGAACAAGGCAAGTTGGAGATAATGGAAGAGCACTTTCAGGTTGGTTTTAGTCCATGCATTTTACTATAGTATAGCTCTGCTCTTGCAGTTATATGTGTGATTACCTGGACAGTCCCATAATTCAGCATTTCCTTCTGTTTCTAAGCTGGGCAACTGGAACTCCTGGTTTTCATTGTCTGAAGGTGGTCACTTACTATCTCACTGTAGTGCTGCACCCTCTACTTCATGTAGTTAAGAGATTGCTTTGAGTAAAGCAGTTGTTACCTGTAACTCTGGGAAAGAGGCAGGAAAGGAAATAATTTAAGTCCCATTATTATTATTATTATTATTATTATTATTATTATTATTATTATTATTATTATTATTATTATTATTATTATTATTATTAATTTATCAGCAGACGCCCTTACCCAGGATGACTTACAGTCGTATACAAAAAATACATATCAAGAATTACAGTACAATTAAGAGCAAGATACAAAATACAGTGACCTCAGTTATGTGGGTAATTGGGCTTGGTTGAATTAGCAATTGGAAAACTGTGAGCTATTTTGAAACCTTTAGAAGGCTAAGTGGCCCCGTTAGGCATCCATTTGTTTGAATATAGCAGCAGTGTGGAGTAGTGGTTAGGGCTCTGGACTCTTGACCAGAGGGTTGTGGGTTCAATCCCAGGTGGGGGACACTTCTGCTGTACCCTTGAGCAAGGTACTTTACCTAGATTGCTCCAGTAAAAACCCAACTGTATAAATGGGTAATTGTATGTAAAGATAATGTGATTTCTTGTAACAATTGTAAGTCGGCCTGGATAAGGGCTTTTGATAAGAAATAAATAATAATAATATAGGGACCTCATGTCTTTGTGAATATAAGGACCTTATGGCTCTCACTTTTACCTATTGAACTATGATGTAAAAGACTACACAGTGTATAACATTTTTATTTCTTTCTGTTTAGAAAACAATACCACTTTGTGTCACCTGCTGCTTCAAATTCAATAAAACGTAAGGTCATTTTGTTCCTACTTTCTAGCAACCTTGCAACATTAAGATAGATTTACATTAATGGACTGTATCATACTGAACATGCAACTAGTGCTGGAAATAGTCACAAAAGAAAACGTCAATGTGACGCGTGCAGTAAATTCTGTTGGTATTTAAACTGTTGCTGTGATTTTAGAAGAAAACAATTTCTCTGAAATTATGTTTTATAGGACAGCAGTTTTGTTGTTCCTTTGTCAGTTGCTGTTTGTGAGTTGTTGCTTTTTTTAACGTAGGGATCTGCTGTTTGGGGAGGTTTATGATAAGCTGAACCACAATGCTGTAGCACTAGGGGTGCTGTTTGAGTGCCTTGAGCCCTATATACTTGCTGACAGGCTAAAGGACATCACACCTTTAGTTGTGAAAGAACTGGTTGTGTATTATGAGAATGGAGGAATGCTAGATGCTCTTGAGTCACTTATAACTCACCTGGACATAACAACCCTGGATCTACACCAGGTAAGTGATTGCTACACTTTTTAAACTTACTGCTGTGAACCAGATAAATATTACTATTATTAAAATGCATTTTGGACAATTAGATACTGCCATTTGGATGCATGTTGAGAGCCAACAATGTGTCACAGCACACAATGTAAAATGTATGTTTCCTAAGTGTGTGTTTTGCTTTGCAGATCGTTCTGTTAACAAGGAAATATAAACTTTTTGATGCTCTGATCTATGTTTACAACAAAGGCATGAATGATTTCATCACGCCCATAGAGGTAAGGTGTTCTAATCTGTGACCTGGGTAGTTTTAGCTCATGTGGTATTGCAGTTGCTTTATTTCTTTACATTATTTTTTTGCGTTGGTCCACAGGAAATGATACAAGCTATGGAGAATGCTTTGAAAAGTGAAAACACAGGTACTATGCTTATGTTGGCATTGTTTTAAATTTCTGCTTAACAACTTGCACGTAAGGGGCTATGTCCTGTATTAATGCATCCATACTCTTTTTTTGTAATTGTTACAGATGAACTTGTAGCTGTTGGCAACAAGATTCTTGTCTACATCAGGTAAAGCTCACATGGTTCCCAGAATCCTCATTCTGGGATACTGTATAAGTGTCTCTTGATAGTATGGTGTATTTAGAGGATGATTTTTATAAATAGCCCACAAAATGTTTTATTATTTTCAAATAAATATACCCGGAAAGCCATTTTTTAACAAACTAGTTTTATAGTAATACATATACAACATTTGTCAAAGTCCTTTAGTTCTAGACCAATTGTAAAGAAACCCAATTTGGCCGCCGCTACTTGTATCTTGGGGGTCTTTTTGTTGTAATTTACACTACCAATAAATGCATCACAAGGCATTGTCTCTGTGTATCCTATGAGGTGAATGCGTATTTAGGGAATGCAGTTATTTGTGACACAAGGGATGCTTTTGTAATTGTATTCCTTCATTTACTTTTTTTGTCTTTCTTTCCAAATTATATATATTTTTAAAGTCTTGCACATTTCTATTTTCAAATATTGTATTATATATTTATGCAGTTGCAGTTTAACCGGTAGAGCATATCCTTTGGGAGTCATTTCTGAAGATCTTGTTCCTGTTGTCAAGACTGAGGTAATGTGAAAGACATTTGACATACAAAAAAACAAAACAAAAAAAAAAACCCTCTAACCTTCAGATTAACAGATTCTTTCATTTTTAAAAGATGATTTCATAAGAGCCCAGACAATTTGAAGCAGTCAAGTAGTACCTCACTTCAAAATAATAAATAATGTATATTGTGGATGGAGCATTATGTATTTCTGAGTCTAATGAAACCTCTGAAACGGCATCCTTTTTCATTTGGTTTACAGGTTTTCAGTTGCCTGACAAGATTACATTCAAAGAATGCTGATCCAGATGAAGGGCCGCACCCCTACATCCGCACACTTCTCAAGTGCAATACCCGGGAGTTCCTCAATGTTTTAGCCCTGGTAAGAACACAAAAGATTTTGAAATAAATAAATAGATAGCTCAAATAAACTGAAGCTTGATGGATAGTATAATGCACTGGTGAGACCACACTTAGAGAACTGCCTCCAGTGCTGGTCACCACACTACCAAACGAACATTGTGGCCCTGGAGAAAGTCCAGCGAATTCCCAGGGCTTAACAGAATGATCTGTGAAGGTAGGCTGAAAGAACAGAATCTTTTTAGCCTAGAACAAAGAAGAATTAGAAGGGAACGTGACTGAAGTCTTTAAAATCTTAAAATGAGTTGATGTAGTTAATCCTAACCAATACTTTAAGCACAGTACAGAAACCAGGACCAGAGGACACTATTGGAAATTAAGTGGACTTAGGACAGAGGAAAACAGATACTTCTTCATACAGAGAGTGGTGAGGGTATGGAATGGGTTACCTAGTCGTGGTGTTGAGACAGAATCAATGGGATCCTTTAAAACCCAAATTGACAAAGTTGAGATCTGTCAGCTACTAGAAACCGGACAAGCTTAGATTGTCCGAATGGCTCTTAATTATACATTTTCTTAAATTCTATGGAAAGTCTGTTGTAAATTATTCATTTGGGTTAAGGTAGTAGTCTGTACAACATTATTGGTCATTGCTTCTTTAATAGTGTTTCTAGCTACAGGAGAATATGAAATTGATTGCTACTCGGAGGTAGTACACCGACTAGCACAATATGGAGAAAAGGCTCCTGGAGATGGATTTTATCCATAGTTTGCACTACAGTATATAATGGATTTGATATAGATACATTATTCTGTCTGCATTGTCAATTGTAGAGAGCGTTATGCTTTTTTAACCATTCTGCCAGTTTCTATCTGGATATTCTCTCAGCATATTTATTATTTCTCTATGTGATACAGACATTTGAAGACATGCAGCAGTATTCACAAGCTGTTGAATTTCTGCAAATAATTACAGATGTCTTACTTAAGGTGAGTTTGATAACAAATAATACGTGTTTGCTTTTGCTTGTGTAATTACTGTAGAAGACATGGGAGTTACATGAAAACCTTATCATTGTTTTTTTTTTTATGGCAATGAAACTGAGATGTAAAATTGTTTCCACATTAAATTAACCCTTTGCAGTCCATTTATTAACTGCGCGTCAGGCACGCCAGGTCTAATTAATTTTCACACGCGCAGTTAATTTTATACGCGCTGTTTAAAAGTATTTTTTTTCACAGTCAAACGGGTTTAAATGGCCCTGCATATCAACAAAGCACTCACTAGGCATCTCCAGCCCCGCCCCACCCTTTCAATTGCTATAGCGTTCAGCTATGTAAGAAATAAATAATAATAATAATAATAGTCGTACATACCGATCGATCATCTCCGGATCACTCGTTTTATCACCAAACTCCTCAATAATGCGATCCAAGTCATTATTTTATTACTATAACATCTGAAAAAAGCTCTGCAAATGTCCATGATAGTCTCTGTGCGCTGACGCACTCAGCCAGCTTGTTTACTATGAACGCCCCGTTATCTGATACCTGATACCATGTATGACTATTCATGAGATACGCCTTTTTTTTTTTTCGACTTGTCTCGGCTCCTGTCGCTCCCACTCGGCAATTGAATGGTTTTCTCGGCTTTTTCCGGAGAAAAAACGACTAAACACCCGTTTATTGCGTTGCTATAATGATGTCAGACCCAGTCCGACAAAGGACCTGTGAGGAATAATTGCAATGTCGGACCCAGTCCGACAATGGACCGCAAAGGGTTAAGGCAGTCACCAATTCCATCTGCAGTCTACAATACAAAATCAAGATAACACAAATGTAAGCTTATAATTGTTTCTGGTAAACCTTCTTTTGTAGGACTTCCACTGGAAAGAGGTTGGAAATGAGGCAATTGATATCCTTCTCCTTTGCCTGTACACAGAATAAAACATGGGTCCTATACATCTGAACACTCTTAGTACATGTCTTACTCTGTCAAAGTGACACATTTACTCTGTCAATCTGACACATTCCTGCCAGCCCACACACTGTACAAGTTTAGATTGTGTTTGCCTGCTCATGGTAATTAATAGGGCTAATTTTAAATCCTTTTTCAAAACAGTCCAAGAGGCGAATGGAAACGTGTTTTTGACTGAGTCCTTTTTTGTTGTTGTTGTTGTAGGTTATGCTGGAGAGTGTTGATTTTACACCATCGCAGATCGGCTGTCTCTTTACTTTCTTAGCTCGTCAGATTGCCAAAACTGAAAACGCCCTTTTTGTGAACATGCAGCTTTTTGACCAAGTATGTATTATCTTGGGTACATGCTGGTCTTTACTTTTTATACTCAGAAAAAAATGCCTAGTATACAGTTTTTTGATATTACTTGTCCTGTATGACACATTTACTATATGAATCCATGTTTTTTTTTTGTTTGTTTATTTTTTTTTTTAAATAAGTTCATAAGAATTGTGATATAAAGTGCCATATGTTATGTTGGGATATTCACATTAATAACTTGTTACTGAAAAAAGTGTGTTATTTGTTCCATTCAGGTTCTTGATTTTTTGTGTAATCCAGAGGATGGGACCCGGCATACAGAAAGACAGCAGGTAGGCAGTAAAGCAGTTGATACCTCTTTATATTACCCTGTGTTGTACTGCTTTAGTTAACACTTCGTGGGTACACTTCACAGGCTGAGCCAGACATCTGGAAGAATCCCATCTAACGTATTCTGCCGTATATTCTATAGGTGGTCGATTGGCTTTGACTGAGGCTTAACTGCCATAATATTAGTGCTGGACTCGGACCTAGTCACCACTCTCAGCACACCTTATATCTTATCTATGGGTCATTCTAGCGCAAGTGGACCAATGGGGGTAACCAGTTTCGTCAATTAATTATTTTTTGTTGCAAAATCACTGAGGCGTGCATTAACTGATAATAACATTATTTGTTTAGGTGATCAAACATGACCACAGAATTTGGTCCACTTGAACAGGATACCTGTTAGTGAGTCTAGCAATGCTTTTGGTATTATCAACATTGCATGGCTATGAATTGAAATATTTTAAAGACCCTTGTGAAATCTGGCTTCCTACAGTGTTTGTGTGGGAATAGTATTGTTTTATTTCTGTTTATTTTAGGCCCTGCTGGAACTTTTGCAGGCAGGGGGTGCTATTTACTTTGATGAAGACAAGCTGCTTTCAATGGCTGAGAAAATGCAATTGTAAGCATCCAGAGGCTTATTACTTTCTCACTGCATGTTAAGAATTGTTTTTCTCTATGGTTGTTAGTGCTGGGACAAATACCCGAATATTCAAACAAATATTTTTTGACATGTATTCGGATACAAGAATCAGATGTTTGTATTCGCTACAAATGACAAAAATACCTTGCACTTATTTACCGCCTCACCAGAATTTGCGTGACAGTTTTCAAAATATGGCAAATGAAAAAAGCTCCATATATATATATATATATATATATATATATACACACAGTATATATACAGACGTGCTCAAATTTGTTGGTACCCCTCCACAAAAAACAAAGAATGCACAATTTTCTCTGAAATAACTTGAAACTGACAAAAGTAATTGGCATCCACCATTGTTTATTCCATATTTAATAGAAATCAGACTTTGCTTTTGATTTTTTATTCAACATAATATTGTAAATAAGAAAACAAATGAAAATGGCATGGACAAAAATGATGGGACCGCTAACCTAATATTTTGTTGCACAACCTTTAGAGGCAATCACTGCAATCAGACATTTTCTGTAGCTCTCAATGAGACTTCTGCACCTGTTAACAGGTAGTTTGGCCCACTCTTCCTGAGCAAACTGCTCCAGCTGTCTCAGGTTTGATGGGTGCCTTCTCCAGACTACAAGTTTCAGCTCTTTCCATAGATGTTCGATAGGATTCAGATCAGGACTCATAGAAGGCCACTTCAGAATAGTCCAATGTTTTGTTCTTATCCATTCTTGGGTGCTTATAGCTGTGTGTTTTGGGTCATTATCCTGTTGGAGGACCCATGACCTGCGACTGAGACAGAGCTTTCTGACACTGGGCAGTACGTTTCGCTCCAGAATGCCTTGATAGTCTTGAGATTTCATTGTGCCCTGCACAGATTCAAGGCACCCTGTGCCAGGCGCAGCAAAGCAGCCCCAAAACATAACCGAGCCTCCTCCATGTTTCACTGTAGGTATGGTGTTCTTTTCTTTGAAAGCTTCATTTTTTTGTCTGTGAACATAGAGCTGATGTGACTTGCCAAAAAGCTGCAGTTTTGACTCATCTGTCCAAAGGACATTCTCCCAGAAGGATTGTGGCTTGTCAATATGCATTTTAGCAAATTCCAGTCTGGCTTTTTTATGTTTTTCTGTCAAAAGTGGAGTCCTCCTGGGTCTTCTTCCATGGAGCCCACTTTCGCTCAAAAAGCGACGGATGGTGCGATCAGAAACTGACATACCTTCACCTTGGAGTTCAGCTTGTACCTCTTTGGCAGTTATCCTTGGTTCTTTTTCTACCATTTGCACTATCCTTCTGTTCAATCTGGGGTCGATTTTCCTCTTGCGGCCACGCCCAGGGAGGTTGGCTACAGTTCCATGGACCTTAAACTTCTTAATAATATTTGCAACTGTTGTCACAGGAACATCAAGCTGTTTGGAGATAGTCTTGTAGCCTTTACCTTTACAATGCTTGTCTATTATTTTCTTTCTGATCTCCTCAGACAACTCTCTCCTTTGCTTTCTCTGGTCCATGTTCAGTGTGGTGCACACAATGATAGCAAACAGCACAGTGACTACTTTTCTCCATTTAAATAGGCTGAATGACTGATTACAAGATTGGAGACATGTGTGATACTAATTAAAGAAACTAATTAGTTTGAAATATCACTGTAATCCAATTATTTATTATCTTTTCTAAGGGGTACCAACAAATGTGTCCAGGCCATTTTAGAATATCTTTGTAGAATAAGCAATAATTCATCTCTTTTCACAGCTTCTTTGCTTTATTCTATGACAT
Source organism: Acipenser ruthenus (assembly GCF_902713425.1). NCBI lineage: Eukaryota > Metazoa > Chordata > Actinopteri > Acipenseriformes > Acipenseridae > Acipenser > Acipenser ruthenus. The sequence continues at coordinate 88,880,369 of NC_081191.1, read as the reverse complement.
ACCAAAGGCGTGCAAGTATACATGATAAAATAGCTTTTAATTTCATCACTTTTCAGGAGGAATGAAGCATTATTTCAATGAGCTGTAAGGGTACCAACAAATTTGAGCACGTCTGTATATATATATATATATATATATATATATATATATATAACATAATCAACAAAGCAGCTCTTGAGCCTCTATTTTTTAGACAGCAACAGGTAAACAAAAGAGATTATGCGTGCGCACTTTCTGTTATGTGGAATGTAATAATCTAGAACTAAAACGGTGAGTTTTTTTCCCCTTCATTTTACAACACCATTTCCACATTTGTTTTATTTGAAGCGTTTAATTTAATTTCAGTTTTCCTTTGCTTGTTCAGCTACAAAACGGCACAAGTAAACCTCATGTTATTACTTTATGAAAACGTGTCGATGGCCACTGTTTTCTGTGAGAAAAGGCAATAACAAGGGATGAAAAAAATAAATAAAATAAAATGCAATGTCAACTTTATGTACAGTACTATTTTTTTTTGGGAATAAACAAAACAACGTTTAGCTTGAACAGCTATTTGGCATCCGTTGTTTTGTAGTTAATTCACTGGGGTAAAGTAAGGCCTACACAACTTATTCTTTACTCCTGGGATATTTTTCTATTTTAATGTGTTACATATTGTAAGGTCTTGCTGTAAAATAAAGGCACACACACGGGCCACGGCCACGCCTCCTGCCCCTGCTGCTATTCTATCGCTGCCTGCGTTCAGAGCAATATAATGGCTTTTATTACTTTTTGAAAAACGAACGAATATTTAAATTATGAGTGAATATTCGAACATGAAAATCCTGTGTTCGTCCCAGCACTAATGGTTATAGTCTCTTTCAAGGACCGAGTGTCTCTGAACTGGGATGACTTTTTGACAAAATGCTTTAAAAAAAAAAAAAAAAAAAAACACAGACTTTTAAGTGACAAATATTTTAAACTTTCGGGGAATATGGGTTTTCATCTCCTTTGCAAAAATAGTACAATTACATTACAACTCCATTTTGTTGTGCCTGCCCAGTAGCCACTTCATTAGCCTGCTTTCTTCCAGTTGTTTAAAGTACACAAAAACATACCTTTTTCTTTTTTTAGCTACCAAATCTGTGAGTTTGTGTATGAGGAAAGACGTCTTTACACCAGCATTGTTGGATGCTACCTGAAAGATGCAGCAAGAAGGGTGGGTTTATTTTAACACTGTAGACATTAAGTTTAAGTTGGAAATAACTAATTGCAAAAGGTAGATACACCTGCATTCACAATAATTGTATTAATTATGTATTATGCCTACTTTTTGACAACAGGATCAGGTATTTGGGTACATAAATGATGTCATCACTAGAGCTGATCTAACAAATGAAGAAAAAATAGCATTTCAGAATGAGGTATTTTGTAACATACAGGTAAGCAAGTATAACAGTTATATTATTTGTTATTACAACTAGTCAGCGGGGCTCTGTAACCAAAATATTACACAATATTACACATTACACAATATTCCACAATCAAGTCCAATCCATTCCACTGCAGACTTTGCTCCAGCCAGACCCTTCATTTATTTAACTGACCCTGTTGTAGGTCCATTAAATAATTAGGGGTCTCGTTGCAATGTAATGGATGTGCCAAAATTGCCTATCCATGAGCTGCAGGAGCACAATGATGTCTTTAAACTGTGGTGTCCATAGAGGATAGATGAGGGTTCTAAGTGAGTAATGCAAAACTTATCAGTGAATGGTGTATTCATCCATTAAACATGTAGATCTCATACTCAAAAATGAATACAGCTGATACTTCAAAGTTACCAGCTGATGCGCTGTGATGTTTGCTCACAAACAATGCAATGGTAGTCTTATAAATGTAAAACAAAAAAAAAAAAAGTACATTAAGTGTCACTATTAGACATGTCTAGCATTATTATGAAATTGTACAAAAAAGGCATTTACAGTGTTTGTTTTATTCATTTATTTTTTTTCATTTTAAGGAACTCTTGACACTGAGCCCCAACCGGACTGCAATGCTGATTCTGCAGAAATTTCAAGACAGTATTCCTTTAATCATGGAAACACTACAGCAGGTGGTTTATAGTTTGTATTGCAGTCTTCTTTCAACATTCGCCAGCAGACTAGAGAAACAGTAAATTTATGAACTTGTATTTTGACCAGAGGCCTACTGGTTGAGATGTTAATGGGTCAGATTACTAAGGTCTTTACAGTTACTGCTCATGCTAATGTTTTGTAAATTGGATTATTATTTTAATTACTTTAAGCACTTGATAAATCTTTCCCAGTAATTCTCATATGTTATCTGTTTCACACAGCAAACTGAATGTTTCTCTTCTCTTTTTAGGATTCCAAACTTCTCTTTGACTTTCTGCATGGCATTTTCAATCCAAGGTAGATTTTGAACAAAATAAACTCGATAGTTTGTCCTCAAGTCTATTTATTAAATGTACTTGTAAGAACCGACTAGAGCAAACCATCTTATTTATTAGCTATTTTTGCTTTAAATAATAATTAAAAAAAAAAGAAAAAAAAAAAAAAAAAAATTCAATAAAATTGTTTCTTGCAGGGTGGAGCAATGGCCTTTTAAAGATGCCAGCCTGTTGAATCATGAATTCCATGAAATGTATATTGAGCTACTGTGCCAGAACCATTCTGACCAAGTCCTGGGTTTCCTCAAGTTGTCGGACTTATATAGGCCAGAGGAGGCAGTCAAGGTACAATGCTGTCTAATGTTTATTTCCAGTAGTACTTACAAAATACATCTCTAATGTTATCATAGTGTTTTGTTCTGTTGGCTTTATTTAGTTAACTTTATAAAGACATTTATAAATTAAAGTTGCATTTGCTGTAAGACAAAATTGACTTAAATGCTGAAAAAATTAGGTCAGTAACCCGTGGCAACTAAACAGTAGGTAGGGTCTATATCTGTGCCCCGGACAAGGGGCAGTTTGACCTTTCAGAGGTGTTTTATCGACCTACAAACAGAGATTTGGGGGAATCAAGAGCTAGTACAAAGTTAACCTTTCAGGATGTAAATATAGGATCCTCACATCGTTTACCACCTTCTAAATTGGAATATGGTATGAGACCATTCATTACACTATATTAAGTAAGGGTAATGTTTAATGTATTTATTTTTTTAGGTTCAATGTTTTTAGTACAGCAACACCCTTCTAGAGGATGTAAGAAGTACCACTTTGTTCGATGTGTATTTCTTACTAGTGTATTTCTAACATTCATTGTGTTGCAGGGGGACCATTGTAATGGTTACACTCTGGTTTACCAGTTATACTTAAGAGATTAGACATGTTTGAGAGCTTTACTGTGGCCAGAGATGTGCTTTAATTTCTAGTTTTAAAGAGGTACCAGAGTGAGATGACTTGAAACAGAGAATGATGTACAAATTGAACGTACACCTCTCATCTTCCTGAGATTGAGTGATGCCAGTGCTACAAGGCTGTACCTGCTTAAAGAAGTTAGAAATAATGTATTTTTTTATTATTTTAATATGTTTATATATGTGTTTTATTTCAGATTGTGCAGAAACATCAGGTGTATGATGCTTTGGCATTTCTCCTAGAGATGCAAGGGAATATACAGGGAGCATTTTCTGTCCTCTTAGAGGTAAGTTTACAGCCGGATCTTAAAACAAATCAAATTAAAAAAAAAAACATTAAGCAAAAAAAAAAAACCTACCAGTTAAAGTTATGTAGCTTTGAATGCCATTTCAAGCTTGTTTTGTTTTTTTGCACGTATGGTGTTTACAGACATTAAGTGTTTCTGTGTTGTGTTGCTTAAATATTATTTAGATACTGTATTCCTTTGAATTTAAGACGCACTTTTTAAACCATTTATTTTATTTTATTTTCTTTTTTCTTCTGCGTCTTAAATTTGAGTACTATTCTATTTGGAAAGTTTTATATTTATTTTATAATTTTTTAATATTTATTTTACACTAGAAACATCTTAATTGCAAGTGTAAACTGTAGCCACCTGCAAATAAAACATGCAATATGCAACAATCACAGTACTGAGGAACAATGCTCTCAATGTAGTTTTCAAGCTGTACAGGACTCTTGCATGTGTTTGAATTCACTGCCGCTAAAGCCATGGTGTTGGCTCTCGATGCAAGTGCAATAGAGGCATTAAACAGCAGATTTTCTGCACAATCTTCCATAAATTCATCCAAAAGCACAGCTAGTCCTGTGTTTTCCACCATCTTGAAAGTTCTCTCTTCATAACACACTGTTCAATAAGAGCTTGTTTGCTACATAGCGCTTTGGCAGAGCGCTCTGCCTGTTGAACGCAGCCCTGGTCATTTTAATCTTATCACAATGTCACAAGGAGACATTGTGATAAGATTAAAATGACCAGGGCTGCGTTTTTACAACATGAGTTGCCCAGCAGAACCAACACGAACTTGCCAGAGCTCTCCAATATGCAGCACCCCTTTCCTTGGAAAATGTGTATATTTTTACAAACTAGCTGCTCTGTGAGAAAGTATTGGTGCTTTATCTACAAAAAAAGTGGTTTCTTTTTTAGCACATGAAGTCAAGACTACACACCCTAACAGAATGTGGAGCATCAGTCATGGGAAAGGAAGGTTGGTTTTAGGTTATTTTCTCAGATACCAGGACTCGATGCAGATAGTTCATGCATGCATGCAGTGAGTGTATCTGCTGTTACTAAACTCTGTAAAGAGGGGGGGGGGGCTGTTATGTTTTACCAAAGGCTCATCGACATCTCTTTAAGACCTCCTGCTGAGAAGCTATTTTGAGACACAGGGTTTTGATTATTAATCTTAAACTCATGAGCTAGACTGTTTTTAAGATCCTCAAAAGAAAATTGAAATTTACTGTTGGAACTTTCGCGGCTATCTGACTTTATTTAATCAACCAAATCAGACTAAAAAAAAGTCTTTAAAGAAATTACAAGTTCCAATTTTCATTTTTTTTATATAACATGCAAGTTGAACAATACTTTTTTATATACAGTATGTAGAAAATACATTTAAACCAAAACCGATGTACGTAGTCTGTCTAAAGAATATATAGATTACAAACATTTGTATTTGACTTTAGGTCCAGCGATTCACTCCAGCGATAGTGGATTTGTACAAACTGTACCTTCACTGCTGAAGCAGATTATTGGTTTCTGTCAGCGAGCCTCTGACACCCTGGACACACAACAGAAAGAGGTGAGAGTCACTGGAGCTTTATACCTGTAGACTCAAGCGAGTGTCTTAACACCTATGCAAAGGAGCCGGACTTGTTTGCATTTGTGGTTTTAGAGCTTTAACCTCATCTCACCGAAAGGCAGGATATCACACAACACCACCCGTTACAAAAGCAAATATGTTAATGCAGTCAACAGGTTTCTAATCGAGTGACAGATCTAATATCTAATACCATTTCAATATTAAACACATGAACAGCTGTGGCAGTCTGTTTACTTTTAAAGACAAAAATGCACTTAAGAGATTCACACACACTACTAAAGTACCTTTCTTTCAATGATGTAAACAATGACATTAGAGGCAGTAACCTAAATATATTTAACCCTTGAATAGCATAAACTGCAATGCAATTGGGAATTATATTGCCATTCCTGCATGGAGTATTTACTCAACACTTGCTTACCTAAGTTTGCAGACCTGCCACTGCTGACTTCAAACGGCACTCATTACTTTGACTGGTGACCTAAAATGGCCACCATATTGGGATCATGTGACTTTTTGGTTTCTGGATGTAAAGATCTAACACTTGGCTTCATACTCGGTACACATAGGTATTCTGTGATTCCATTGGTCAGTGAATCTATTGGTCAGTTGTGGGTGTCGTACAAGAAAAATACACCCTTTCCTGCCAGGTTTTTTTTTTTTTTTGCAAAGCCGTGTCTAACCATTTGAGGCAGTGACTTCATAGTGACAGGGTTGCATGAACATTGGTGATTATGACATTGACATTGACCTCAATTCAACATGCAGTGAGTGTAACTGCTATTAACTGTAAAGAGGGGGAGGGCTGTTACCTTTGTTTCAGTAGAAGCTTGTCTAAAACTCTGTCACACCTCCTATATCAGAAGCCATTCACATGAGTTATTTTAAGACTGTTTTTAAGATTTACAAAAAAGGTTTATATTTATAAAACAGATTTTGGTACCTTTAACAGCAGTCTTGAATGACTATCCAGCTGTATTTAACCCATCGAGTTTATATTTGCAGGTTTTATAGAAACTTCTCAGGCAAAATATGCATGACCATGGACAATGCTTTATATATAGAAAATAATACATTTCAATCAATACAAATATTACTTTTTTACTTTTTTTTTCTTAATTTGTCTAAACAATAGATAGATTGTAAACATTTGTATTTCACTTTAGTTTCAATACTGGATTTGTACAATTATACAGGCTACTCATTTTCAGACGTTTATATGTTTATAAGCTGTATTCTGTGACGATGTATTCTATGATTCTCTCAATCATTCCAGTGGTAATAACCCTTTTCAGTGCCACATTGTTTTTAACCTTTAGACATATCAATGATAGAAATCTTTTTACTATTTTTGTATTACTTAAAGTTTACATACTATGTGACATTCCCCTTAGATTGGCTTAAATAGTTTAATGCATGAAACATTTCTAGGCTGTTGGAAAACAGTCCTAAAAATAGCCTAGACCAGTTTCATGAATATCAAGCATGTTCATAGTGAGTTCACTTTGTGAATAAGGCCTGACTAAGATCAACTGTTGAGGAAATCACTTTTAACAGTCAGGGCGTGTAGTTTTGTTTAGTATTACAGAATATTTGTAGATCTCTGTTGCTGACGGTAAATGAACAATGGGTTACATTTTGTATATGGCAGTTCAGCATTACTAGATGACAAAATCCAAACATAATATACACAGCATGCAACACTGACTAATAGTGAAATAAGGAAATTTTTCTTTGTCTTGTAGGAACTCTGGTTTCCTCTTTTGGACCTATTGATGTCACCAGCAGAGCACTTACAGTCTTCACCACCAGATCAAGTAATAAACAGTGAGTAGTAAGAAGCTTTGAAATGATTACACAGTTGCTAAAGTCCCACCTGCTTTCCGTCTATAGTTCTTTGACAGCTTTCCTCACTTCTTCTCCCAAACTGCAGTGAGAAACACTGAGTACAATGCAGTAAGCTGATGTCAAGTTTCACTTCTATGCTTATCACTGTAACAGTTTCTGGTTCTGAATTGCAGACAATGGTACTGTACAGAACAACGGTGCAGACAATGGTACTGTACAGAACAACGGTGCAGACAATGGTACTGTACAGAACAACAGTGCAGACAATGGTACTGTACAGAACAACGGTGCAGACAATGGTACTGTACAGAACGGTTCATTCTCCAGTAAAACAGCAACAGTGGGCCTGTATCTTTTTGTTTGTTATTTATATATTTTACTAGTTTTCGAAAAATGTGTTTATTCTACTTAAACTTTGCACTGGATCAAAAGCTTGATAAATCTAGGCCATACAGCCTTGGTGAATCTCTCAGTAACAGAAAGCACACATACTGTACTACAAGGTTTGATGTAGAATTTGACCAACTTTGCAGATTCTTGCAGATTCTTTGTTTTGTTCGTGTTACTATATTCTCATACCCTCTTCAGAGCTGTAGTTCCGGCCAGGCCCTGTTCTAAGACGACATCTGGTCTGTTTTCAGTGTTTTCACACCACATCAAACCATTTCAACCCACAGCTGCCAAGTCCTTAACATACATGCATGTGTATCAGCACGAGCTGTGCACTGTTAACAATGTAGGGTTATATTCATAAAGCACGATTATTACTTAGGCATATTTAAATTCCTAGCTGCACTGTTTTTAGTGACGTATTCAAAATTTGAGACGCAGCTAAGTCTTGATCTAATGCATGCATAGTCTACATGAACATTCAGAACAGAAAATAGGAGGCACTTTTTTACACAGAGAATTGTGAGGGTCTGGAACCAACTCTCCAGTAATGTTGTTGAAGATGACACCCTGGGATCCTGCAAGAAGCTGCTTGATGAGATTCTGGGATCAATAAGCTATTAACAACCAAACGAGCAAGATGGGCTGAATGGCCTCCTCTTGTTTGTAAACTTTCTTATGTTCTTAACATAGCTAAACCCTGCCCATCTTTCACATTTAACCACACATAGCTTAACTTTTTAACTCTTTTTATGAATACAAGTTTAGTTGAAAGCCCTTTTAGCCAGACATGTTTAAGTCCAACTTGCATGTGTGAAACTGGTCTAAAGTACAGCCCATAGTTTCTGGGTTCAGATGCAGTGAAGAAATGTAATGGATGTAGGCAGATAAGCAGCTTTATTTAAGCACACCACCACAACAGCAGCTGTTTCACTTCTTAAACAACACAGCAATATTTTCTAATAAAGTTCTGAATGCAAACAAGTTGCTGAACAAACAGCAAGATATTGGGCATCAACATAGGAACACTATTTATTGTATGTGGTCTATGTTAAATTACTTATTTTTCTGCATTAGGCAATACATTTTGTATTGCCGGTAATTCATTTTAACTACTAAATATAATCTTATAAATTAAAACAAAATATAGGGCATAGGAACATCATAGAATTGAAAAAGAACATTACTTAACAATATATGGATACATTAATTCAACATACCCATAGAAATTTGGTAAAAAAATATAGACTGACATAAATCAATTGTCAGAACTAATTTTACTTCAACAAAACAAAAATATTATATTTATAGCTTGTAGTTGTTTTGAAGCCCACAGAATAAATACAAGCAAACCATCACGAGTGAGAAAGATTGTCCTTCAGTAATGCTAAAGCTTGGGGCCTCTTGGGAAGCTGGAAATAGTCATTGAAGCAACTCCCCACAGCAAGACGTTTGCAATGAGTGACAGAACCTGTACAATAATGCTTTTGCATCCAAATGTATATTCTGCTTACATTTTGTTCAATTAAAGGTATGAAGGCTCTAACAAAAGATGTGCTAGAAGGCATGGCAGCTTACATCCCCCTTACAGATATACTGCAAAGGCTCATTCAAGTAAGTAGGAATGCCAGTAAATGGTTTACTTTATTATTATTATTATTATTATTATTATTTATTTCTTAGCAGACGCCCTTATCCAGGGCGACTTACAATCGTAAGCAAATACATTTCAAGTGTTACAGTACAAGTAATACAATAAGAGCAAGATAAATACAATGATTTTGGTTCAAGCAAGTACAAGTGTGACAAAATACAATTCAATAATACAGCAGATAACAGTGACAGTGATAGTTACATCAAGATATGATTAAATACAAAATACTACAGATTAAACACTTGGCAGATTACAGTACTCTGAAGTACAGGATTAAATGCAGTAAAATAGGGGGCAGATAAGAGCAAATTAACCGCATTTAAGGAAGGGTGATAGTGTCCCAGGGGAAAAACAGAGGAGTTCTACAGGTGCTGTCTGAAGAGGTGAGTCTTAAGGAGGCACCGGAATGTGGTCAGGGACTGGGCGGTCCTGACATCTGTAGGTAGGTCATTCCACCACTGTGGAGCGAGGGTGGAGAAGGAGCGGGCTCTGGAGGCAGGGGAGCGTAGAGGAGGTAGAGCCAGTCTTCTAGTGCAGGCGGAGAGGTCGAGTGGGGGTGTAGGGAGAGGTGAGGGTCTGGAGGTAGCTGGGTGTAGTCTGGTCAAGGCATCTGTAGGCTAGTACAAGAATCTTGAACTGGATGCGAGCGGTGATCGGTAGCCAGTGGAGTGAGCGGAGTAGTGCAGTTGCGTGGGAGAAGTGGGGCAGAGAGAACACCAGGCGGGCAGCGGAGTTCTGGATGAGCTGGAGCGGACGGGTGGCGGACGCAGGGAGGCCAGCCAGGAGGGAGTTGCAGTATTCTAGGCGGGAGAGTACCAAGGCCTGGACCAGGAGCTGGGTGGCGTAGTTGGTGAGGATTCTTCGGATGTTGCTCAGGAAGAATCGGCAAGTGCGTGCCAGAGTGGAGATGTGCTGGGAATAAGAGAGGCAGGGGTCCAGGGTGACTCTGAGGTTCTTAGCGGAGGAAGAGGGAGAGAGTGTGGTAGATTCCAGAGGAACAGAGATAGAGAGATCAGAGGAGGGGGAGGAGGAGGGAAAGAAAAGGAGGTCAGATTTAGAGAGGCTGAGTTTGAGGTGATGCGAGTGCATCCAGGAGGAAATAGCAGACAGACAGGTAGAGATACGGGAGGAGATGGTGGAGTCAGAGGTGGGGAAGGAGAGGAAAATCTGAGCATCATCAGCATAGAAATGGTATGAGAAACCATAGGATGCGATGAGGGGGCCCAGGGAGCGGGTGTAGAGAGAGAACAGGAGAGGACCCAAGACTGACCCTTGGGGGACTCCTGTTAAGAGAGGGTGAGGTGTGGAGGTTGCCCCACGCCAGGTTACCTGATAAGTGCGGTTGGAGAGGTAGGAGGAGAACCAGGCCAGAGCAGTGCCAGAGATCCCCAGGTCAGCGAGAGATGATAGTAGAATAGAGTGATCAACAGTGTCAAAGGTAGCAGAGAGGTCGAGGAGAATTAGGACAGAGGAGAGAGAGGCAGCTCGGGCACACTTAAGTGAGTTGGTGACAGACAGGAGGGCGGTTTCAGTGGAGTGAGCAGAGCGGAAGCCAGATTGGAGAGGGTCGAGCAGAGAGTGGTTGGACAGGAAAGCAGAGAGCTGGCGGTGTACAGTCCGCTCGAGGGTTTTGAAGAGGAAGGGTAGGAGGGAGACAGGATGGTAGCTCTGGAGGGAGGTGGGGTCGAGGGTAGGTTTTTTGAGGAGGGGAGTGATATAGGCTTTTTTGAAGGCAGAGGGAAAGATACCAGAAAGTAGAGAGGTGTTGAGAAGGGAGGAGATGAAGGGAAGTAGAGCAGGAGCAGCAGCTTGAAAGAGGTGAGTGGGGAGGGGGTCCAGGGCACACGTGGTGGGTTTGTGACCCTGGAGCAGGGAGGAGAGGTCAGAGTCTGAGAGGGGCAAGAAGGTGGAGAAGGAGGGTGAGTTAGTAGGGGATACAGTGGGTGTAGGGGTTGGAGCAGGAGGGGGTGCGGGGGAGGGAGAGGTGTTAAAGAGTTTGCGGATATCTGAGATTTTAGAAGAGAAGAAGGAGGCAAAGTCATCAGGGGAGATAGAGGAGGGAGGAGGAGGGGGGAGGTTTTAGGAGGAAGGAGAAGGTAGAGAATAGTTTACGTGGGTTGTTAGTGGAGGCTTGGATTACAGATTGGAAATAAGTACATTTAGCAGAGGAGAGAGTAGAGGAGAAGGAGGAGAGGAGAGTGCGGTAAAGGTCTAGGGCAGCAGGGAGTTTGGTTCTCTTCCATTTCTTTTCAGCAGATCGCAGTGTGATTCTTGCCGAGCGGAGCACAGAAGAGAACAAGGGATGGGGAGGGGAGGGGCGCGCAGGTTGGGAGGTGAGGGGACAGAGGGAGTCGAGGGAGGAGGTGATGGAGGAGAAGAGGGTGGAGGTAGCAGAGTCTACGGAGAGTTGTGAAAAGGAGTTGATAGCAGGGAGGTGAGAGAGAGCAGTGGAGGCAAGGACAGAGGTGGAGAGAGAGCGGAGGTTACGGCGAGAGGTGACAGTGGGGGTAGGAGGAGCATGGAGAGAGGGGAGAGACAGAGAAAAAGAGATGAAATAGTGATCAGAGAGGTCCAGGTGGGTGACAGAGAGGGTGGAGGGGCAGCAGGCCCTTGAGAAGGTGAGGTCCAGTTGACGGCCAGCTTTGTAGGTAGGAGGGGATGGATAGAGACAGAAGTCGAAGGAGTGAAGGAGAGGGAGGAATCCAGCAGAGTGGCTGGGGTTGGAGAGATGGATGTTGAAGTCACCTAACAGGACAGTTGGGGTAGACAGAGAGGGGAGGGAGGAGAGTAGATAGTCGAGTTCATCCAGAAAGTGAGCGAGCGGCCCGGGGGGCTGTACAGTACAATGAGCAGGAGTTGACAGGGCGAGCTTAGTTGGACTGCAAAGGTATTGACAGAGAGTGAGGAGAGATCGGAGGGGACAGAAAAGAGTAAGGAGGGAGAGAGGAGAAGACCAGTCCCACCTCCCCGTCCAGTGAGACGCGGGGTATGGGACAGGACGTAGAGAGAGGACAGTTACAGTGTTATCCGGGGACAGTCAGGTTTCAGTGAGAGCAAGGAAATCAAGAGAGAGGTGGGAGGCAAAGGCAGAGATGAAACCAGCTTTGTTAGCAGAAGAGTGACAGTACAATGTTGTGAAAGATGCATTTGCTTTGACATAGATATGATGTCTGTAAGTTTGGATTGGCTCTCCTACATTCCTAAAAGACATACACGACAAACTATACGTCTTCTGGCACCTATATAGAAAATCTATTCACAGAGCACATATATGCTCAGTTTGACATTCCCCTGGGAAGTTTTGAAAGCACTTGTACTTGGTTTGGATTACACTAATTCACAGGGCAGATAATTAGTTAAACAGTATTTTCAGTCCGGCTCATCTCCACACATGATTATAGTTTAGTATTATTTGTATTCTATAGCTGTTCAGCATCGGTATAAACCAAAATATAATGGTGGTGTTTTACCTGAAAAGCAGGAACCCCAATTGCAGTATACACCAGTTAGACAGTACTCATGCGATTTTATGAGATAATAAATGACTGGATATAAAAGTAGAGAGCTTTAGTATTTATATGTCATTTTTTTTATTAATGTAATCATAATTTGGCATCACTCCAAAGAAAAAAGGCAAAATGAACTGGATTTAGGAGGTCTTCTTTTTTTAATAGGATCCTGTTTACAGTGTGGGCAACTATGGAGAGATAAAGGGCATCATCTTAGGAATGCTCGACACATTTGTTTATGAGAAGGTACTGTATATGCGTTTTGGTTTTAAATACAATACCTTGACATTTCCTCTCTTTTTTTTAATAGCACACAGTCTTGTGATACCCTTTTAAATATCCAGCTCACTGCAAAAAGCAGTGTCTCTTCCTGATATATTTTATTCCTGTTGGAATTCCTCAAATGTCCTTAAATTTATAGTAATGCATCTTTAGAAATATTGCAGTGGATGTCTCAGGATTATCTTTTTTTATTGATATTTTGTATAAAAAGTGTCTGAGCCAATAAAAACTCTTCTCAATCTGTGATAGTCTTTTGACAACAGATAATCTAACCTCCCACAGTGCTGACTAAAACAGAAAAAGCTTTCTTTTGTTCAGCAAAAATGGAAATGTTGGTCGGAAGGCTGCGTTGCAGAGGGCTTTTATTGTAAGGAGGTGTGTTCTTTTGTGTATAAACACATTTGATATTTCGTTACTACTGCTAAGCCTGCATATAGATATTTTAACTAGTAATGAGCAATTAAATGTTTAGATTATTTTAATTACAGTACATGTACATTGATTTAATTGTTTTTGGGGTTATCACTAGATTAATGTGTACATCCTCATACTGCTACAGGCAGAAGAATGATTGGTTGGCTTCCATTGTGACTTTGTGAACAGCTACAGCATATATGACCTTTGGGTAATGTTAAAAAGCTGTTCTGTCAACAGCGTGTTTCTAGCAATGTAGAGTGCAGAAAGCTATACTATGCCTTAATGTATTAAGCAGACAACAGGGGCTGATTGTATTTGTTTACATTCTGCTTTCCAGACCTTATTAGAGGCAACAAAAAGCCTCCTGAACCAGGATTTGCACTGGTCCCTGTGCAGTCTGAGAGCAACAGTCACCAGAGGGCTTACTCCGGCCCACAAGCTCTGTGGAGTCTGCACACAGCAGTACAATAAGCACCGAGCTGGGGCAAAGATCATTGTTTTTAGGTAAGACTTGTTGGGACTCATTTGTAGATATTTGCATGTTGCATTTCTTTGCAACTTTGGCTGTTTTATAATTGCTGTTTAATACCCAATACAAAGCTAACTGGTATTTAAGTAGCTTGCTAAAATCTTGATAACAAATTAAGTCTTAGTTAAGCATCCCTGTGCGCCCTCTGTGCAGCTACTACTGCTAATATCTTATAAATAGGGGTCTACCTAAATCGCGATTTCGCGGAAATCATGAAATTGAGGGGTCACCGGGAAATTTACCTCTTAGGGGCCAATGCATACAAACAAGTACGGAGAGGAAAAACAAGGAAACTTGTTTAAATGAACTACTGCACAACGCAAGCGACGCAAACTACGTATCTTCCTTCTGTAGATAGCCCTTTTTGATTCCTTCGCTGTCCTGTGTGTATTGCACTTAAGCAAAAAACAAACAAACAAAAAACATCCACAAATAACATTTACAAAATAAATTCTCCAAAGCGGTTAACGTTCTTGTTTACTATTCAAATGACAAAGTTTTAATCAGCCTATCAATGCGTCTTTACTGCTTGTATGTGACCTGTACTGTGCAGTAGGGGGTGGGACAAAGTTGGTGCTGCATTGTTTTGATTTAGGTTGCTAAAATCTAGTTGTCAGCATTGGAGGTAAAATAGAAATGGACGACAAAAAAAGCAAAGTATATTTCGGCTGATGATCGTTTCAAGATATTTCCCAAAGAAACTGTACATGCAGACTGAGGTAATTGTTTTGCATATCTTAATGTGTCTTTCGAGAAAATACGATCGATTGCTATTTAGCTTCAGAATCACACATTAAACAAAAGGCTACTACAGAGGCTGCTGAACAGAACGTAAAATAAGCAGCTTTCAGAAACCAAACTGGAAAGTCAGCCCAGACTAAAAATATTCCAGTCTGTAAGTTAAATCAGTACTAAAACTATCCAGCACAGCCACCTCGCTTCAACCTGCTGCTTAAATTTTCGCAGTTGGAATTTTAGACCCGAATAGCTACGTTTTCTTTGTTTTGACTCGGTACTGATAAAATAAATTATTGGATCGGACAAATAACATGATGACTAACGTGCTGCATATATTGCCTTTATTAAAGTATGCCAGATGCCCTTGTGTAACCGAGTTTTTGGGCTGTTTCTAATTGATTTCCACATCTGTATAACTTGGCAAAGCTTTGCCTTAATTTCCAACCAATTCAGTAGATGCAGAACGTGCAGTCTCAATGTATGGGCAAGTCAACTGCAGGGGGATGCTGCATGCTTGCCTTTAATGACAGCACTCTGTTTTAGTAAGGAAGCAAGTACCACTATTTTTAGGCTTTATAGTGTTCTGAAATACTGTCTACAATGCCATCATAACCTCAGACTTGGTAGGGGTATCAAATTTCAGAGTTGTACTGGCTAATCTACAGTGCCTTGCATAAGTATTCACCCCCCCTTGGACTTTTTGTAGTGTTACAACCTGGAATTAAAATTCATTTAATTGGGATTTTTACCATTTGATTTACACAACATACTTAACACTTTGAAGGTGCAAAATATTTTTTATTAATTAAACAAAAAAAAAAAGAGATTTGTTGGTTGCATAAGTATTCACCCCCCTGAGTCAATACTTGGCAGCAATTACAGCTGTGAGTCTTTTTGGGTAAGTACCAGCTTTGCACATCTGGATCCTGCAATTTTTGCCCATTATTCTTGGCAAAATTGCTCAAGCTCTGTCAAGTTGGATAGGGACCGTTGGTGAACAGCAATTTTCAAGTCTTGCCACAGATTCTCAATCGGATTGAGGTCTGGGCTTTGAATGGGCCATTCTAAGACATTCAGGTTCTTGTTTTTAAACCACTCCAGTGTAGCTTTGGCTGTGTGTTTAGGGTCATTGTCCTGCTGGAAGGTGAACCTCTGCCCCAGTCCCAGATCTCTTGCAGACTGAAACAGGTTTTCCTCTAGAATTTCCCTGTATTTGGCTCCATCCATCTTGCCCTCAATCCTGGCCAGTTTCCCAGTCCCTGCCGATGAAAAGCATCCCCATAACATGATGCTGCCACTACCATGCTTCACCGTGGGGATGGTGTTCTCAGGGTGATGAGCAGTGTTGGCTTTGCACCACACATAGCGTTTTGCGCTAATGCCAAAAAGTTCAATTTTGGTCTCATCAGACCAGAGAACCTTTTTCCACATGTTTGCTGTGTCTCCCACATGCCTTTTGCCAAAATCCCAACGTGATTTGATATGGGTTTTTTTTCAGCAATGGCTTTCTTCACGCCACTCTTCCATAAAGCCCAGCGTTGTGGAGCGTCCGGGTTAAAGTTGTCCCATGGCGATTTCTCCCATCTCAGCTGTGGATCTCTCCAGCTCCTTTAGAGTTACCATTGGCCTCTTGGTTGCTTCTCTGACTAATGCCCTCCTTACCTGGTCACTGAGTTTTGGTGGACGGCCTTCTCTAGGCAGAGTCGCGGTTGTGCCATGTTCTTTCCATTTTTTAATAATGGATTTAACGGTGCTCCAGGGGATGTTCAAAGTTTGGGATATTTTTTTATAACCCAACCCTGATTGGTGCTTCTCTAGAACTTTATCCCGGACTTGTTTTGATAGCTCCTTGGTCTTCATGATGCTGTTTGTTTAGATATGCTCTCTAACAAACTTTGGGGCCTTCCAGAAACAGGTGTATTTAATCTGAGATCATGTGACACTTTAATTGCACACAGGTGGACTCCATTCAACTAATTATGTGACTTCTGAAGGCAATTGGTTGCACCAGAGCTTATTTAGGGGGGGTCACAGCAAAGGGGGTGAATACTTATGCAATCAAGACTTTTCAGTTTTTTATTTGTAAATAATTTTGAAAAATATGTAGATTTTTTTCCCCACTTCGACATTATGGACTATTTTGTGTAGATCAGTGACAAAAAATCCTAATTAAATCAATTTTAATTCCAGGTTGTAACACTACAAAATGTAGTGTGACGCATTCTTGTTTAGAATGACTGCATTTCAGTTTCCTGTTTCAGTCATCACATATTAGTATTATTTTAAAGCAGCTCTGTGGTCTAAATTTAGCTTCAAGAAACAAGTTGAACAGTACTGTGGTTTATCAGCTGTACTTTGTGATGTGATGTGTTTCTGAGGGTTGTATTAAACAGTCTATCATATCAAATGCAATCCAAAAAGGGCTACAGGAGGATAGGAGATTTGTTCAAATTAAAGGCAGATCACCATCTTCAGTGTCAGAAGGAAACATTTTGAATGAGGACACTGTAAAACTGCTAGCTTTGTTGAAGTAAATCACTTGACTGGAGAATTCTGACATTTGGACCATGATCAATATGGGGACTATGGTATTTCCACAGGAATGTACACAGCCTGCCAGTCTGTAACGTATTAATTTGGAATTTTGTCTTTTAACAGATATGCTGTGGGTGTTAGGTTGCAGAAAATCAACGAGGGCTGTGGTCAAAGATAAAGTAGCTGACAACCACGTTAAATGAATTCTAGAAGACTGAAATAAAACACTTGATATTGGGTGAAAAGATTAGAATGTGTCAGATAACGGAACTTCAAAAATTGAACCCTGTTGGTGTCTTTTATTAGTTTGAGTTTAAAGTGTAGCCAAGTGGTGAAGGTTTAACACTAGAACCGCCACGGTTATATTCATACCTAAAACCACCGCCGGCAGTCATTATGATGGTTACATTTTAAACAACACCAATATTAACATGAAAGACAAATTATTGGATGCAACTCAAAAGGTTTATTCAAGCACGTCATATCAAACATCTGCACAGCTGAAACGCTGTATTTAAATGAACAATCAAACACAAAAGTTTTTTTTTTTTTTTAACTTACCACATAAGAACATAAGAAAGTTTACAAACGAGAGGAGGCCATTCAGCCCATCTTGCTCGTTTGGTTGTTAGTAGCTTATTCATCCCAGAATCTCATCAAGCAGCTTCTTGAAGGATCCCAGGGTGTCAGCTTCAACAACATTACTGTCAGCTTCAACAACATTACATATAAGCACTACTTTAAAAAATAAAATAAAAAACTATAATAAAATAAACATTTCAAAACAAACTAGTGTGTAAACAAGTATATGTACATACAAAACTGTAGAAACGAAATTAGTTTTGAATTTAAAACGAAAGTAACATTTGTTTTCTGTTGCGTGTATTACTCGGTGCAGCACAGAATCCAGGTTGAGCTGCTGATAAAATCTCTCCTACTGATATTTTCCCCGGTGCATTGATGGTTGCCAGGTCCAGTAGAGATAACAACAGGCTTATATATAAAATTAAAATACAATATTGTAGGTTATATTCAAAACAAAAACATGTATTGTAAAAGGCAGTCAAAGTGATGGCTTTGGCGGTTCTAGGTGGGTGGGATTATAAATTCCTTATTTTCGTGATCCTACCTTTCAAATGCCATCAGGGTATTTAATACATCTATTTAGGAAAAGTCATAAACAGACAACCGCATAAAACCAGAAAACCTCAAACCGTCAAAATGACTACCGTGGCGGTTCTAGTGTTAAAATGTTGCCTAAATGTTTAGCCAAAAATACATAGTAGTAAGTGTACCATGTAAGCCAGTTTATTTAATATTCAGTATTTCTTCACAGTCTTTCCCATACACTTACAGTGCCGTGAAAAAGTATTTGCCCCCCTGTCTGATTTTCTGTATTTTTGCACATTTTTCACATTGTATTTGGTCAGATTTTTTTGTGGGTTGTAGTAGTATATAGAGGTAGTCTGAGAGAAAAAATGACACGAAAGTGTGGTGCTTCTTTCATTTGTTTGGTGTGCAAGGTAATTAAACATGCAATCTTCAGGTGTGAAAAAGTTATTGCCCCCCCCCCTCTAGTTAACTCAACCCAATTAAAGGGATAATTAGGGTCAGCTGTTTGAGTACTTTGGTTAACAACCAGGCCTGATTTGGGCCAGCCCTGCCCAATATAAATCTGACTAACTTTGGCCCTTACCATCAGAGTGAAGTTGTCAGCACACAGGTTCTAGAGGCACATCATGCCACGAACAAAAGAAATTCCTGAATTTCCTCCGGAAAAAAGTTGTTGATGCCTATCGGTCTGGAAAGGGTTACAAAGCCATTTCTAAGGCTCTGGGGCTCCACCGAACCACAGTCAGAGCCATATTGTCCAAATGGAGAAAGTTTGGGACAGTTGTGAATCTTCCCAGGAGTGGCCGTCCTGCCAAAATCTCTCCAAGAGCAAGGCGTAAAATCATCCAGGAAGTCACAAAGAACCCTAGAACAACATCCAGGGATCTGCAGGCCTCTCTCGCCTCGGCTGAGGTTAGTGTTCATGACTCCACCATCAGAAAGACACTGAGCAAAAATGGGATTCATGGCAGAGTAGCAAGGAGGAAACCATTGCTCACTAAGAAGAACATGAATGCTCGTCTCAAGTTTGCCAAAAAGCACCTGGATGATCCTCAAGAGTTCTGGAACAATATTCTATGGACAGATGAGTCAAAAGTGGAACTTTTTGGCTGTCATGGGCCCAGTTATGTCTGGCGAAAACCAAACACTGTATTTCACAGTAAGAACCTCATACCAACGGTCAAGCATGGTGGCGGTAGTGTCATGGTTTGGGGATGCTTTGCTGCATCAGGACCTGGACACCTTGCCATCATTGAAGGAACCATGAATTCTGCTCTGTATCAGAGAATTCTACAGGAGAATGTCAGAATGTCAGGCCATCCGTCCGTGAGCTGAAGCTGAAGTGCAGCTGGGTCATGCAGTAAGACAATGGTCCGAAACACACAAGCAAGTCTACATCAGAATGGTTGAAGAACAAGAAATTTAAAGTTTTGGAATGGCCTAGTCAAAGTCCAGACCTAAACCCCATTGAGATTTTGTGGCAGGACCTGAAACGAGCAGTTCATGCTCGAAAACCCACAAATGTCACTGAGTTGAAGCAGTTCTGCATGGAGGAGTGGGCCAAAATTCCTCCACGGCGCTGTGAGAGACTAATCAATAACTACAGGAAGCATCTAGTTGCAGTTATTGCTGCTAAAGGTGGCGTAACCAGTTATTGAGTCTAAGGGGGCGATTACTTTTTACACAGGGGCATTGGGTGTTGCATAACTTTCGTTAATAAATAAATGAAATATGTATCACATTTTTGTGTTATTTGTTCACTCTGGGTCCCTTTTATCTAATATTAGGTTTTGGTTGAAGATCTGATAACATTCAGTATCAAAAATCTGCAAAAATGCAGAAAATCAGACGGGGCAAATACTTTTTCACTGCACTGTACATGCTGTACACATACAGCATTTTGCACAAATACATGTTCAATACATTTTTTAAAGTGATGGAGGGCTTCTTATGGTGGCTTTTCTGATTGGTAACAAACATTCCCAACATGTTCGAGTTTAACCCTTTAATCATTTTTAACTGGAATTGTGGTGGTTTTTTCTAAACGTTGTCATTCCAGAACACCTAGATGAGTCATAATGGACAGACTGGGAAATGCAGCCATTTCCTTGAGGGAAAAGCAGGTTGCATAGGCCCCATACTGTTCTACCATGCCCCTTGTGACATCACTGAGATCCTTCTATTTTCCCATGATTGTTTCTGAATAGTTGCAAGCCTTGTGTCTACATGCATCAACATACATTGCTGGAGTTTTAATGATAACACTCAGGGATTCACTTCCCATGGACCAGCAGTCAGCTTCAAGAGGTTGCATCAAGGAACATGCTTTTAAAACACCCACAAATAAGTTCTCATTACATGTCGCTGCTTTTCCAATGACTCGTGTGTGTTTTTAATGTCCAGGGAATGTACAGTACATGTGACCTCTTGAAAGAGTCCCAGTACCAACTGAAAGTGCAGCAGTGAAAATATCACATGTGGGTAATGTCATGTTTAGCAGCCTATAAAACATGTGTATTCATTAAAGTTGTCTCTTTGCAGCTGTGGTCATGTTTATCACACAGCTTGTCTACAGAGCAGTCTCAGTCAACAAGAGGGGCAGCAAGGGGAGTGGGCCTGCTTGAAATGTTTGTCAGCTAACAAGAAGTGGACATCAATTACACACGGGAGGGTCGGTCATAAAACACAGGTACATTCTTCACTTTTAAATATATGTCAAAAGGGTCATGTTACTGTTTGTTGTCAAGGTATTATTAACTGAGCAAGTAAAAGTAATTATTATTATTATTTTTTTTTTTAGTAGAATTTAGAATTCTCTTTTTCTCAATTCAAACTTTGAGTGGCAAACCGTGTTATTATTCATTGCTCCTAAATATTACAGTGATATTAATGCTCAAAGAGAAAGTTCTGCTCCCTCAGTCTCAGTGTATTGGAAAATCCATCTGAAATGTTTCATGCAAACTTGGTTTGTTTGTCTAAGATTTACAATGGGAATTGGTTCCCTTGGTCCAAAACAAAGAGTTTGTGGTGATGTGTGTCACATCCCTTGTGAGATAATAGGTCATGCCACACAGTTGCAAAGCAAAGCTTTTAGTTGTCTTTAAAGTAAATTATTTAATGCATCATAGTATAGCATAGAAGCAAGTGGAGCAAACATTACTGAAGAACCAGGAAGCAAAACAGCTTCATAGGAATAGCACAGGTCTGCAGAAAGGTGGCAGCCAGGCCTGGTTTAACAAGCCTTGATTAGCACAAATCTTACAGATCACTCCAAAAAGTCATTCCTCTCGCACTTCTTTACCTAAGAAGTACCCAACAACTCAACACATTGATGTCCACAAATACAGGTTCAGTAACTCCTGTAAATAACTAGCTATTCAATCAATCGATCAATTAAATTTATAATATAATATAATATACAATAGAGCTACTAAGTTATTCAAAGCCATGAGTTAAAAACGAAATCTTAAAGCTGCTTTGAAGGCAATACAAGGAAGCCAGGGATGACATACAGTATTCACTTTTCTTAGTTTTAGTCAGAACCCTGGTGCAAGCATTCTGAACAAGCTGTGCAAGCGACACAACAGATTTAAGGATAACAGAACGGTATAATAGTAATCTTTCAGTATCAGGCACAGAAAGAAAAGTTTAATTGATACAATTACTGCATCCATCTCATTCAAGTTTGTTTTATTACAAATGCTATTATTATTATTATTATTATTATTATTATTATTATTATTATTATTATTATTATGTTAAAGTTCTTCTTACTACTGTAAGGCCTTATATGGTCTTGGGCCGCCTTATCTTCAAGATCTGCTGACCCCACATGTCCCTGGTCGTTCCCTGAGATCGGAAAATGGTAATCTTCTGACAGTCCCTAAAATTCATTTTAACTCTATCGGAGCCAGGGCATTTAGTTATAATGCCCCTCGTCTTTGTAACTTACTCCCGATTCATATCAGGAATACTAGCACAATTTAATCTTTTAAATCCTGTTTGAAAACTTATTTGTTTTGGTCTGTTTATTTGTAGCTGGATTACATATTAGACACAGGCTTTTTATATTTCTTTGGTAAAGCACCCTGGAATGCTTGCATGAAGAGGGCTATATAAGCTAAATTTGTATTGTATTGTATTGTATTGTATTGTATTGTATTGTATTATTATTATTATTATTATCATCCAAAAAACAACCCAGCATATAAAAAAAACCTTTTGTCCTATTTCTGGATTAATATTGTTGCCCTTCCTTTATAGTTTTATATTTATTTACACAGAATTATACAGAAACATTCCAGCATTTGCTGTTAAATTGTTTGAACCAACTGCTAAATCACAGTGGAGTCAGTTTATTACACACCTTAATGCATTTCAAGTGATACTGTATATTTTCTTATCAGTTTCCTTTAAAAGGGTATCCTTTACTGATGTTTTTCATTGCCATTTTTAAAAAAAAGTATTCTCATTTATTAATAACTTAAAATTGTAAATACTATCATTCATATATATATATAATATAATATAATATAATATAATATACTCACCCGTTATAACGCTCCCCGTTATAGTGCGGAATCGGTTATAACACGGTAGGGTCATGGCTCCCATTTGCTTCATAATGCCATTACAGTATCCCTTTTATACTCTTTATAAGGCGGAACACAAATAGCACGGTCTTGTAACTATGGCTCCCCACTATAGCATTATAAATAGTGGGCACTGTGTGTCAGTGTGTGTGTGTGTGTATGTGTATATATATATATATATATATATATATATATAATATATATATATATTGGTTATAGTATCGTACTTGATTCATGGGCTTGCAGCTATCCTGAATTTCTAAAAGTATACTCTGTTGAAACTGACAGGTTTCATTTGTTGTTGTGTTGTCGCTAAGTGTATTTTGAGAAGTGAAAGCATATTTAGCACGCAGGTGGAGCTTCAGAGTAGATGTTGCCTACGTTTTTGATTCTGAAACTGAATTTGTCAGTAGATACGTCAGAAACTTTTTTTTTTAAAATAAACTTCCCCTTCACAACTCCTTTGTTCCATAATGCAGTTATATGACTAACTTTCTATGCTAACACTGACTGCACTCATTGTGTTGTATGCAGTCAAGTATATTAAAATGGTGATGCAGGGAATGAGTTAAGACAAGACATAGGAGTGCAATTAACGCCAATGAAATTGACGTGTTAATCACAGAAGGAGCGTAGTGTCTGTAAAAACAATATCTTTTCAGGGATGTAAAGATATTCATCTAACAAGGCACATGATTTATGTTAAATTGACAATAAATGCCCTAGGCTATATGGGTATATAAACATGTTTGAGATTTGTGCTAATAAAATGAAATGTTGGTAGTTATTAGCACAGTTTGATGCAAGAAGCAGGGCGGTTGCTGCTGCTGCTGCTGAATGCCAAACTATATTACATATTACATGTCCTTGTCTTTTTTTTTTTTTTTTTTTTTTTCTCAACAGCTTTCTATTTTAACAGAACTTGCGAGGCAAAACTCAGATGGCTTCACATTGGGAGGTCGGACTGATCTCTTCCAGCAAGGAGATTTTCAGCTGAAACTCGCTCCACCTCCTTTAGTAGACTCAACTTGAGGGTACTTTTTTGGTTGAGCTCTTTGGTTCATATCTGCAAACCAGAATTTTTTTTTTTTTTATTTCTGTGAAACCAAAGTGTGCTCAGTTGCAATTAGTAGCTTAGTCTTAGTGGTGGAATTCCACAAAGCTAGGATATAAGTAAGCAATGCTTCTTGGAATACCCAGTGAAAAGGAAAAATAAACTCACTCCTTTTGATTAATTTGTTATACATTATCTCACAAATATTTGAACTTGAATTTGATTATACAATACTGTGAAGCTGTTTGTGTTTGCTGTTGCCTCAGCATTTCAGCCGCTGTCCTGTGATTTGAACTGTTTACCTAGGTGCTTGACGTTATGGATGATGTGAAACATTCATAACACCACAGTATACATGACTTCTCATCTGTGCACAGGCTGTTTCAAGGGTGATAAATAACAAGGCCTCGTATTTTCAAGATGATTTAAATAAAAAATATGTGCTGATTATGACCAAAGAAAATATAACAGGTCTGTAAATTCTTTAGTTCAACAGTACAATATAGGTTAATTATAATTATTAATTATAAAAGATGGCAAATATTCTGCATTATGCTATTTAGACTGTTTAGCTCAAATGAATAGGCCCCTGCATCTGCTATATTCCCAACATTTAACACTAAATAACATACAGAATCAATTTCATGTTGTTGCTGTAAATCAGTTTTAATAGTGTTGACATACTCATATTAGCTTATATTTTAAAGTGCCTGTGTGTCAACACTGTGTAGAGTATTAAAAAAAAGCTTTGGAGAATATCATCAGTTGGTAGATCCAGAGTAATAAATGTTATTCAAAATGATTCAATATTAACCTATATTCAGGAAGCAGCCACGCCCAAATCTGTGTGGCTGTTTATGTTTAATAAGAGAATCTTCACTATATGGTAAACATTAGGAGCCTTATTTTTTTATTTATTTATTTTTTTAATTCAGTAATCGGCAATTGTTTTATTATTTTCTCCCAATTTGGCATATCCAATTATTTTTAGGCTCAGCTCACCGCTACCACCCCCGCACTGACTCGGGAGCGGCGCGCTGTGAGCCGAGGACACCCTGGCCGACCTGGGCCCTCCCCCCCCGGGTGGCGCTCGGCCAATTGTGCGCTGCCCCCTGGGATCTCCCGTCTACGGTCAGCAATAGAATAGCCTGGACTCGAACCAGCGACCTCCAGGCTATAGGGCGCATCCTGCACTCCACTCAGAGTGCCTTTACCAGATGCGCCACTCGGAAGCCCCACAGGAGCTTTAGTTAATTTTAAATTAATTATATAATGTTTTATGTATTGTACCTACAATAAACACAATGCAATCATTTTCCCTCTGCATTCTTCTTCCAGTTTTTTAATACTGTGACTACAGGTCAATGAGCGTCTGAGAGAAAACAGAAAACTCAGAATAGTCGACCCTTTGAATGTCAGTTTAAATATCACCTCAAAGGCAAAGAACATAAATAGTGTTACAAAGAGGACTTTATCAGGAGTAAACTAAGAGTACATATGTATAGTCTGTAAATAAGGGCCAATGCATTATTAGACATGAGGTTTAATGTACTACTTCTGAACATTTCTCAGTTTAATATGTATTCAGTGTGACACGGCACGATGACTACAGAGAAGATTTTTTTTTTTTTTATGAGATTATTACCACTAAGGATATGGAAATATTTTTCATGTTAACTAGATTAACAAAACAGAAGGACAATAAAGTAACTTATAAAAACATGTTATTATATTTACTTGTAAAAACATGAAACAGAAGTAATATAATTGCATGAGCATTTTTTTCTGTCTTGAAAATAGACACTTGTGCTTAAATGCATGACAATATAGTAAAAAATTGAGAAAAAATTGAAACTCGCTGTATAAGGCTGTGAGATGGTTGTGTCGTGTATCTATTTTACAATCGCAATTTACAATTCCATGCCGTTGTTTAGTTTATTCAAAGTTGATAAATCAGGATTCATAAAGTGAGGCAAGCCAGATGGTTTCCAAACCTTCGCCCGTCCCAAGACCTTCCTCCAGTCACACACCTGCTTTCACAATATTTATTTCTTAACCTGTTTTGCTAGATTTTACATTGGCACGGACTGGCTCCAGGACCATCTATAATCAATCAACTATCTGTCAATGTGATCGCACACAGGAGCATGGGCCAACACCTCAGTATGGAATATTTTTTTATTTACCACATAATTAATACCCACCAGTTAGTATCAATGAAATATTTTAGTTTTTATTTATTTTACTATTATTAAAAAAATCTATATTTACACTTTAGTAATAACTCAGAGGGATGGAGTTTTATTTAAACAGTTGAGCAAATCACATCACAGAATATCACATTACAGTTAAGAGCAGTTATAAAGTACAATGAAGTAAAATCAGTAGAAAATAAGGTCAAATTCAAATACAAAGTAAAGAATACAGTAAATAATTACATTTAAGAGTGAGTTTAACTAAAAGCAGTTAACTTATAGTAAAAGTATTTGCTTATACCAGTTAAGTCCATTAAGAGCACATTGTAAGTACAATAAATGGATAAGAACAATTTCAACTAAGAGCAGTTACCAAAAACGTGCGTATGGATATCTGTAAGAGTAAAATCAAGTACAAGATAGAGTGAATAGTTAAGATTAATAGCAGTAGTAGAATACGGCAAGGTATGGGGCAGTTCAGTACGAATACAAGCTGATGCAAGTACTGGTACAATAGGGTCCCAGTAGGAATTTCATTTGAAATCAGTAGGAAATCCTGAGTTACAGTGGAATTACAGACACTTATTTTAAAGTGTTACCGTTGTAACGTCTGTTACTTTCAAAAGAAGCTAATGGATGTGCAAAACTGGCTCCTAAATTAAATGTTTCAATTGTTTATTTCCAGTCTGGTCACTATCATTTCCTTTCTGAAAATCTTGTAGCTTAGACTATTTCCTTACACTATTTCCCTTAGAAAAATTTACCGTGTTATTTTTCCACAGTATTTTTGCAGCCTTACCTTTCCTTTCCCATGGTTATACAAGCGTTTGCCATAGTTTACACTAGTTTGCCTTGTTTATTAACATGCTTCACCATACCATGCACTTCTTTACGATGCTTAACTAGACCATGCTTTCACTATGCTTTATTACACTTTGTTGTGCTTTTACTATGGGAAACTTTTACAAGGGTTACAACACAAGTTTAAATAAAATACCTTAAATAACAGCTCGGCTGGAGCAAACTTTATTTAAGCAGCGGAGCAACTGCGATATATAATCAGAACTTAATTAACTGAAAACAAGTGACATGTAGAAAGAGTGGCATACAGAATATACATTTACACCATGGTAAATGAAACAAACGTTACAGAAAAGCAAAAAATAAGTAAGTTGCTTTTGGGAGCTCATAACCCCAGGTTCAGTCACGGCCATCTGATCATTGGTCATTTGGAGAAACAGCATGAGCACTTCTTCACCTGCCTCTTGCTATAAATGTCAGCAAGTCAAAACAACATAAAGATGTGATAGCCAAACAGATCTCATTGTAATGGTTTGTATGGTCATTGCCTTGGCTATGCTGAATGTAGTAGATTCGGAATATGTGGTATGGGAAGAAACAGATGATCATCACCATAAGAAAGTTCAGGTTCTTCAACTGAGCCCTGAATTCCTGACGGGACAGCAAGTTGGTCTTGTTCTTCATTACAACTTTCACTAGGATCACCAACTGGCAAACAAGCAATGCAAACACTGTCAACAAAACAGTGATGATAATAACATAGTTCAGTAAAGCAACAAAAGGATTTTCCATTTCTTTCCCAAACTCAAAGCACTTGTTGGTACTGTAATTGCCATGTTTGCCGTACTGAATGAAGAGTGGTGGGAAAATACTGACAAAGACAACCACCCATACCAGACAGCTGGCAAAAAAAGCATGGAGGGGCCTGTAGAAATGCATATCCTTTCCAAAGAACGATAGGAAGCGTACAACCAGGATGGCAATGTAGAAAATGAAGGAGATGTATAAATGGGTGTGGATGAAGATGCTCACCCATTTGCAGAGGAAAAACGGATGCTTCCACTCATTTGTGGCAAAGTATTCAATGCGAAATGGGACAGAGATTAGAAACACGCTGTGTACCAAGACAAGGTTGATGATAGAGGTTGTGGTGACGGAAAGCTTTGTGCTGCTGTTATACAAGAAGACAGTCATAAAAATGACTCCCACTACTCCACCAATTAGCGAGACACTGTAGATGGCCACCAGAGCATAATTGTATTGTGAGATTGAGCTATTCATTTGTACCATATCTTCTACGGTCTCATTTGTCCCATTGTTGATATACATTTCCCTCTTCAAATTCCTGCAAAAACATGAAATGCAGCATTAGAAGAAATATATATATATATATATATATATATATATATATATATATATATATATATATATATGTATATATATATATATATATATATATATATATATATATGTGGTACAAAAATGTTCATATCTTTTTCAATGAGGGAACCAATTCCAGAGACAATTTGAACAATTTAAACATGCTGCAAAATATACAAAACTTAAAATAACCATTGTTAAAAGAGGAAATAGTTTGAAATTTGCAACAACTTGTACGTTTCCCCTTCCTAGCTGTATTCCTGGAAACCACATTCCACCACATGCTGTCCTGGGGCAGCTCTATGAACAGAAACTAGAGGTTTTCATGTAAATATACTATACTAGTCACATTTCTTGAGATTAAGGCTTGTTAAGGAAGCTTGGGGCATTTCTTGTTAAAAGTTGGTTACAACTTGCTCTATCACAATTTGGACCTGCTTTCTTATTCAGTGGTGAAAGTGTGTGGAAGAAAATCGCTAAGGAGAGCCACCCTAGCTATTATATGAAACAAGGGGCCAAGGGGAGCTGAAACAATATTATAGGATAATTGAATGTTTGTGGAGGAACCACAATGAGGAGCACACGATTATATGTGAAAACTGTCCAGTTAAATTCTGGACGTGCGGGACAATCTGAAGAACTGTTATTTAAATAAAACACGGCACAAGTAGCAGACCACCAGCAAATCTACACAAACAATGTTCTTCTCCCTACCTTCTATGAAAAATATGAAAGGATTGCTTCCTAGATTACGAAAGGATTGCTTCAGATAGACTACAACAATTTCTGGTTATCCCAGGTGAAGAACTTGGGACTGTCTACATAAGGAGAGACACACTAAACAATATGTTAGTAAAAGCAAGATGTCCACTATATTCTCCTAACATATTACAATACAAAATATAATAAAACATATACTCTTAGGTTACAATTAAATATAGGCTCTTGGGCTATATATTGACTTGAAGATATTCATACAATTCAAGGAATTTATATTTTAACCAGTTCTAGATCAGATCAAAGAGAGACGTTAACCTCACAGAGGGATCCTCTCTTATGAAAGAAACCTTATACTTACTTCCTTCTATGCTCTATATGCATATTTTCTAGAAATTAAAAATGAGCTACAAATTAATGCGCCATATTAGAGGGACCATAACAAGGAAGACCCTATGGGTTAGGCACTGGGCCCCCCAGTTCCAGGTTTCCAGTATTGACACAATACTGGAACCATTTAGCAAAGCCTTGTTGCAATTCTGTTTTTTTTAATATATGAAACTTCTAGGGTCTTATTAAATACACACACACACAGAGTATGCAGTTTTGTTAGCCAAGTAAACTCAGGTGTACCTTGTCTGTGACGTTGTGGCTGCATTAGGACTCTAGTACAAGACTTAACATTGGTTAATGTAATAAATAATATTCCAACAACTAGGCAAACACTCTCCATCTGGCTTTACCCATACAACAAATTTCACCAGGTGTCTTTCTGTCATTATTTCTTTAAAGTGAAACCAGGTCTTAATATTGTAATTTTAGATTGCTATTAATAAACTGTATTCACATGCTGTACAGTATAAAATGTACTTTTTAACATGACAAGTATGTATATTTCAGTTTTTAAGCAAATAAATCATTCATTAGTTTGTACACAAAACATGAAATAGTCACTTGAGTCTTACCTAGCTTAGTTTTTCTTAAAAGATGATGAACTCTGGATGCACAGCTAATGCTTCTGAGTAGGAGGACTGAAAAAGTTACTAAACACACATGCTGGTTAAAGTACAGGAAAGGGGAGGGACATTGCAGCGGGGACAGTTTTGTGATTTTTTTTTTTTACTACTTGTATTGGTCCATAAAGTGAACATTTCCTTTGTCTAATATTCTGCTAACACTTATTTGCATTGCATTTCTGTATATTTTCTTCAGGTTTAACTATTTAGGGAAAGGATAGAACAAAAACTTCAACAGGTATAAAATTTGGTCACCCCCAACAACTCTATAATTTACAGTGATTCTTTAGGGTAGTGTTAAGTGTTTAGATGATGTTAGGTAAACATATGGAAGCAGAGTTCACAAAGTTCAGCTTCACACACACATGCACTAAGCTAGGCTATGAGACAGCCGCTCATGTTTCTTTATGATATCAAATGTTTGACCACCAGTTGGCACTATGCACTAAGCAAAACAAAAAATGCTATTCCAAATGCTATAGGACCTAAAAATAGAAAAAATCAGTAATGGACCTATAGTTGTGAATTAATCCTTAATAAGCAAAAACTTTTAACAACACCTTTAGAGATATGAAAATATTAACTAAAACGCAACTGAATAGGGTGCAGCGCAGGTCATCTTTTTTGTAGCCTTGTGATATCAATATAACAGTTTTAAATGTCAAGATCCTGAGAAAATGTATTTTGCGATCGTGACATAAACATAACTTTCCCCTCTTGGGTAAGGAAACTCATTTAAGTTGATGTCTGCCTACGAGTGCACACAATACCAATGCTATGTTACTAAGTCTCCATTTATTGATTCCAATATTCAAAAGCTACACATCTACAGCGTCAACATTTATCATTAGACACAACAAATGCAGCACGTAGTTTTAATTTTCTGGGAGATAGCTCGGGCACGGAGATGGTCTGTCTTCAGAAGAGGATTCACTTAATCATGTCTCACTCAATAATAGTGAATTACATGACAAACATTTCCACTATTTTTTCAAATGTATATTCAATGTCATTTCTCTTAAACAACGTTTTTGGTTGTACTTCAGACCTGTTATTATCTGTTTCTGCTGATTTACCAAAACTAATACCAACATGGGTTTATCAAATGACATACAGGATCAGGAATCCTGATTGTCATTCCCCTAGTGAATCCATAAATGTACATGTAAACCTGTTAAATCATGTGCATTACTAAACAGAACCTTAGCATCACATACATAACACCGTGTAACAATTTTTTATTTTTTTTTGGTTCCTGGGTAGTAAGTGTTATTTCCTAATTGCTTATGCCTCAAAAGTATAGAAAATGTCTATTATTCCCCACAAACTTTGCTTTTGTGACCAGGACAGTGATATTTGAAATTTACCTATTTTCCAGAACATTCCAGATAGATTCAGTGCTGAGTAAACTTGGAGTAACTTCTAGAACTTTCTAGAACTTTCCAGTAATATAAATAGTAGTATAAATACAAGGGCCTTAAGCCCACCAGTTCAGTTTAGTTCCAGCTGCCTAAGTGGATACATATCTGCATTTTTCTGAGATGGCATCAAGGTCATAGGAGACTTAAAAATGGTGGCATTCCTGATGGGTCTCCAAGGCGGTTTTACCAAGTTTCCCTGCTATCTTTGCCTTTGGGACAGCAGGGACACCAAGGCGCACTACCACAGGTGGGCCTGGCCACAGCGAACCGAGTTCTCTGTGGGGAGGAACAACGTCAAGTGGGAGCCACTGGTGGACCCCCGAAAGGTGCTGATGCCACCACTGCACATCAAATTAGGCCTTATGAAACAATTTGTCAGAGCTCTAGATAAGGAGTCGGCAGCCTTCAAGTACCTTCAAGACTTCTTCCCTAAGCTGTCTGAGGCAAAGGTCAAAGTCGGTGTCTTTGTCGGACCACAGATAAAGAAGATCCTGGAGTGCAATGAATTCCCCAAGAAGCTCACTAGTAAGGAGAAAGCGGCTTGGAACAGCTTTGTCGCAGTGGTTCGGGGCTTCCTGGGCAATCACAAGGCCGAAAACTATGTGGAGCTGGTTGAGACTCTGGTGAAGAACTACGGCACAATGGGCTGTAGGATGTCCCTCAAAGTCCATATCCTTGATGCTCATCTTGATAAATTCAAGGAGAACATGGGAGCGTACTCGGAGGAGCAAGGCGAGCGCTTCCACCAGGATATACTGGACTTTGAACGCCGCTACCAAGGATAGTATAATGAGAACATGATGGGAGACTACATTTGGGGGCTGATTCGTGAAAGTGATTTACAGTATAATCGTAAATCTCGAAAAACTACTCACTTCTAAATCTTTTGTAGTCATTTTTGTATTACTTTAGTATAAATACATGTTAATTTGGATTCATATGTTGTTTTTTTCTGACTTTATGTGAACGAAAAGACACAAATTCGCCCGTTTTCTCATTAGAAATAGGTAAATTTCAAAATATCACTGTCCTGGTCACAAAAGCAAAGTTTGTGGGGAATAATAGCCATTTTCTATACTTTTGAGGCATAAGCAATTAGGAAATAACACTTACTACCCAGGAACAAAAATTGTGTTACATAGTGTAATTAAGCACAACAGGATCCAGTACTAATTCCTTGTCTTAAATGAATGTAAAGGGCTTGGCGCAAGGTAGTTAAAACTGACTGACTATATATATATATATATATATATATATATATATATATATATATATATAGTAGCAGTGTCAAGAAGGATGCAAGGCAAGGTTTCAAGGCTAAACTTTTTATTTGTTTTAGCTTCAATTATTGCTTAACAAAGCTACTGTCTAGCTCGTTCTCTCTTTAGCTCCTTTTCTTTGTTCTTTCCCCTTCTTTCAGTCCAACAAGTGTGTGCCGAGGTACCTGCATCCCATCAATGTAGCAATCTCGGTTAACGTGGGCAGGCGCATCACAGAGCGAGGCAATTCGTCTTTTGTACAGCGGTATCTGCGCTATGCTTTAGTGCGAGAGGTCCCGGGTTCGCGCCCGCCCTCTGCCTGTGTGGGAATTGCCTCGCCTTGTGTGATGCGCCTGCCTGCGTTAACCGAGATCGCTACAATGTATATAGCACTTTGTAAGCTCTTTAAGCAATTCAAGTTAAATTACAGTACTGTATGGATTTTATTCAGAAACACATCTGTGTTGGTGTTAAATCTCCCTCCCGACCTGTAACCTGACACCGTTATGTACAGCAAAAGAAATAACATTACAAATAAAATTAGATAGAAGATGCATGGTTTATTTTAATTAACACTTTATGCATGTACATTTTTTAAAATAAGAAATAACAACTGAAAGAAGGGTGTACTTTAATGTGATTTATTTACATTAATAAACATGTTCTGTATATGATCCCTGGGTCGTCAGTCAGGATGCTGTCCAGCATCCTGACTGACGACCCATAGAATATTGTATATTGGTACATACTGTTAGCGTGCCTACTGGAAACAAAGATAATTGAATGTTTTAAGCTAATGATAGAGCAGGTGTTCAGGTAGCATGTGTTACATCTGAAATAACTCCAGGTACCTCACAGCAGCAGGGGGACAATCCTGTGAGATCAAAGAGGTCTAAATTAGAATTTTTCCAGCCCCAGTTAGCATGTTCTCATGGAGGTGATTTGCTTATGTGGTTTGCTTGATGATGTTATACTTGAACATCTCCTATGTGCAGTTTTCTTTCACCTTATGGTAAGCATGTCTTTGTAATGGCAGCTGTCTATTAATTTCTAATGTTTTTACCATTTTGTCTTTTTTCTTTACTAACTGAATATTGTGGGGGAAAGGTTGTATTTCCTCCACTCGTTCAAACTCTACAGTAGAGGTTTGACCTAAAGGGCTCCCTGACTCATGAGTGCTGGTAGTTCTCAAGGACTGTTTGATATTGCTTTCTGCATTGGGGCTGTCGACGTTCATTCCTTGAAACAGACACTGACCACTTTTGTGAACAAAAGCATATGTAGGTGTTGCTAAGGTCCATGTTAGGCCAGAACCCTAGGTACCTTGTTACTATGGTTCACCCACATTTGATTGGATATGGATTCAGCAGCAAGGAAATACGCTTTTTACTGAAGTGCAAGAAGCAGGGCAGTACAAATAAGAGCCTCTTCCTAAAAAGGTCAACAGATCAAAGCAGCTGAGAGCAGTGAGGGCCAGATAGACCTCATTTTGCTGGGACAGACAGGAGCTATCTTTGACATGTTGTAAATAGTAGATCCTAAACATGTGGTATGGAACAAAACAGATTATCATAACTAACACAAAGGACAGGCTTTTTATCTGAGCCCAGAACTCTTGGTGAGCAAACAAGGCAGCCCTATATTGTCTTACAACTTTCCATAATATGTACAGCTGGCAGCAGAACAATATAGAGACTGTAGTAAGCATAATGACAATCATTGTGTAGTTCAGGATACGCACCGATGACTTCTCAAGCTCTCCCTGAAAGTGGAAACATGTTGTATTACAATAGTATTTGGAATTTCCATACTGGGAAATATAGGCTGGTAAAACAATAATGAGCATGACTGCCCACACTGCTGCACTATAGCCCAGAGCATGTAGTCTTCTGTAGAATTCTACCCTGCCTGTCTTCTGGAAAAACGTGAGGTACCTGATTACCAAAATAGTCACATAAAAGACAAAAGCTATGTACATGTGTGCATGGATCATAGCACTGACCAGCTTGCAGAAGCCTGGCCCCAAGCTCCAATTATCGCTGGCATAATAATACAGCCGAAAAGGCACAGTCAGGAGGAAGACAACATGTATCGCAATAAGATTTAAGACAGCAGTTATCGTCACAGACTTTATGTTTGATTTCAGGATGCAGATCATGAGTGTTGCACCTGTGATGCCTCCTATAAGGACAACACTGTATATGGTGATCAAAGCAATACTGTATGCATTTCGTTGCATGCTGCTGCATGTTACATTGCTGTCTGATGAGAAGTTTGATGAACTATTTATGTTATCCAGATGTGGCATTTTCTTTCTTGTTTCCCTTTAAAAACAAAGAAAGAGAGATTATACTACAGTATACCAATGGTTATCTTACAAGTTCATAGCATTTCTCATTTCCTATGACAAATGTTTGGACCAGGAATCTTTCTCAATGTCTGGTAAGATTTAAATCAACTAAGAAAATACTTGTAATGCTTTCAGAGTGCATTACACACACACACACACACACACACACATTATATATATATATATATATATATATATATATATATATATATATATATATATATATATATATATATATATATATGCGCATCACCTAAAGAACACCATCCCTACTGTGAAGCATGGTGGTGGCAGCATCATGTTATGGGGATGTTTCTCATCGGCAGGGACTGGGGCACTTGTCAGGATAGAAGGGAAAATGAATGGAGCAAAGTACAGAGAAGTCCTTGAGGAAAACCTGCTGCCCTCTGCAAGAAAGTTGAAACTGGGACGGAAGTTCACCTTTCAGCATGACAACGACTCAAAGCACACAGCCAAAGCTACACTGGAGTGGCTAAGGAACAAAAAGGTAAATGTCCTAAATATCCATCAACGCTCCCCAAGGAACTTGACAGCTTGAACTGTTTTGTAAAGAAGAATGGTCAAATATTGCCAAATCTAGGTGTCCAAAGTTGGTAGAGACCTATCCCAACAGACTCACAGCTGTAATTGCTGCCAAAAGTGCTTCCACCAAGTATTAACTCAGGGGGGTGGAGACTTATCCAATTATGATCTTTCAGTTTTGTATTTTTAAAATATAATTTTTTTTCTCAATAAAAACTTTTTTCCCCTTAACAGTGTGGAGTATAGTGTGTAGATAAGTGGAAAAAAATCCTCATTTAAATGCATGAAACTCTGAGGCACTGACACAACAAAATGTGAAAAAAGTTCAAGGGGGTGTTGACTTTCTATAGGCACTGTATACACATATACATATATATATATATACATATATACACGTGTATATATATATATATATACACATACATACATACATACATACATACATGTGTGTGTGTGTATATATATATATATATATATTACAAGGCTGTGCTATTTTTTAGTCACCCAAAACTAAACTACCAAGGTTAGTCATTTGTATTTATATACATAACCCTTCTGTTATTCTTAGAGAATGATATGCATTGTTGTCTCCTTCACCCCACCCTCCCCCTTCAGCACTACCTTGGGCGCAATAGAAAGGTGTAACCCTTTTAGATTCATAATGGATCATCGGAATATGGATACACTGTTAAAATGGAAGACATTAGCTATAGTATGCATCTTGAAAGAAAGTGGTTTCATGTGTCAAGTTATCAAATTTAGGATACAATTGGCTTTATCCTTCCAACAATTCCTCTGTGGCAAAAAGGAAATCCTTCAGATTTACTTAACGTGGCCGCAAATGATATACCAGTTTACAAGACAACGCCTGAGTTACAGGCATTTGAAGCTTGAATTAGGAAGCTGCCATCAAGGAACCACACAAAAAGGAGCTTTGCTAATATCTTCAGTCTGACCCTCAGTTATCTTTATTACAAATGTTATTGGTTTGTTTTAATGCCACTATTATGATAGTGGTGCCATGATCTAAATTTAATCACAGTAATATTAACTTTAATTGTATTTTTGCACTGAAAAAATAACAGCAGTCTAGAACAGTTCCATGAATATGAAACTGTATTTTATTCATATAACTCCAAGCTTACGGGGCCAGTATGGGTCACAATGCGTTCTTGTGCTTTATGGACGTGCATTGGTAAAATGAATAAGCAACATCTCCTTGGTCCTGAGACCAGGTTTGTTAATAGAAAATGAAATTTGGCTGTGAAACGCTTTATTTACTTTACATTAGACCACGAAAACAAACCAAATATGAGACCAATATTTGGGACCCTGAAATATTGAATGTTCAGTATTCTGAACGTCTGTAACTTAGGGCTCTCTGGCTAACGATAGTGTGGGCGATTTCAAATGAAAAACATTCAGTATACTGAATAAAAGTACCAAAGAGGATAATACATGTTTATCCTGTCTATGAAACATTAAATGTGAATATAATTGTTATTTAAGAGTAAAAGGAAAATATGAAACAAATGTAATTACAGAACGTGTGAATATAGCTGCATTTTTATTTTATATGACTATTATAATTAATTAATGGTTATCATTACAGATTAAAATAAGCCCCTAATTAAAAAAGTGGAGTTAATCAAAAATAAGGATTACCTTAGAAACTAATCCAAGAGTAAGAGACCATAAACAGAAATTTTAAATAAGAAATGGTGTAATAATTTACCAGGTGACGTGGGTTAATTAGGAAACAATTGGTGCTGGAGCTAACAAGGTGCTAGCAAGCAACAAGCGTTGATAGGTGGAAGGGCTTCTTGTGTTCCACTTCAAAGTCTGGTCTCACCAAGTAAAGAAAATGTATGAAATTAAAAACAGTTCAAAATTTAAATTAATAACTTTTAGATACAGTTTTTAAATCATATTATCATTTATTATCCAATCACAGTGATACATCTCAGTGCTTTTAATGCCTTTTATACCCACTGGCAATGTTCCCTCTAAACTGTGCACGTGCGCGGCCGCGCAGCAATCTGGTGGGTGTCACGCACCAAAAACAGGCCGCGCAGCACCGCACATGCTCACTTCATAAAATCTCATGTAGCTTTAGGACCCTTAAAATATATCCAATACTGTATTTTTTTGGGGGATACAAATACTGCACAGCCGCGGAGGTGTCAATCACCTGCTTTGCGTATATCAGTTTGGACATCGAGGAAACCTTATTGGTTAGAAGAAACAAAGAGCTACCTAGCAATAGCCAATCGAGTGCGTTTTAAGACAATGCAGTGCCCACCCACTCACCTCTCGACATAGTGTAAAACTTAACACTGATGAGAAGATGGTGCTTGCAAATCATTTTTTTAAGTATTATTGTTATTCATTTGGACTGCATGTTAAGTTAAGAAACAAACACAAAGGAAAAGAAAAGGTATGACACTGTTGCAAGGTTAAGTGGTATTTATTTTGTATATACAAGAAAAAAGAATGTACTATTTTTTTAGTACAGTACATAGAAACATAAATCCCTACAAGTGACCTCACTATTTTAAAACTCGAAGAGACGGCAACATCTTTACAACACCATTTAAAATAAAAAATAAAACAAATGCAGAAAAGTTATGTTATAGCAGTACGTGGACTTTTTGATAACTGCATTGGTGTGTGCTTCCTGCTTTTCTCTTTGATCGTAGATGTGTGAGCGTGATCCACTGATATGTTATTTCTTTGGTTGGTAATTAGGAAGGCGCTGAAAGGATGGAAAGTGTGGTCGGACGATGTTAAACCCTTAGTCTATTTAAAATCATTTATAGTGCCTTGTTCTAGCTGATATTTTCGAGTTTATTTGTTGCGTGTGTTGCATTTACTGACAATTAAGTTTGCTGGTGATCATTGTTTAGTGGTATGGGCAGTTTATATGAACTATGACGTCACTTATTTAGTATTCAACTAAGCTGCCCATTGACAGAAAAGTAATGCTCAGAAAAATTTGTAGTCCGCTCATTACAAAAAACAAATTAGGAGGGAACATTGCCCATAGGTTACCCAGATTTCCCTTGAAACATTCTACAGCAAATTTCTACATACAGCTATGGTCAAAAGTTTTGCATCACCTAGAATTTTAGGATTTCACGTCACATTTTTCAGTTTGTCAGTTTTTCGTTAAGTATATGGAAAACCACAAAACAGTATGTATTTCAATATGTTAACGTAACATTATTCAGAAGGTTTCATTCGACTTTATGAAGGTGATGCAAAACTTTTGCCCATAGCAGTAGATAGCTTGGTATTGGAGAACATCTTTACAGAGTGAGGAATGGAGTAATCTTTGATTTCCACATGATTTGTACATGTTTGCATTCTGTAGTTCAGTTGGGTTTTAAAGGTACGTATTACCCGCAATGCCAGCTAGGCTGAGCCAAAGTAACCAAGGCAATGCTTGTGATAACATAAAACAAAGTCTGATAGAACTAAAGCTACTTTAGACACTTCAGCCTATTCCATATTGGAGCAACAGTATCCAGAACTACTCAAATGGGTATTAGTGAATATTTTAAAAAAATAAAATAAAGAAAAGTAAAAAAAAAAAAAAAAAAGATAAATACATACAATTACATTTAATGTTATCATTATTCAGGATTTTGAATTGGGACCAAAGTATTCAGCCAAATGTAAAAATCATAGCCATCACAATCAAATCCATGTTACTGTGGGGTACAAAACTACAAGCAACTAAACTACAAGCAACTAAACTACAAGCAACTAAACTTTTTTTTCACATTTGCAAAACATCTTCTGAAGCTAGCAAAGGAAAAACTGTGCAATGCTGACCAGAACAAGAATAAATACACTTGTTATCATCAACGCCTCACATTATTTTGCGTAAAGCTACACATCTTTCTACTTTTATTAATCACACTTTAAAATAAGCTATTGTTAATGTTGAATATTCCATGAACTGTTTCATGAGTTCAGACAAAACTATACCTCCTTTTAAAACTATAAATCTAATTTCAAGATATATATTAAAACGTGTACATCAGAAATGTTTTTGTTTTTTTTTAACTTACCAGAATAAAGCACTCTTCGCTGCTCGCTCTGCTTGCTGCTAACACATTGTTGCAGTAAGAACTGCATGAAATGTTAACAGGAAACAAATGCACCTATGATCCAAAAAAAAAAATAAGGAAGTGATTTTATTACACAGTACTTACAGGAAAGGTGTTTTATCATTGCTAAAACTAACAGAAACCATGAACAAGAAAGAACAAGGCGAAATGTTAAAGCAAAACTATATATATATATATATATATATATATATATATATATATATATATATATATATATATATATATATATACACCTGTGAACAGACATATATTCATCTTGATTCAAATACATTGATTTGAATAATTAATTTTAAAAGCTGTTTAGATATACACGTTCATATATTTTTGTATGTACTTATTCCCCTACGATTAGTAGCAAATGATCACAAGCAAAAACAGCCCACAGACAGTAGCTTAACTGCTTGCTATTATACAGGATAAAAAAATCGAGACCAGTTGAAGTGTTCTTAGATGTTTATCGGTTAAAACACACTGTTTAAAAATAAAACTCGTTGTTCAGATTCTGAACATACGATGTGTTTTCATAATGTCCAACTAGTATATTGTAATATGTTGTGTGTGCTTTACTTTGAGAAATAATAAAACGTGTACTAATTTTAACATTTTGAAAGGGATGTCGTTAATATGCAACATCCAAGGTTAAATATATACATATTTCAATTATTTTCTTAAATTATTTTCTTATGCTTACTGAGTGTGTCTTTTTTTCGTAGAACACCAATGCGTTTAGATAATAAATGCTAAATGCCATTAAATCCGTTTAAGGGACAGATAAGGCACCTTGTTTTCAGAGGTATAAAAGTCACATGTTCAATGTGGCCAATCAAAAACTTCTGCCTTTAGGCAAAGTACCATATCTATCCAGTAAGTTTGATCCTATAAGCCACACTTAGATGACGACATTTAGCAAAATAAGTGTTCTTACATTTTCGTCTCCGCCATTTTATGAGCAATTTGAAAAATAACATAAAGCGTCGTGTTATATTAGCGTTTATGTACATATTGTTGAAGGTAATCAAGATAAAAAAAAAAAAAATCTTAATAGTTGAAAGTATATAGATTTCAAGTATGATGTGTATTTTTGAATGGCATAAAGCTATGTTCATAAAATATTTCGTAGTATGTAGGGGCCAAATCTGTCTCCTAGCCTGGTGAGGGTTGTTTGTCTTTGCAGTTCTACGAATACACTAGATTTGCTATGGTGGATTTATTTGTAGGTATTATGTAATATAAACTATATTTATCTTATTTTATCTTATTTTATTACTTTTAATTATTCTTCAATTGTGTTTTATGTATTATTTGTAAATAAATTACATTTTACATTACATTTTTTACGTTCACAAACAAATGCACCGCCCGTCTTTAATAGATACGATTATGTATGAGCAAGGTCATTTCAGTATTAGTTAACGGTACAAATATTGTTTTGTTTGCAGTTTCAACGTGTTTAAAATTAACTGACTTTAAAAAGTATAGAAAGGAGTATACTGTCATGAATTAGTTTAGGATTTTTTAATTTGTTTTATAGTCCTTCAATACGTTTTTTAACCTCTCAATCGGTAATGACTTATTCCATGTTATAAACTTGAATTCGCCACTCATTATTTTATATTTTATTGAAAACAATATATATATATATATATATATATATATATATATATATATATATATATATATATATATATATATATTGTTTTCAATAAAATATAAAATAATGAGTGGAGAATTCAAGTATATAGCCTATAGATTTATGGCTCAAGGTTTAATGTACAATGTTATTGTACATAAAAGTTCAATATTGTTTGTATTGCAAAGCACTGTAAAACTGCTTCTGGTGTACAGAGGTGAAGCCTGGAGGCGCACTGAGTGTCAAATTCATGCTGAAATATGTAGCTGCTGTTTACTTCAGTAGGATCCCTGGTGATGACGGTGTCACGGGAAATTTGTAGACTGAAATAAGTAGATATTG
The DNA here is from genome assembly GCF_902713425.1 of Acipenser ruthenus. Taxonomy (NCBI): domain Eukaryota; kingdom Metazoa; phylum Chordata; class Actinopteri; order Acipenseriformes; family Acipenseridae; genus Acipenser; species Acipenser ruthenus. The sequence continues at coordinate 88,838,680 of NC_081191.1, read as the reverse complement.
CTTATACTGCTCATGTGCGAATTTCTGAATTTAAAGGGAGGGTTCATGCCAGCAATTTATGTCTGTGAACTTTAATAGTTGAACACCCTGGGCTCTATGTATCATTGATTTTTCTTTCGTATCTTGACCTTTTTGTAGGTTATTGTGACTTCGTAGACTTACCCGCGATGTATTAAAGTCATTTTCACTCCTGTAAGTTAGTTTCATTAGGACTGTTCATTTCAAAGTACTTTCGTATGCAAATGTACGAATCTCATTATAATATCGAAGTTTCGTGCTTACACTTGATGTATTATCATTTTTTTCTGATTTATGGCTTCGGTTTGTGCCTGTTATTTTACGCATGCCTCTCACTGGTGTAGATTCAATTGTCTGTTTGTATGTGAAACTTCCTGTTTAAACGATTGCGTGCATTTAGTTACTTTAAAAAAAAAAAGAAACCCCCCAAAATGTATTTATTAATAGTCTATATTAAATAGCAATGGCAATAAATACATTTTGTTTTGGTTTATTTTTTATTTGAATGTGCTTTATTTTAAACTTAGGCTACATGAAGCATACAACTATTCCACTTTATTACTTGGTGGTAGAATGACAGACTGTGATACGCTGCCTAATTGCTTTAGGTAGGAAAAATATCAAGGTAAGGATATTTTTTTATAATTTAAGGATATTAATATAAGGATATTTATATAATTATCCTAGATAAAAAAATGTAGTCATCGAATTTAAGAACAATATGAACTGTTATCTTTGGAAACGTTCCCGTCACTGTGTGTGTGTTTGGTTCATATAATTTATGGAAATTGTGTGTGACCCAAGTATAAAAGCTTTGTGACTGCTCATCCTACTTTACAGCTCGGGTATACAATTAAAACCCGACCACGGCCAATCCGAACCCGAGACATTTTAATTTTTTTCATACCAAGCCCGACCCCAATATCGCCATAAATAATATCAAACATGCTATTAAAATACAGAAAGCATATTTCGAGTCAAAATGCACATTAAAAAGAAAAGAAATACTCTGAGCGAAGCATCCAGTTAGATGAACATTTTACTTAGTAGTCTCAGATACAGACATATAGCATCATGTTTGGATAAAGTTCAAAGTTAACGTTGAACATCAAATTATATGTCGATGACTTGTCATTATATCACACCAGACTTTAAACTCAATGCCAGAGTTTTAACAACAACAATGTTTCCACTGGAGGACGCCAAAACTGGTGAAAACAATGTCATTTAAGTTTCTCAAACCACGGAATTACCATGTACGACTGTTTTTGCTGTCATATTTAAGTAAAAGTTTGCAAGATTTGCACTGTACAGAAATCCACTTGAACTTTTACTATCATGGAAAACAACAACGTTGAAATGATTCCAAACCGAATATTTACCCTTTCCAGCGACAGAACTTTCCACTGCTAAACATTCGTCAGTAGACAGCTTTATTTTTATATCAACAGCCTCCATACGCCATTCCATGATAAGTAGGAAGTAATTTTAGAAGGCATTTGCATTTGCAAGAGGAAAAAAAACACTTGCTAAAATGTAATAATGCATTTATTTATAAAACACTGAGCCGGCCCGACCCGACATTTCATTTGACACTTTGTCTCAGTGTCATTCCTTGCTAAAACTCACAAGACTGGAATATTTAGTTGAAGCATTTAGTATTAAAGATAAAACTGCATAATCAGTGTCATCTTGTTTGAGAAGTCTTTTTTTTTTTAGATATGGACCCCCAGGCAAAATAATAACAGATCAAGGCAGGGAATTTGTAAATGAAGTAAACAATATGTTGTTTGAAGAGTTTGGGGTGAAACATCTCATAACCTCTGCATATCATCCTCAGACAAATGGGTAGGCTGAAAGAACAAATCAGACCATTAAGAGAGCCCTGTCCAAATTAGTAAATGAAAAGCAGGACGACTGGGATGTCTTTCTGGAGCCTGTTCTTTTTGTGATTAGAACTTCCAGGCAAGAGTCCACAAAGTACTCACCTTTTTTTCTAATGTTTGGTAGAGATCAGAAACATTTTTCTGAAATTGGCAGTTCATCAGAAGAATCATTGGCAGAAGGTGTTCCTGGTGTATGTAATAATGTAGAAGAACACAGTAGCCAGATGACTGATATTTTTGAAAATGTAAGGCTAAATATTTCTGCATCCCAGGATAAGCAGACACTCTCATTTGAGAAACAGAAAACAAAGGGTGTGAAGTGCTTTCAGTTTGCAAAGGGAGATGAGGTGCTTCACAGGAATATGGTAAGGTTGGGCAAAAAGGGAGATAAATTGAAATTTGATTGGCTTGGCCCATATGTAATAGATGAGATTTTCAACAATTGTGTAGTTCTTAAAAATATGAATGGGAAAACCTTTTTTTTTTAAACTTCCCTGACACATGTAAAACCCTACATACGTATTTCTCGTAGTTCCTTATGTGTTTCAGGTATGACATCTACTCCAAGCACACCTGCGAGTGATGGGGTTGCAGACAGCGTATGTAATTTATCCAGCCAGTTGATGGAGGATGAAAGGGATTGTTTAGCAGTGGATAAGGAAGATAGTGTACCATTACCAGAACAGAAATCTGATAAGGGTATACATATAGATAGATAGATAGATAGATAGATAGATAGATAGATAGATAGATAGATAGATAGATAGATAGATAGATAGATAGATAGATAGATACGAGTAGTATTGTTGGAAACAAAATACTAAATTTCCAGTCACAAATTCTGGCCCATGATCTAACTGTTTGTTATAAAGGTGACTATATTTTCCATGATGGTAATCGATACTGTATATCATTTACAACAAACATTTTTTTCTTTCTTTGCAGGTATCGACAAACAAAATGAAAAACAACTGGATGCTGTGTGCACTGTGGAACCCCACACCAAACACAAGCCCATAGCCAAAGCAAAAAGAATCAGCAGAGGAATAGAGAAGTTACACCTTCATGTTATTTGTGATGGGTCACGGCTTTTGGATATTCATATTGACTAGGCCCAATACTTACCCAGTCAAGAATATCCCTTTATTGATGGGCTACAGAGTTGTGTCCTGTTTCAGTCTTTCCTGATAGCCACAGTCACAAGACCCTTTGTCCAAATTTTAAATATACAGGGCAACCACTGGATAACAGTTTCAAATGTGCATGCACAGTCTGATTCTGCTGTTCAGGTCTATTACTGTAGTACTGTCACCCCAGAGCTGAAACGCTCTGTAAGTATCATGCTGAACTCTGCTGATCCATTGATCATCTTAGAACATGTTGATGTTCATTTGCAACAGGGCAGCAGTGACTGTGGCTTGTTAGCCATAGCCAATGCTCTTGCTCTTTGCAAAAAGGAAGATCCAGTGATTTATATTTGAAGCCAGCACCAGATGAGGGAACATTTAATTAATTGATTTAAGTTTGGGAGGCTAGAAATGTTCCCATATGTTAAAAAGAGAAGCAAATGCCCAGTAAAAAAACAACTATTTTTCATACTTTTTTGTAACTGTCGACACATTTGGCTATAGTGGTTTTGTTGCCAAATCTGTTACCATCCTGACAGCAAACTAATCCCTGCATGCATACAGGTGAAGTTTTCATATGCACAGATTATAAGTAGAGGGTTTTGGCACATTAACCTTTTGCGGTCCATTTATTCAGCGCGTCTCAGGCGCGTCAGGTCCAATTTCAATTACAATCAAATGATCTTATTGTTATTGTGAATTTAAAACTAACATACATGCACATTCAAATAGGAGGTTAAATGTCTAAGAGATACAAATGGCAAAATCATAGACAAAGAAAATAAAATAGCAAATATATTAAATGATTACTTTTCACAAGTTTTTACAAAGAAGGATACGGACAACATGCCCCACATGTCGACCTGTTCCTATTCAGTTTTAAATAACTTTAGCATAACAGAGACAGAAGTGTTAAAGGGACTATGAGCCCTTAAAATAAACAAATCCTCTGGCCGGGATGAGATCCTCCCAATAGTACCCATTTATACAGTTGAGTTTTTACTGGAGCAATCTAGGTAATGTACCTTGCTCAAGGGCACAGCAGCAGTGTCCCCCACCTGGGATTGAACCAATGACCCTCCGGTCAAGAGTCCAGAGCCCTAAGCACTGCTCCACACTGCTGCCCCTTTATCTGAGTGTCTTTTGATCTCTGAATTGAGAATCTTTTCTCAGGTTTTTGAGGTGTTAATGCAAGCATCAAAAATACCTGTAAAAGGAATTAAGTAAGGAATGTGTTATGTTGTGTAGTGAATTAAGTATACAATTTATTTAACTATAAATTAGTCTCTAGTCGCCCACTCAGGTACGTCAAAATGTAAGAAATTAGATATACCTTATTCAAGTTCGGGATCATGTAGGACTCGAATTCCCTTGACAATAATCGACAGTCACACATCTCAGAAATATAAAACAATATTTTATTTATTTATAAAAAGGGTGCACAACTAAGTCTAATATTACAGAAAGGCGATTAGCAAGGGGCTCCCGAGTGGCGCATCCAGTAAAGGCGCTTCCCCGTGGAGTGTAGGATGCGCTCTTTCGTCTGGATGTCGTGAGTTCGAGTCCAGGCTATTCCTTTGCCGACCGCGGACGGGAGCTTCCAGGGGGCGACGCTCAATTGGGCGAGCGCCACCTGGGGGGAGGGAGGGTTAGGTCGGCCAGGGTGTCCTCGGCTCAGCGACCCCTGTAGTCTGGCCGGGCACCTGCGGGCTTGCCTGTAATCTGCCCGAGAGCTGCGTTGTCCTCTGACGCTGTAGCTCTTGGGTGGCTGCATGGTGAGTCTGCAGTGTGAAAAAAAGCGGTCGGCTGACGGCACACACTCGTCTTCGCCGCTCCCGAGTCAACGGGGGTGGTAACGGTGAGCTGAGTCTAAAAATAATTGGCCATTACCAAATTGGGGAGAAAATAATAAAAAATAATTGGCAACGACTAAATTTATATATATAAAAAAAAGGGAATTAGTTAGAGATATGCATGAATAGTATACAGTTCATTGATTTCTTACTCAAACAATTACTACGACCACAACATTAGTAGCATACATGGTTAATATACTAATATTAATTATGGCTGATCACACATAGTATCTACTTTGCATTAGTATTTTCCATACTTGTTTTGTGTTGAAGCTATCATGTTTCATATCAATATGCACAAGAATTAATTCAGCTTCCCATTCAGAACAGAATCCAACATTCCAGTACCTAATTTAGTAAATTAGTTTTACCATTTTAATATAGTTTAGACGTGATGTACCAAACTAATAATATGTTATCAACCTCAGTTGATTATATATTCAAATTAACTCAGAAATGGGGCAATGATAAAATTCTCTGCATTTATGAGGCAACTCCTTTGAGTTGCACATTTTCAACAAACAATGCATTTCTTACATACTCCAAAAAAGGAAGTTATATTCTGTTCCAAGAACAATCTTTCCACTAACTTGATAGCATTAGCTACAGTTAATTTCTCGAATATTTAATATTTGATATGTTGAAAACTTATCGATTTTCAACAAAGAAGTCAATCTTTGTTGTTGGTGAACACGGCAGTTCTCTGGATCTAAAGTTCCAATGAAAGAAGACTGTACTTTGCTTGAAGTACGCATTGTATTGCGTTGGCTCGCAATAAACAAATAGTTATTTTCAGAGGAAGTAGCTTGTTGATTTCCAATAGTCTTGCAACATTATCTTCGATTTGTCGGAAGGTTTCTGACTGGAAACAGTAGTGTTGACCTATGTAACTCAGTTCAGAGAATGCATTGCAATTGAAAAGTTATGTAGTTTGCAGAAGTGTTCTCGTTAAAATTCTTCTGTATGGCTAGTACTTAGGCCCAGCTGCTGGCTATGCTTCAGTTAGTTTTCGCGCAGCGACATGGAAACCAAGACCCGCTTTCAGATCAAGGCAGCGTCCCGTTTACTGGTTCAGTCTCTCGTAGAGCAAGGAGCTAGGGCCCTCTTCAAAGCTGATTTCAGCCTTCTTAGAACGATTTTAGCCAGTTTTCAGACCATAGATTCTCCCATGATTCCAGCACACTTTCCCATTGCTTTCTCCAAGCTTCAGAAACTTTCTTCAGAACAGTTCAGCTTTCATTTCATTTCATTTCTCAGAACCACGCAACGTGCTTAAACACTGGTTAATTCATCTCTGGCCACTCCTTGGCCTTTCCCACAGCTCGTGATTAACAGTTCACTTGTCAGCTTCATTGATCAGTCCTCCTAGCTCAGGACTGGTTTTTGTCAAAGTCTGCCAGAATGGCCTGTGCAGAGATTTCAGTTAGTGATAACGCAAAGGAATTTTTACGACTGAGCTTCAAAGCTGCAAGAGAGCAAGAGATGGGGGGGGGGGGGGACTTGAAACTCTCAAACAAGTTTAAACGGTGTATATTACATCCAGCAATCACCTGATCTGACTGTACTGTCCGCTACAGTTGTTATTATTGCAAACATTATTGGACTTAATTTGAAAGGTACAACTTTAATTATTTCAAAAGGAATTTTAAAGTTAAATGGATTTCCTGTCAGTAGCCAGCATTCTAGTCATTAAGATCCTTGACCCCACTGCTGAGGTGACGTGACCCAGGAAGTGCAAAAAATAACATATTTGCTGCAAACTGATAAATGTCTTTAACTTAGTGTGGTACCAGATGACATGTTTTAAAATACAAACACAAGTTATAATGCAAGTTAAACAAGCAATATAACTTCTTTGAAAACTGCACACAAGACCTATATAGTTAGTGGAATTGTCCGAGAGGTAAGATTTCTGAAAAGTATTCTGTTAGCTACAACAACTGTAAGGCTTAGGGTTTGCTATGCAAACGAGCATACTATAGCTGCATAGTTACTGGTGTCAGATACAGAAGACAGTTTGTAGAGTGGCCCGTTAAAAATATCTTCTCGTTGTGGCTGTAAGTTTCAGAATTTCCCAATATTTGTATAACAAGATAACAAGCAAGTCTGAAGATGTGGCAATCCACGTACACATGCATCACTGCTTAAGTCATATCATCTAAAAACTATTAAACAGAGTCAATTGTACTTTAGAAATACCAAAAAAAATTATTTAAAAAAATCAATGACAAACATTGTGACTAGAAGCTTTTTTCAGCACTATTGAGTGTAACATTATTGTTTTTCAGAAGGGATATTTTATGGAGGGAAAAAAACACAGGCAAAAAACAAAATTGTCAAAGTATTTGATAAATGAGAAATGACCAGAGATTTACAATTCTAAAAGTACATATACATGGTATGCATCAGTGGAAAACAAATGTTGGCACACACTGGCCTCCAATCCTTGTTGGGATGCTTCTATATGCTGAAATGTATATGTTGGTACACGGAGTGTGGGTTATCATGAGTGATTTAAAATATATAGTTGTAATTAGGCACAGGGATTGCACAGTCACTCGACGTTCAGATTAAAATGGGTATTAGTATGGAAGCACGGAGAGCACAATTAGTTCACGTGCAGATGTATCGAGATTCCAATTGAATGATCGATTAGCAATCAAGTCTCGGTACAGCTGCATAAAGGATGCAGTGTTTCACTCACTCGGAGTTGGGTGTTCAAAGTGGAGAATGTGAGTAGACAAAGGAGGTAAAATAAATCAAAAGAAAACAATTGCTAGGCGTGCTGGTTAAACACCAGCATGACACTTGTTTGTTCCGTGTCCGTCTGTTTGTTAGTCTGTTTGTTTACTTTGGCCATAGCGTCTTTTTGTTTCAAGTGTTTTTGTTTTGTTCACCCTTTTTATTTTTCAATAAGCCGGCGCATCAGCACATTTCTTCATTAACTCATCAGTCTGTTGTCTACTTGCTTCCTGGCCTGATGTCACCACCAGCCAACCTGGTCACAGTATGATATTAATGTATCTTAGCTTTCGGTCTCGAGCCTCAGCACGGGACCTACTGTAGTTTCACTGACCTTCATACTGTACCAAGTTAACTAACAAACTAACTATAGTGGAATGTCTATTTCAATGACCAACGGAACTGTAGTGATGGCTTTCTGCATTAGGTATTAATTATATTATTAATTATCAGTTTTACATTATGTGTGTGTTTTTCTTTTATAGTTAAGTTGTTTTTAATCATGTTTAAATTGAGTGTGTATGTGTTTTGTTTCTTGTTTTAATATGCAGTATTGTGTAAGTTTCGAGTTCTTTCATTTCCCATCGGCAAAACCAGCTATGTGCAGTTTTGCACAGCCTAACACGACTGGAAGTCACAGATAAGTGTCGGAGCTAAACGCCAAAAGGCAGGATATTAGCAGAGATAGTGTGAGATGGGGGAGGGGAACTGAAAGACAAGAGGGATGCACCCTGCTAGGTACAAAGTGGTATTCAATCCCCCCCTTTTCCCCCGCAGAGGGAATGTGCAATGATAGAGTGGAAACCCCTATCATTGGACAGAAGTAAGATAAATGGGAGTGGAGTCAAAAATTGCTTACAAAGGTATAAATGCCAAACATTGTAAAGTTTTGTCAGTCTTTTCATCTCTTTCGAATTGACTCCATGGATATCCGTGCTTTCATATGCAGTGAGCTGTACTGAGGCCTTGTCCAAAGTCAGTTTAAATCTCGTGCTTATATGATTGTATTGGAGGTATACCTTTCTTGTATATAAAGTGTTTTTGAATCAAAAACCATTTGTCAGCTTAATTTCTTCACTACAGATTGGTGCCGAAACCCGGGATTCCTGAAAAGCAACCCTTAACGACGTTTCAGGGTGTGCGGTTTCAGATTCGTCAGCGGTATTATATCATCCGGTGAGTCCATTTTTGAATAAATCGCACATAGTGAAGGGAAAGAGAAAGGCAAAGAATTAGTGAGTCGAGGTACTCGGGGTAGAATCTCTCAGCGGAGAGATCCCATGGTAGAGAGAGAATCAAATAGTGATTTTCGAAGTGTAAGGGACTTACAGGAATTCACGGACAAAATAAAAATAAGTGAAGAAAAATAGCGGCAAATTGTAAATTCTGGTGAAGAGCCAGGTGACGTCAAAATCTCGACCGTAAGACCCGCTGAGGCAAACTGAGTTATGTAATTAAAAATCTTGGTGAAGAGCCAGAGTGGCGTCAAAATCTCGACTGTAAGTCCCGCTGAGGCAGCAAAGTCACGTGAATTAAAAATCCTGGTGAAGAGCCAAGGTAACGTTAAAAATCTCTTATCATAAGTCCCACTGTGGCAAACAAGAGTTACATACATTTAAAATCCTGGTGGGTGAGACCTACGGGCAGGTAGGCCTTGCAATCACCTCCCCAGACTATATTTCCCAGATTGATATATAAGATTCGGTCGCTGAGAGGCCCTATTGTGGCACTTCCGAGTATTATATACAACAGGGAAAATAATCAAATTAAAATGGCCAAGGATATATCATATGTAGAACAAGCGCTAATCAAAGTGAATCAAACACTAGAAGAAAAAAAAGATTGTATCCATTCAAGTGTAAAAAGGAATCTGGCAGTAAAAAGAATGATGACAAAACATAGAATAGATAAGAGCTATAATAGGTAGTTTCCAAAGTAGAGTAATGGTAATTAAGAAGTTGTTTATTAATGATTGTTTGGGTTAGACTGTTTTTGCTTAAGCAAGGAAATAAAGCAACATCTTAGGAAAAAAAGGAATTTTGAGAATATGTTTATTAATAATTGTTTAGTTCATGCCTGAGCTGAGCAGGGAGATAATATTTTCTTTGAATGGAAAACAAATAATAAAAAAATAATAATGAAACTGAAACTCAGTACTATAAAGTACCGAGTTATGTTACTAGCATCGAACTGCCTTTATGTTGAAGTATGTTGTTGTGTTTGTCTTTGTGTGTTTAACTGTGTGTGAATCTTGAGTAGGCCTATGTGTGTGCGTGAATGCGTAAACTGTGTTTACGAATTAGCAGAGCATTTGGCAGCAATTAGACTGAGATAGAGACAGACCCTGTTTACAGTTTGAGAATGGAAGCCAGTTTCTGTTAAGAATAAAAAAAAAAAAACATTTAACAATACTCAGCTTATCAGCCAATTTATTATTGACGCCGTAAAAATGGCACTAAAATATATTGCAGATAACAGAGTTAAATTTGAGTACTGTCTGGTTTCACAAATGGTATTTTAAAAGGCTTTGAAAAAAATGTTTAATATATGTTATACGCTTCCACAAAATACAAAGAAAAAAACAGCTATTGTCTGTGTACGTGCCATTCTTAGCTGAATACTGTTTTACAGACAGAGGTGGGAGAAGCCAGCAGCAAGCGCTGGCTGCATGAAAAATAAAAAGTGAGTGAGAGCGCGTGGTTTTAAAACTGCTTATGGAAAATTAGAGGAGGAAAACAGTTCTTGGAGATTGTTAAATCTGTCACAAACTGAGATACCGGGAGTATTTTTATTAAAAAATATTCTCGTGATTACACGTAGTTGTTAAAGTCTACGTACAAGTATTATTGTGTTGTGGCAATATTGTAAACCAGACGTGGTTTAATGTATTGCAAATAGCATGAATAAGACTTTATATTCAAGTGTTACTGTATTGTTGCTATGGTGCAAACCAGACATGGTTTAGATTATGGCAAGTAACATTAATAAGGCTTTGGAGTACTGTTCATAAATTTAATGAAAGCTATTATTTTATGAATTTGATTATTTTGATGGTTAAATTCCACCATGGTTAATGTAAAATGTAAAATTTAAATTTGTCTGAAATAAACGGAGCAGTAAAGTTTTAGAAACTTTCTATTTTTCACCAATTAAACACATTTGTTAACATTTCAAAATGCAGTAGTATTTAATCATACTAACATGTTTTTAAAAAGGTTTTAAAAACGGACAACATATTTGCTATAGACAGATAAACAGAGAGCGAGAGAGAGAGAGAGAAAGCTGCAGAATGATATTTTATATCAGGTTCACAATTAAAGGGGAATATACATATCGAATGTAAAATAAAATGAAATTGATTCAGATGGGTAGTGATAGGGTAATTACTGTAACAATGACTATGTACTTAAATTAACCACTATCCTGCGAAACAAAGCTAAATTGTGAGTGGTCTGTTTTGCAGACTGCCTCTGGGTTAATGTAGATTAATTATGCAAGGTTCTTGCCAGTATGCTCAAGGAAAGTGATGGGTGTGTGTTGATGATATTGGATGCTGTTGTTTTTTTTCTGATTTAGAACTGAGCAAAAATATTATGGGGATTGATTTGATACAGGTTGGAGATATCTGTAAATATAGAAATTGATAAAAGGTTGTCATTTTTATAAGAATAATATCAGAAATTAACTTTTGTAAATCCATCATCAACTTCATATAAGACTATCATTTTTAGAGCTTAGGAGTGACAGAACAAGCTACATGAACTTCTAAGATTGCATTAAAGAGGTAGAATGTTTCAAAAAGAAGGAAACAGTTGGCCTCAAACCATTTCAGTAATTTTGGCCAAAATAGGGGCCACACCCTCCAGATCAACAGGGACCAGCCCGCATGAATGATGGCAGGGAGAATAATGAGGCTTCCAAAATATCCTAATCCAATGGTAAGCGCTCAAATAAAAAAATCTAATTGAAAACTTGACACAGGTGCAGAACAGGTTAGCACAGTTCAAAATTGAAGCTGGTATTAAAAAAAAAAAAAAATGATGCAAGCTGAAAAATACGCTAATCTGAAATTAACGTAGAAAATAGCATACCGACCAGGGTATTTATACCAAAGAGACCCCTCACCCCAAAATGACACAGTCCATATACGGTTAGCAACAAGGTCAATGTGTATATGGGAGTCATTATAAAAATAAATAAAATGGTATCACATTTCACAAGTGAAAGTTATAAAAACTGCATAACAGTATATACTACACTCAATCATTCCCTCTCCACAGAATAACGGAAGCCAGATGGGACCCTCCTGCGACCATGGTGAAGAAGTGTGGTAGGGCGGAAGCCCTACACATAGGAAATATGTAGTTTTATTGTATATTTTTGCGTTATTTGTTGTAAATTGATTTAATTAATTGTTCAACTGCTGTGGCGCTCCGCCAGGGACGATTACCTGTCTGGAGCAGCAGCTGAAAGCAATGAGCTGCTCCAGCAAGCAGGTGGGCGTGTCTCAGTGTAGCGTCAGTATAAAAACATAGTGATCACTGTGATCGGGGCTGCTGCCAGGCCTGCCGTTTTCACGGCACCTTTGATTTATAGTTTGTTGTATTGTGTTTTATTTTGAGTGTTTGTAAAGTCATGTATCGTCCTCTGTGCGCTACCATCGCTGGTAGCGTCACATGACATTATTGTTTACTTTTTGTTTATGTTTATTGATTAAATCCTGAGCACCTGTGTCGGCGTATCAATGTCAATCTCTCTACCTCAGTCTCTTCTGTGTTCTCTTCGGCCGCCTGAGGCAAGTATACCAGGACCCTACCACAAGAAGACACAGTGCATTAAACAAGGACAGCGTGTACGATTGCAGTTCAAACGTGCACTGAGACAACAGGCACGGCCAAAAGGCTTTAAACTTACATCCTGCAGCTGGAGTCGTGGAGACCCACATGAAAACCTGAGCACATCTTTCAATGGAGAAAAGGAGAATAGCATCTATACTAAACAAATCAAGCATGAACTCTTGATCACAGACTGTTCCTCCACAATTGTAAACAATGACACTAAACAGCATACTCAACAATGTTTGGAGTTAGAGGTAGGGCTATGGTCCAATAATGATGCTCTAAGCAGTACAGTATGGTCAGTATGAAGGAACATATGAGAAGGGATAATGCCAGCCACTAAAAGAATGGCTGGATAACACCTATTTCTTGATGAATAACTTTAACATGAGCAGTCAAAATTCTATTTGGAAATCAATTCGAAATATAACTCTGACCTCTTGCAAAAATGACCAACCAAGGGAGTGCCCAACTAAAAAAAGGCACCCCCCCTAATGGAGGAAGACATCATTATTGGTCCAGAGTGTAAAAGTGTTTTGAATAATGTAAATATGGTATTGACACATGTTATGTTTAATCTCAGACAGTGGTTACAAAGAAAGGATAGTGGTATGGTGCACAAAGCATGCTGTTATGAAACTAATACACATGTGGTATGGCAACGTCCTGCAGTCACCCCAATTAACACAAACATAACCACTTTCCTAGTATGTGAAATGTTTGCAGTTAATTAATAACTGTCTATCATTTGAGGGACTTAATCCAATGCCGTAGTGATCAAACAGTGCTGTGGTCATGACATTAAAGAGCGTCACTTAAGCTATGATTGGCAGACAAAATAGAAATATTGCACGTGATTTTGAAAATCCTGTTTCAACAGACTATAGGTGGAAAGCATCACACCCCAATACGAGGAGGTGGGGGAAGGAATCCCCCCAAAGCTAAGAACAAGCGACGAGATCCAGAGAGGCTCACTGCCAATAAAGTGTCAGCGGAAATCCGATTGCAAAAAGCATGTAGTGAAGCGAAACCCGATGGAACAGTATCCCACTTTCAAGGAAAGGATTAATGGAGCTCAGATTGCATAGCAAGTGAGAATCCTGATCCTGATTTTCAAGGGTGACCAATGGTGAGAGGCTGCAACAGGGGAACAAAATCCTGCAAGCAATATGTTATTAAGAATGCCATAGCGACCTCATTCATTCTACAACAGTTTCTGACTCATTACAAATCATAATTTTGCTCAATAGCTTTATTAAGCTAAGGAATAACTAAAAAGATACATAATAATTTGGTTGTACTTGATTGTAGTTGTACAATTCAGTACAAAAAGGGTGGACTGTAGTGATGGCTTTCCCGTCATTTCCCATCGGCAAAACCAGCTATGTGCAGTTTTGCACAGCCTAACACAACTAGAAATCACAGATAAGTGTCGGAGCTAAACGCCAAAAGGCAGCATATTAGCAGAGATAGTGTGAGATGGGGGAGGGGAACTGAAAGACAAGAGGGATGCACCCTGCTAGGTACAAAGTGGTATTCAACCCCCCCCTTTTCCCCCGCAGAGGGAATGTGCAATGATAGAGTGGAAACCCCTATCATTGGACAGAAGTAAGATAAATGGGAGTGGAGTCAAAAATTGCTTACAAAGGTATAAATGCCAAACATTGTAAAGTTTTGTCAGTCTTTTCATCTCTTTCGAATTGACTCCATGGATATCCGTGCTTTCTGATACAAACATATCATGCACTGAGCTGTACTGAGGCCTTGTCCAAAGTCAGTTTAAATCTCGTGCTTATATGATTGTATTGGAGGTATACCTTTCTTGTACATAAAGTGTTTTTGAATCAAAAACCATTTGTCAGCTTAATTTCTTCACTACAGAACTGAATTGAAAGGATCAGAAACAGAAAATGTACTGAAGCCACATTTTAGTTATTACAGCTGTATGTGATGAATTTTAAATGCATACAAATAGTCTTGAATTGGCACCAGTGTTTTTTTTTTTATGTTGTAATGCAGTGCATTGTGGATTCTAAGAATTTTTATCTTTTTTAGTATACAGACCAGTCAGTTCTATTCTGCAGATCCTCATTAAATGTTTACACGCAGCATTAAAAAATAAATATAAAATTCCTGTTGGCAGGTGACAATTTAAGCAACAGATTATACAACATTTTAGCGATAAATACATGTTTAATCAGTTTCACACAGGTCTATTGCCGCTTGTAAATGAATACAGTACAAGAGAGACTGAACATTTATTTAATTTATTTATTTCATTTATATAGCACTTTATGTCATAGACCCCGAGGTGCTTCACAGAAAACATAATACACCCAGCATAATAAAACATTAAAATAGCATAAAACAGACTATAATAAAAAAGACTATTTTAAATAAAAGTACATACATTTCCAACCATGTATATTTAAAAAAAAAACAGTAATAATGGATATCAATAATAAAGACTATAATAAAAAGGCCTGACATAAAAACAGCAAGACTCCCAGCTTCTCTGACAAAAAAAGGCAGAGCGCTCCATAATGTAGGAGCCTCATAAGAAGAGGCCCTTCCTCCCATACTATTTCTAATTACCCTCGGAATAACCAAGAGCCCTGCATCCTGAGATCTAAGATTCCGTTTAGGAATGTATGGGATCAACAGCTCTTGTAAATAACTGGGTGCTAATCCATTAAGGGCTTTATAAGTTAAAAATAAAATCTTAAAATCAATTCGAAACTGCACAGGAAGCCAGTGTAAGGAGGCCAAGACATGTTCACCTTTTCTGGTTTTAGTTAGAATTCTTGCAGCAGAATTCTGAGTAAGCTGCAAGCGAGACACCAAATACTTTGGAATTCCAGAAAAAAAGTTATTTACAATTGTCGATTCTTGATGAAACAAAGGCATGCATTGGCCTCTGAGCATCAGATACAGAAATAATTGATCTAAGTTTAGCTATATTTCTCAAATGATAAAAAAGATGCTTTAGTACTTTTCCTAATATGGGACACAAATGATAGAACAGGATCAAAAATTACCCCCAAATTTCTTGCTTCAAGTTTTAGTTCTGAGGAAATGCTGCTAAGATCTATTTGATATAAATCAACATTTTTTTAATTGGTGCTGTGAATTCAATATCAGAAAATCTGTGACATCCAACACTCTGTCCGCAAAGCAAGCAGCTAATAGCGCCCCAGTAGAGGGATTGTCTGGATTGAAAGAAAAGTATGGCTGAGTATCATCTGCGTAACAATGGAAATGCACTCCATGCCTGCGGATAACATCACTTAATGGCAACATATATAATGAAAATAACAGGGGACCTAAAATAGAACCCTGAGGAACACCATGGACAACCTCTGACAAATCAGACTTCATCTCCCCGACAGAAACGTACTGAAACCGGAAAGATAAGACCTAAACCAAGAATGGACAACGCCTGCCAATCCCACTAAACTCCCAAGCCGGTTTAATAGAATGGAATGGTTCACAGTGTCAAGGGCAGCGCTAAGACTACGAAGAATTAAAATTGAAAGAAAGCCAGAGTCACAGCTTTTCAAAAGATCGTTTACTACCCTGTGCAGATCAAAATCCAGACTGAAATTTCTCAAATAAAGCATTACAAGCTAGAAATCTGAGTAATTGATTGGCAAAAACTTTCTCCAAGACCTTGGCTAAAAATGGAAGATTGGAAATTGGCCTATAGTTGTCAATAACTGTAGGATCCAGATTACATTTTTTAAGCAGGGTTTTAACCACTGCAACCTTAAGTGCAGAGGGAACTATACCAGATGAAAGTGATTCGTTTATAATTGATAAAATGCTTATATTAGCAACACTAAATACATATTTTAATAGTTTATTAGAAATAGGATCAAGGGCACAAGTGGTTGGTCTCATATGCCTAACTAACGCTATACAATGGAACGGCACAATTGGTATCTTAGATGTGGGTGGTTAGGTTGGTAGTCTGTGTGAGTCATCAACTTGGCTTCTTCCCAAAAAAGTCCCACACCGCATGTCTGACCACAGTATCAGACAAAGTCTCCATTCCGATTATGAGACTAAAGAAAGCAGAACACATGGATAAATGTAATGCTATTTTTCTGTACATGTCACAAAATTACTGGGCTCTTAAAATGCACCTAGTACTTGTTGGAGAGCCCTGTTTGGCCACAGTTATGCAATGTGCATGTGATGACTGAAAAATGACTTGAGTCTAAGAAGAAGACTACATGAAATGTGTTTTAATGCCCGTACCAAGTTCCTCTTTAAATACAGACAGTAATAGACAGGTAGACATTATACCATTATTTATTAAAATGTTACTTTGCAGTACGGTACATTACATGACAACATAGCATCTTATTCACAAATTTCTTTTTAATCTGACACACGAGCGTTCCACTAGTTCTCATGTTATAAAAAACATAAACAAGCATAAAAATCCTCACATTACTATTACATGAAAGCATTCCAGAGTCAATGAATTAGCAATTGCAATATCATCCAGAAACACCTGTACTCCCTGGTGACTGATTTGAAAAAGGTTTGCTTTGGAACAAATCCCTTCTAACCTTTAGAAAAACGCACCCAGCACAGGGAAACCAATAAGTAAGTAGTTCAAATCAGACCTGTCAATATTAGTAATTTATGTAGTCATGCATCAACACCACATACGGGAAGTAGCGAACACGGCTCACGGTCACCTCTTTTTTTGTAGTTTTGTTTTGATCAGTGTTTTATTTTCATTCTTCCACATTTTGTGCAACTGTTTGTATAACTGCCAGTGCCTGTCTATCCCTGTTGATTGAAACCACCCTTTTTTAACCCCATCCCTGCCAAATTAACAAAAATACAAATTTCAACAAACTTTATTTACAAACCCAAACAACAAAGCCAGTCCCAGAGCCTTATCGATAACAAGAGAGCCATTATAAACAAAACAAACAATATACATGGGATGTGTTTTTCTTTTTGAAACTGGAATGCACACCATGTCAGTATTTGTGTGCTCATAAACAGGTTACATGTTGAATCACTTACCCAACATTTATTTTTGCACTGCTGAATATCCAGTCTTCACCTCTAAATCGAGACAGTCCTATACGTAGCTCAAGAGTCATCCAGTGGACCTCCCTGACACAGATGTTTTCAGTGACCAGTACTCCCAGGGACACCAAATGTGTGTGCAAAACAGGAAATGTATGACAGTTGTTTTTTGTTCAGCAGTTTCAGAATGCCAACATTCACATGAAGTGCAATTTCAATTTCCCACCAAGAAGGATTCTCTTTGAGGTTAGGACTTGAGCCAACACACTTAGAAACATCAGGAAGATGGTCATGGACATCACAATCACATAATGACTAATGCTGAAATAAAAAAAAACACTTTCAGTACTACTTATAGAGTTCTGAGGAGAAGATCTCATGACTGAGAACAGTTCATTTGAAAATAATGGAAATCCCCTTACAAATCTACACCACATGAAGGGAAATACTTAGTTAATGATTGAAATTCATTGAAGTACAAACAGTAACTGTTTGTGTGTGTGGCAAGTTGTAAATAGAATGTCTGTACCGTAAACATACATATAAATACGTCATTAAAAACTCAAGTAAATTATATTCATTTTCAGCTCATAAAATACTAATAATTATTGGGTTTGCCTGAAAAACAGGCTTGTGTTTTGGTGAGTGAGTAATGAATGATTAACAAAATAACCATATGCTGCACTTGAAATAAAACCATCCCGGATAGACACAGAGTTCAGTAAATGGCCAGAGAATTAAAAGGAGGAGCAAGTTAACGTACCTTGTCCCGATATCCAGCCAACTTCCATAATCTTTAACCAGAAAGAAGAAGTGCTGCAAAAGACAAGAAGAATGGAGTGCAATACAAAAGAGACGACACTAGGAAAACTCAATTCCAGAGAATCAAGGAAATCATTAGCTTCTTTGACATAATCAGAAATGGCAAACATTTACTGCAGATTTCACAGACCCTGATTAGCACTATCTTTGAGTACCTAATGTTACCTTACATAATGTGTACCGGAGTCCCCTATTTTACATCCTTTCTACCTTTTTATAAACTATACCTGCTTCCCTTTGAGTGCAGTCTGAACTACTTAAATCCCCTTTGCAATATTCATAAACAGTGACATGTGGCAGGTGCCAAGTGGGTGATGATATAGGTCTCTGTACAATCTATTCTTTCCAGGTTAGCGTATTTATGTACCACACACTAAGGGCAGCTCTGTGTTCAAATTAGCTCCTGTGGGGTCCTGCCTTGTCAGGACATTTTAATGGAATGGTTTACACCTCTCCCCATCCCTTTGCATTTGTAATAATAATTTACAGTAATGTAAAATGAGTGCTGGAAATGTTCTTATTTAAGAAAAGAAGGTATACGTATTGCTTGTTTTTGTTACTAATAATAATACAGTAAATCCCTTCTTTGTGAAAGGGTCAATATAAAGACCATTCTCTGCCAGTCCCCCCTCCAGGTACAACACAAGGATTAACTTACCAAAGCCATTATATCAGAAATGACCAACACTATCAGAAACAGGCTGAAAGAAAAATTAACAAAAGCTTTAGCACTCTCCAGAAGACAGAACTGTGTCATTCTATTTTAGTTTTTTTTGTTGTTGCAATTTTTACTTAACCTTCCTGTTAAACTATACCACAGCTACAGCACAGCAACAAACATGTGGCTTGTCTTAACATATACACATTACATATTGTTGCAGTGCTTACATCACACATGGATTTGCATTTGAATTCTGGAGGGAAATACTTTGGCAGTAAATATAGGGTGGAATAATTGCCTTGTCAAAATGGTATTTACTGGATAATCCTTCAGAAAACTGGGTGACATGGGTAACTGGGGAATACTGGGGAATATCTGGAGTGGGTTCTTTGGGCTGTGTTTTCCCACTTATTTTATTAAATCTATGTTGTCAAATGTTAAGGGACGTGCAATATGAAAATTAATGTAATTTAAGTAAAAGGAAAATAGAAAACATTACATAAGTACTGGTAAGTCACGCCTTATCAGGACAGCGCAGTAGAAAAACCATTGTTACTTACTTGTTGTTCAGTCATAAAATAGGATTTTAAAAAAGGGCCCTTCACTAATTTGATTTGTTTTTATATTCTCTTTTTTATGTCAGATAGTACAATAATAATCAACAGGCTCCAGTACATCAAAACAAGAAAACGCACAGAATGTCAAGGTACCTTTTTGAAGAAAGCTGTGTTGATACTTGAATGGTTTCAAATGTGCACATCACAATCACAAAAGGTATCAGAATCTGCATAACAAAAGAGAAACATACTGACTGCAGTGCTTATTAGAGTAGGATAACTCATGATTTTGTAGCCAGTGTAAACCTACAATATGCATTATCACAAAGCTATGAGTGTCACTAAAGAGCTTTATTTTAAAACAGCAGTACACAAAACATTCTAGGAAGGGCATGCAGCACTGGGACCCCAGTTCTATTGGCACATTTAAATACCAGCTTGCTGTGCAGCTTATTTTCATAAAACCAGGGCAAACAAACAGGCTTTGGGTTTTTTTTTTTTTAATAGTAACACAGCCACTTAACTTATGCATTATACATAATCTAGTGAATACTGACTGGTGTTTATTAGGTATTACTTCTCAATTCAATAAAGGACAGCCAATATGGTTGGTGGCCACTGACAGTACATTTGATATAAAATAATTGACTTTTGTTTGAATAATTCATAATTTGAAGGTAAAACAGACTACGCAATGATCTATGGCTCTTAATTAATTTAATGTATGTCAGTTAGCCCAAATACCTCAAGAGCTCGAAACACACCAAGGATGCTACATTACTGAAGACCTCTGCAGTATGCAGAGCAAATTGTATGTCAGACAAAACTATTGTATATTTCGTAAAAAGAATCCGTGAGCTAGTTATGTTTTTTAACTGAGATTTAAATAGAATACTCCATATAAAAAATGAACCGTACAAAAGTCTTAATATTTAAAATAAGAACCCATTTAAACAACCGCTCAATTCCTTGTGTACCTTAAGGACTCTACCTCACCCTGCCTGAGACATATTTTTAAACTTGAATCTTATTAGTGGCAGATCAATGAAGCAGAAGGGTCAGAGTACATCAGTCAACAAAAGTCCCGTCTCTTTTTTGTTCCCTCTCCAACTTCCTAGTGCAAGAGGTTAAAAAAACAATGGAAGGGAACCTGTCTGAGTTCTGCACCCACAAGGTAAATATGAACCAGAAAGTGTGATTAGAGCCAAAACTTGCAGCTGGCAGCATAAATGTGTATCTTTGCAAGTGTGTACTAAACTACCCTCTCATCCCTTCAGAAGCTGAAGGCAGATCTGAGGCCCTACAATGGGATGTTTTTAGATAAAAGCCTTGTTTAGTTTGCCCACAAAAGTAACAAAATAAAAAAGAAGCGGTCCAGTTTCCATTGCTGTAAGTTTTTAGACCTCTACATCATTGCCTCACTTATTATCTTTCTTAGGGAGAACAGATGTGACCTAGGGGCTGAAAATCCTGAGCTGGAACGTAGGCTCGTGCACACTGCTGAATCAGGCTTAAAGGAGTGCTAACCAGTGCTCTAAAATCAATACCTACCTAACCTTTAAAAACATTTTTACTGTTCCACTTTTACTGGTGCAGAGAATCTTTTCCTTCTTCACTTTTCTATGTTAATTCAGGTTATACAAATATGATCTGATTGTAGCTAATCCACTGGAGTAAATTTGAACTACAGCAGATGTATTGATTGGTACCGTAAAGCAGCAGCAACTATTTTTTTTTTTTAATCTATGGCATACTGATGTTGTTTTTGCAATGGGTGCATATTCCAAATTGAAGTATAAATTATAAGCAAAGGGCAAAGAGATCTTCAACAGAAGAAAGTTATACTAAGTGTTAATAACACTTAAGAAAATGGATTTTAAACCTTGGTCAGCACTTCTTTAATAAAGGTTTAATAAACACAGACTACCATTACTAAGAACTGGCGTTTGTGGACTCATGTTGGAAATAAAAGCAATTTCTCATCAGTAACCACTTTTAAAACACAGCAATGGTTTTAGTGTTTCATGTAACTGCTATAAAGAAAAATATATAAGAAACACATACCTTCCACATCATCAGTGCTCCCATAACGAAAGGATTAAACACGGTCAGAAAGCAGTATACTGAAGCAGGATCAAAACTAGGAATACAGAATGATATACTGTAAGGGAGTGATTTTGAGTTAGAGGTATTACATGTGATCTTACAAAAGCGCCTAATAAAACCATTCAAATCTGTATTTACCTGTTAATAGACGCTATATTTCCAGTTCCAAAAAAAGCAGTAACTATAAAGAAAACCTGAAAGCTCTGCTGAGGAAAACTTAACCCTCTGACAATCATTTTTAACTCACAAGTTTTCAATTTTACATCTAAATATCCATATGTGAGATATTTATACATCATAGATTTCCGTTGTATTTTTGGAATCCATGCAGTATAGGTTTAAATCACGTCTTTTTTGTTCAGAAAAGGATCATGTTTACATGTTGCATCTTCCATGTACAGTGGTTTTTATAACTTTTAACTTTTTTTATAATGTATTTAAAATGAAGAAAGGTACACTGTGCAGAAACAGGGTTAACAGCACCATCTGCTGGTTGTGTTTGTGAAAGCAATGCCATGCTGCACCATGCCCCAGGATAAGGATACAAAAAAGTAAGATCTGCGTATATCATCAAGCCTTAACTGTCGCAGCTTTGAGATATCAATGTTTTCAGAAAAGTCGATGTTGGAAAGCTGCAGAAAAGGAAACAAAACAGGTTGTTAAGCAAAATCTCACTTAGCAAAAACAGTTTTTGTATTCATGCAGCTGCTAGACAAAGACTGTGTCTTAATAATGACAGTGGACATAAATAATTCAGGATATGCAAATATCACAAGCTCTGATTGCAGCTAAATGAAAAACAGCACACAAAGTGGCCGGTACCCTGAAGCAGCAGCAACTTTGATCTACAGTACAGTGTGACAAAAAAGGCTGAAAAAAGGTTTCATACTTCAGCCAAAAGGGTTGCTTTAAAAAGATTCCCTCAACCCTAACCTTCACCTGTAGCTCACCACATAAATACACAAGCGTCTCCTTTCCCCTCCTGGCTCAAACCTGATCAAAAGAGTTTGTGTTCTCAATTTAGACCTCCAAGGACACAAATAAAAAAAAGACAAACAAAAAAACAAGAAAAAACAGCACCAAATCTATTAGAGTTTGGCACAGCTGTGTTTCCACTTTACCTTTAATCTGGGAGACATGCCTTTAAACTGCATGGTCTCCTGTTCCATGTTAATCCACACAAACATCAACCAGGACAGCACAAGGGGGAAGAGTGCCTCGCATCTAAAAGTGCAACAGCGTAATATTACTCATTAGCACAGCTATACTACTTGTATTTCTGTGTGGATGGTAACTGTATAATTGCTTTGCACCTTGCACCTGTACTTATTTGTTAAAAGTACTAAAAAAAAAAGAACATATAGTGCATACAGGCTCGAACAAAAGAAATAAAAGTATATACAGTTTTGGAAGTGCCTTACAACTTTAGTAAGAAGCAGTTGCATCACAATATTTGGTATTAATAACTTCAAATTGGCAAACAGCTAACTAACAATATTAACTTAAGGCTATTTTCTATCTGTCACTTTCATATGTGTGTTTTTCATATACATTCTCTTATGTAGCTGACAGTTTACAGTGTTAAGTACAGGAGACACTGTAAAAATACTCTGGGTTCATTATGTAAGTTTCAAATCTTTAAATAGTATTTTCACTACAAAAAAACATCAGAATTATAACAGCAGATACTTTTCTATGATATAATCTTCTGATCCTAAACCTTTTAATGTTAGTGAAAACTATATGTTGTTAAGGGACTCACTGCATTTCATATAGACAAACCTACTGTCTTCTCTGCTGTAGGTGTGAAATTAGCTATTTCAAACACTTTTAAAGTTTCAGGAGAAAAAAAAAAACAACTTCTCATAGTTTTAACTATAAGAGGCTTAAACTGGTTATTAAAATGGAATTTCACACCTAAGAATGTAGTCTTTTTCAAAGGCATTTTTTTAAAGCTGACAATCGATTTGAACATGGGCAGTCTATATTGTAGCAAAACCCAGATGCTTGTGATTTCTTTTAAAAGAATATATCAATTGCTCTAGGGAACAATGAAATTATTCACCATCCAGGGGCAAAAACCTGCTTTAACTGCTGTGAATACGGCTATAGCAGCTCACACACAGCATTTCTGGTTGTCTGATTCTGTATTTGAGGATTCTACATGGGAGAAATTAGTTTTATATTTCATCTGAGATTATATAATTGGCCTTTGTACATTTATCTCCTTGTACATTATTTACTATGGGATGATCTCAACAAAAAACAAATTATAGATTCTGATATTTTTTTTTTGGCACATAGAAGACTGTATATTACATTTCCATTTAGTAATATACAGTCTTACATGTGCCAAAAGAATATAATAATAAAATACTGAGCGAACAATATCCAACTCTCCAGCATGAGGAGCACACACACGCTGCAACTGGAAGCAGTGTCGAAGGTTACCCTGTACTGAGGAGGAGGTAAGTCGATACTAGAGACAGGAATATGCCCAGCAGGCGCTGTAGGAGGAGTGTGGAGCTCAGCAGAGGCACAACAAATGAGGAGGCTGTAACAGAGAGTAGGAGCAGTTATTATAACAGGACAGGCCGCACAGAGATGAGAAAAGCAGCAGCACAGGGCAAAATACACAAGTCACTTAGCGCCTTGGTGACATTTACAGTAGCCTGCCATCAGCAGCCTTGACTCTGCACTGTTTCATGGATCATTCCAAGTGAAAGCAATCTCATTTATTGGTTGTATGACCGACTATTATTTTAAATAACTTTGCACTAAGAAACAATGGGGAAAAGTCACAACAAACTTTAACTTCAATTCATAGGTTGGCGCTTAGCCATAGAACACTTGAAATGTGCATTTTCAGTCAGTTATGTTCACAATGATGCAAGCATTGCCTGCACCCAAATAATAACATGCATACATTGTTACACGGTCTATTTATTCTAGAGAAAACTGTTTTGTTGACAATTTCTCAAGTTTTCTACTCAATTCAGATAAAAAGAAATATGCAGTTTCACATTTTAATTATAATTCCATTTCAACATTTATGAAAAATGTAAAAGTATACTCTTAACATTGTGTCCTCAATTTATAATGGTTACAAAACATATAAAATGTTAAGGCATGTATTATTATGTAACATACCTAACGTTGTCCAGCTGACAATCTGGTTGAATAATGGTAATCCTTGCTTGAGGCTCAAACTGGAGTGGGTACTGTTCACAACAAATGTGCACAAAACAATATTCAGCATCTGAATACAAGCAGAAAACAGGTAGAATGTTAAACACATTGCCACAAATAGTTGTTCTAATAAAATATTAATCTTTTTTTTTTTTTTTAACATAGTTCTGGTAGTTTGGGGATATACCACACTCCATATTTTACTAAATAAAATAATATAAAGCACATACCCCCCTAGTGTAGTATCTAGGCTACAGGATAGAGGCACTAGGTGGAGATAAGTCATTACATAGCAATACTAAGATATAGTATGAACACCGGGGGAAAACATGGTAAAAAAACAGGGATACGTGAGTGAACACAATCTGAGTGTGTATAGCAATAGGCTGTACCTGCACTTGTATAACACAATCCGAGTGTGTATAGCAATAGGCTGTACCTGCACTTGTATAACACAATCCGGGTGTGTATAGCAATAGGCTGTACTTGCACTTGTATAACACAATCCGGGTGTGTATAGCAATAGGCTGTACTTGCACTTGTATAACACAATCTGGGTGTGTATAGCAATAGGCTGTACTTGCACTTGTATAACACAATCCGGGTGTGTATAGCAATAGGCTGTACTTGCACTTGTATAACACAATCCGGGTGTGTATAGCAATAGGTTGCACTTGCCGGGCTGGTAGTATTAACTAGTTTCTAGAAGGTTTGCTGAAGGTCATAAACAAAATGACAAGGCCAATTACTAAATGACTAGTGAAATGTACGGCATTAGGATAAATACTTGAGCAATGTTATATAACACATCAGAGATACGATACCATTGTGCAAATGGATTTAAGTTAGTTAGGCCTACTGGCTTTTGAGGTACCAGTTGGTTGTGACTACATAAAAGCATGTCATATATTAAACTTTTTAAAAAAGTACAGAAATACGTTTAATAGCTTTGTATTCTGGATTTCATCAACCACCTAGCTTTTGTGGTGCTGCCCAACCTTTGTTTTACAGAGCTACATGTACAGGATTGTAGGTGCAGGTGTGATCAGTTGAACTCACCTGGAAGAGGTATACTTCAAAGTCTCTCCAGTTCCTGGAGGTTTTGCTCTTTGCTTTCCAGAGGGAGGCCAGAAAGAAAGAAGAGATAATGAGAGAAAACAATCCAGCACCGGTCCTGCAAAAAAAATTATACACAAAATATAACCATGTAAAAAAAAATAGGTGAAAGTTACCCCCTTAAATACAAAGGTGTTGCTAGAGGGTATACTATAGTCTGTCAAGGCATTATCTGTAAATGACCAGCTTATCAAAAACAAAGAAGAAGGAGAACTTTAAAATACAGCCAGCACTGCCTATAACGACTGCTCCAGGGACAGAGGTATACACAGTCATTTTAATGTCTCTCACAAAACATATACCCCCTAAGAGTAGTGGGGGACATTGTGCCATTCTTTGAAGTGTAGGTTGATCCCAGGAATCACTTACTAAAAACATGCCGAATATCAACTACATATTTTTATTTACGTATTATTATGTATTACTCCTACTGATGTTTTACTGGTAGGTTGTCAAAAGATATTGTTTGCAAGCAAAGGGTGTGCGCCTTACACAAGATTGATATTAGGCTCCCTCCCGACCACAGGCATTAGAGGGAACATCGCCAGGAACAAACATGCAAGTATCCAGCAAACTGACCATGTCTGTAAAACAAAAGAAAAAAAAAAAAAGAAAAAAAAAAGGGCTGTCACCTTTGTCCAGCAGCTTTTACAAACTTAATATACAATACACCCCTCTGTGTACTAACTGATTATACAGTCAGGGCTTGGACAGTAACAATGCGATTCTCACTGTGGTATCTCACTTGCCTTACATCTTATTAGCACTGTCAGTAATACCCCTGGGACCCCTTTTCCTCTGTTGAATGTGTTTTTGTTCTTTGCTTTAAATGTATACTTCAGTTTAGAATATGCAGATATTTCAATGATAACACTATTGATGAAAAGTTGCAGCTGCTTCCTGGTCCCTAGTCATTTCATGTGACAGAGTTGTATTTGAAATATTTTGAATATTTAAAGCATTGAGGTAAGATTTTAAAGCATTGGTTAGGTTGTAAGAGATACATTAAGGCTGCAGGGCCAACTGACTTGATTTCATGCCATGAACAAAATTAGCAGGCAATAAACCCTGTTAGCATTGACAGCCTTGTAATATGATTTACCTCTGGCACCTGTAGTCTTCTTCAAATTGATGCCTTTATACAGTATATTGTCACATGCCCAAATGCAATAAGCTCTCAAAGTTCTGTTTTTGATTAAATGTTAATTCATGTTGTATTTGTATCAGACTCATTGGACACATTCACATAAATAACAAATTGATGACAAGATCTAGGTTTCAGATTCTAATACATTTGTGCATATTTCCAAAAACAGATACTCAACGGATTACACCTACTCTATTAATCAACCATTTCTTTTTGTATTCTCAAATTCAAGCCTACCTTTGTTTGAGCCCACAATTTGGACACAATTGGCCATCCAGTTAGAGCAACGAGTCCAAGGGTTAGCATAGCCCGATAGAAAAAGCTCACAACCTGAAATTAAGTTAAAGGTGAATTCCTGCGACATACTAGGGTTCTAAAAATAATACCTTAAAGTGTTATATCGATTTATAAAACATTATCCAGTAATATTATTAAGGTTTCTTATTTTAGGGTTTAACTGATAAACAGAGACAAAACAGCCCACAAACAAACAAAAAAAATGGTGTTGAGATCAGCTCTCAGGGTGCATAAACGTACTTTTTCAGAGTCAGACAGTATTAAAACAAGCCCAGATAAACACTGATTTTGACTACCTACAAAAAGCACTGAAAAACAAAAGTTCAAAATATAACCACTGTTAACATGCTAAATAAATAATATGCTCTCCAAGCACAAATACACAATTATAATGAAGATACAGGGTTTGCCATGTAAACAGGGCATTGAGCCACCTTGGGCAGCAGAATGACACTATGATTCTAAATGACTTGTCTGCAAGGAATACCGCTATCATCCTGTAGGAATATCTGACTATTCCTCAATTACTGCTCAACATTTTTTCTAGGTCCAGTGGAAATTTGTTTTCCAGAATGACGCACAGAATGGTAATTCCTCAGGAAGCATGCATTACTGGGATACAGAAGCACATGTCAAACGAGTGCAAAGTCAGTCATGTGAGGGGCAGTCCAGTCACCTGCATACCATTAACTTACCAACAATTCAATTCCCACAATGAACATCACTAACAATCCAATGCTCTGAGTTAATGGGTAGGATTTTACTGAATTCAGAAGTTCTTTACAAGTTCTGTATCTACAAAAAAAGAAATATTATTTTGATAAAAAATAACTTTAAAACACATATGACTGGTTTCATAGACTCTGATTAACACTAATCTTGGACTACCTTACCTAAGGTTACATTGGGTCGTACCAGATTAGTGCTAATCGGGGTCTGTGAAACCAGCAGAAAAAACTTCAGTATTCCTAAAATAAACTAAAAGTATGGTATAAAAACATTACAATGTTTCACTAAAAATCAACTAAGACTGTTCTTTCCTTTTATTAAAAGTGATTACAATGAACTAGAGAACACAAGCACAAACCACAAACTTTGACTTGCAAATTGTTTCACAGTTTATTGTTTCAAAGTATAGGGCACTTGATAGTCTTCTTCACTTACTCTTTGCAAACTGCATACCATATAGGGACTGGGAGCAGGCAGTAAATGTAATAGGTCAAGGGACTAGCCTGTATCAGCAGGAAGAAGGCTATCATTAAAGAGATGCCGACAAACACTTTAGGGAGGAGGGCATCTTTTGATACCTGTCAATTGGAGGAAAAACAGCAAACAAATCGTGAGGATTATTTTTTTTTTTTTTAAAAACACAATTTTATAATATATAAACATGGGGACAGGGATATATAACATGTTTGGTTCAATGTGGTATCCCCAGTAATCAAGCAGGCAATTATTATTTATTTATTTGTTTTACCTTTTCCTTCCTCGTGGAAGGTTTGTGGAGACTGTTATGAGTTTTAAGGATCATCAGGATGACACATGCGGTCCAGCCCACAAAGCCAAACACCACACTGACCCCCAGAAAGAAGCGATCATAGGTATGGTAATAGGACAGGCCTTCAAAAGCCAAGCTCATCAGAGACCTGCAAACGCTGATCTGGAGGGAACAGTATCAAAAGACAGAATCAAAACTGAATGATCTTGAACAAAACTAAGTTATCTAACAGAACATCCAGAGTAGTGCCATGTCCGGTCATGGAGATAATCCGGACAATCCACATACACTGTTTTTTCAAACAGTACTTTGATATAGACCACCTTTCTGGGGATGTTCCATTAAAGAGGCCAGACCCTGGTAAACACTGAAACTACACTGACAACTCCATTCTCTGTGCATGTCACAGTTTATTGGCTCTGCTGTCACTTTTTAGCTGGACATTATATGTAAGTCTAACATTTCTCACGTTGACCCTGAACATAATGTTTTAAACAGATATTGTCGTCTACCCTAAAACACTGTTCATTACTTACTGCTTGGTGATAATTTCCGTGTTGGATAAGAGATCTTGCTCTGCGTATGAAATCTGCTTGTTCTGATTCTGGAAGCAACCTATAAAGAGGAATTCTGTTTACTTAGAACTAACGCTATGGAATATTACAAATACATAAGTACATCTATATTATTCAAACAATGTTGTGTGGCACAAGTTTACCAATAATAAGGTCCGACGGTGTTGTTATTTGAACTTGCCCTGATCACAGCCTTGACACGATGTGGCACAGACTCCACAAGGTGCGAGAAGGTGTCTTGAGGGATGTTAATCAATTCAGTCATACGTAACACAACTGGTGAATAGAGGCAGCCAGATGGTCATGATAACACATTCGTTCAGCCTTCTAGAGTAATCAAGGGATCCACAGTATAGCAGGAGAACGTGCCTCACACCAGGGTTATGCCACACCCAATCAGGTCCTGACAAAGTGTACAGACACTGACTGTGCTATGGGTGAATACTTTTAAGCACTAACTCAGTACATTTCCAAGTGTTCAGACCATAGTAAAATGAACATTTGCTTTTTCTCCTTTAAAAAGAAAAAAATATCCCGGGGATACAGACGTTGTTTTTGTTTTTCTTGTAAAATCACATTTCTTCCCACACTTCACTAAAAGTGAAGCAGCACATGGCAAGGGGCCTCACTGCAAGAACGACGCATCCAGCAGCACCAGATTAGCAAACACATGGAGTGCTTTCCACTTGAGCAGCTTCAACACATCTGACGTCTAACACTTCTAAAGCGCATTCAGTTTTTCTGCTGGGATTTGTCTCACAAGTCCCATATGGTTTGCTAGGATAATGACTCGGAACAGAATGAGCAAATACATCTTATTGCACTGGAAATGGAAAGCTACTTACTTAAATGGAGTGAACAGGAATGATAAAGTGGTTGCCTTTTTCTGAGCCATCTTAACCTTAAAAAAAAAGACTTTCTTTTAAAGAAACACCAGGTATGTGATCAAAATGTGGCATTTCACTGACATAATAGTATACAACTGTAAAACTATAACATTAAGGGTACTATCTGATTACTTATTATTATTAACTTGAATGCACAAAGCTTTAATAGTGGTCACTGCCACACAGTAACTGACCAATGGTACTTTCATATAGAAACCTTTTTTATTTCAAAGAAAGTAGCTTAAAACTAAATGTTCTTCTTTTTTTCAGTTCCCTTAATTTTATGATGTTTGCAATCACTCTATGTGGTTCTTTTTCAATTACTCAGCTAGTTTTTGTATAGTCGATTTGTCTGTGTTAAGGTGCTTTGACTATGTTGAGGAGCTCTGCTCTTCAGTTCTAGTTGCCTGTTACAGATATATGTAAAGAAGGCTGGATAAGCCAAAGTGTCTTTATATTTGTTAACGCCAGCACCATCTAGTGCAATAGCAAGTTATTGCCAGCATACCTAAAGGCAGATTACGAGAGGATATAGCCTACATTACAAATGTCTATGGCAGCCAACTGTAGCTGGAAAGCAGCACTGAACTCGGGCTGAAGCACCTGAACACCACAGACTTTTGAGTATTAGCAAAACTATTAGATAGAAAAGGCAACAGTAAAAAAAAACAAAAAAAAAAACATTTATAGCTACTTTCTGTACTTTTTAAAACTAGGCAGGGCTAAAACAGACAACATTTCCAACACAGCAGTAACTAAACTGATTATTTAAAACATAACATATAGCAGACATTGATTAGCAGACATTGTTTAGTAATCTCATTCACAATGTCTGGCATCAATGCCTGCAATCAGGGTTTTATTGGGAGAATTACAGTTTGGTAACACAAGATATTGCTATCTGAATATTGATTTACATTTTCAAGTAATTTTGGTACTGGACAGGTAACAAGGCACCACTATCTTCAAATATAAAACTAGAATCATGTATTCTGGTCATTTTCCTAGCATCTGCACAATGACTGAAGATGGTGGGCACGAATTCCTTCAATTTAATGGAAATGTGTCATTGTTTTCTATATTGGGTCATTGGTTCTACACCTATTGTGAGAACAGGAATGGCCTGGCGTTCCATCAAGGTTCACTCAACCTCAATTTGTTGCACAACATGTCAGGTGTGAACACTGACCTCCACGTCTGTGAGAAAGAGTCTGATACTGTATACTGATACATACTTGTTATTGTGCTTATATACTTTATCATAACCTTGCAAAGAACAGATGACTAAATCAGCCCAGTAGCACATTATATACAGGATACAAGTCAGACCAATTAAATCGAACCGGGGACTGATTGAGTTAATGTGACAAGATAAAATACTGGTACTGGTTTAAACAGAAATAAAAGATAATAATAATAATGTGTTCATTCAGTGCAAACAGCATAGCTATTCATGAACAACAAATAAACCTAATAAACAAAACCAACACAATTTCAAGTGGAGACAATCTTATCCAATTACACTGTGATAAAAGAAAACAGTACACCCACCCCTCGTTATATCGCCCCTCGCTATACTGCGGATTCGGATATATCGCAGTCCTGGAGTTGGCTTCCCATTTTTACAGCCTAACTGCGCATGCCTTAGCTGCACTATAATTTCACTTAGAATTACTGTTCGTATTATTTTGTACTGCAAATCACAAACTAAAATATACAGAACAGTTAAAAACAAAGCATTCATATCGTACTGTTATCATATACACACGTGTTGCACAATCACACAAAGCAAATTAAATATCTACTTGCTGAAGCGTTTTTTTAAGCAATGCACTAGCAAAAGTCACAGGGCAGTGACGTCAGCTCCCTAGCAACAAGCCTCCTATGTTGGGAATGGATTCTTTCAATGCAGCAGTTTGGGCATTTGAGAAAGGAAAGGAAGATTCACGAAATTCATTGGAGACTTAAGTTGATGAGAAGCAGTTACCCTCCGCAGTATGAATTAAAACGATGTGCTGCTTTTTTTACGAAAAATGAGAAAAAGCGTGTTGCGTAGAGGATTTATATTGGATCCTGACGCCCATGATAAAAAGAGGGAGTGGTTGCACAGTATTTGTTATTAGCCTATTTGTTTTTCTGTGGGTCTCTCGCTATATCACGGCCCTCGATATATATAGCGGATTTGTATTGGACCCCGACACCCGTGATATATCGAGTGGGTGGTGTACATGTGACTAGTTTTGAACCCATAAATACATTTAGGCCATTCCATGAAAATACACAGTTCAGACAGATAGCCAGACAGATCTCCATATTTCCCCAAAAACTTCATACTGACAGTTGGTGCCGTCACTTCAGAACACACACACACACACACACACACACACACACTTTCCATAACCCTCTGCCAAAAAAGAGTATGTTCACAACCTAGTTAATAAACATATAAGCCACAAACCAAATGAATATGTTCATACGGTTATGGCCTAAAAACCTATCGACTGAATCTACAGCCTTAAATTCTGTCTATTTAAGGATAGAGTTTTTGTAACCCTCTTAATATGGGGAGTAATGTATTCCACTGAGGTGAGACTAGGATAGACAGCTGAAATGAGTTACCTTGAACTGCTCCAGAATTTGAATGGCATTTGCAAACATGCTTTCGGCTTTGAAGTGGTTGCTGCTGTTCAGATAGTCCACAGGGAGGACGCCCTGCAATAAACAACACAGGAAACGCAGTTCAGTCTCTGTGTAACAAAGCATTAGAAGGGATACAACAAGGGGGATATTATTGTCATGTTATTTATTAGTAAATCTTTATATCTGTATAAACTACAGCAGTTCACAGCCCTGATATTTACATTTGTTGTGTATTTATCTTTCCAAACCCTTATGTTGACCCGTAAGATTGCAGTGGCTTCAAAACCCATGTTATCAAGTGGTTGCTCATTTTGATCCCATAGTTACAGATTTGTTTATTTTTCTGTTTGAACTAACCACTCAAACAAAAATGAAAAAAAACACTTTGCCTTAGATTCACCGAAAAAGGGCTTGTTTCCATGGTTACAGTGCATGTAAATACTGTAATTATACTCATTGAAAACCCTTGGGTTCAACTGCAGCATCATTGTGGTTTAGTCTGCTTCAAGGTTTATAGCCTGTTTGATATTCATATTATTGTACATTTCTGTGAAATAATGCAACCACTTCCCATCCAAACTGTAATTAATACCAGCATAAATTTAAATTGGGAATATAGAGAATCAAATCAAAGATATATTTTAGTGAAACTAGATCATTTGTTCTATTCTAAACATACACTATGGTAAAGCAGAGTAAAACTATGAGAAAAAAACCCTGTAAAAGCATGTGAAACTGACCATGGTTAATTGTAATGTTGTATTAGAATTTTACACGCAAACTAGGTATGCTTATGAAAGTTTACCATAGTAAAAGCATAGTAAAGTGTAATACATTGTAAACCAGGGTAAACTATGGCAAATGCCTATTATAACCCGTGGGAAAAGAATGGAAAAACTGCAATAATACTGATTGTATTACTTGATGTAGTGATGCATCACTTTAATTCAGCATTAGAAAGAAAACCAGGCTTCTACGAGTGAGGTAGACAAACAGGTGGTGAATCTAAGTTGTGTGGGTCCTCCACAACTACAACGACGTCACCCAACTTGTGAGTGTTATGTCGTCAAAATGGTTTTATTCCTTATAGAACCTGTGAAAAACAATGTGGAAATGTAATCAAGGTGTTTTATGCAACTGGGCACAGGCTTCTACGTTAGTATGGTATAAAGCTATTGAAGGCTCTGTTAATTAAGTGTTCTGCTATTTTGTTGGCAAGTGCGAATAGAATGGAGAAGATACATTTGTTCACTTGGATTAACTTACTACAGAGTTCAGAGGAATTGGGACTCCAATTAAGGAAGACATCAATGGAGCTACATCAGCCTGCAAATAAAACAAGAGATGTTGAAATGGTTGTTATTATTCTCATTATTATTTGTATTGCTTGTTTAAACACTGAAAGTTAAGGAAAGGCAGCAAACAATTTATGGAGAAAAGAAACAGGTCTAAGGTGTGTTTACCTGGTTGACATCTAACCTCTTGAAGTTCTCAAGTTTCCACTCTGAAAGTAAACAAGAGCAAATGATAACAAGTAACAGCATCAATACAGAAAACAGTTAGCATGAGCAGCACCGCTGTGTTTGGAAATCCTAACCCATGGATACCGTGAAGCAAGTCCTCACACCATGCTCCCACCGTCGCTCGCTTTAAATCAACTCTCAAGACCCACTTGTTCTCTCGTTTTCCATGCTCTTTAAGCCTGATATCTGTTATTAGCTGTTGTGTCTTTGCTACTTCTGATCTTTCACTGTATCTTCTTATGATTCTATATGACATACACATCCACAATGTTTTAGAGTTTTCACATCCTAGCCTTGTATTTAATGTATTATGCATTGTTTTTCACTGTATTTAATGTAGTATTGTGACAGTCTGGCTCGCAGTGGTGTGGTGGATGACGTCACGGACCAGGAAGTAACTGACTCCAAAACAGTGGATGGGCGGGTGAAACCGAGTGCAAAAGCACTCAGCGTATTTAATAACAAACAAACAAAATATTTAAACAAAATACAAACAAAAGGGCACGAGGGCCAAACGAATAAATAAACAAACAAGTAAGTGCCGTGCTGGATTATCCAGCACGTATTAGCAATTGTTTTTTTAAATATTATCCTTCTCTCCGCTCCCCGTACTCTCTACTCCAACACCCCAACAACAAGTGCAGAGAGCTGCAGGTTTATATACTCTGGCCGAGGGATTAACTAGTTGGTAATTATCTTATTATCCCCCGGCCAGAGTCTGCACGCGTTTGGTAAGGATGCATGACTGTCAGCTATTTAAGTAATCAGTAGCTGATCAGCCATGCATCCTCACGGGGTTTTTAAATAATAATAAAAGACGCGGCGCTTTTACCCGCGCCGCAAACAAAAATACAAATAATAATAAATAGGGGCGGGACACTCCGCCACACATGCCCCCCCTTGTGCGCAGCACACATGGCCCCAACGGCCACCTCCCCCCTCAGTCTTAAAGTCCCGGAAGAGGGGGAAGCAAGTTACTTCTGGGGGGTGGCCATGGTGGAATCTCTGGCACCCCCCCATTCTTCGTGGCTGGCAGCTCCCTCTTCCGGGGCTCCCGCCACACTCTATCCTGCCGCGAAAGTGCGGCTGGGGGAGCTGGTCTCCTGACCTCTCCCCCCTTCTTCATGGCCGGCAGTTCCCCTCCGTGGGGCTCCGACCACATGATCTCCAGCCGCGAAAGTGCGGCTGGGGGAGCTGGTCTCCTGACCTCCCCCCCTTTCTTCATTTCTGGCAGCTCCCTTTCATGGAGCTCCGGCCATCGTGTAGCGACCCCAGGCGAAGCAGGATCCCTGGCGACCCCAGGTGAAGCCGGACCCTCGACGACCCCAGGCGAAGCAGGATCCCTGGCGACCCCAGGCAAAGCCGGACCCTCGACGACCCCAGGCGAAGCAGGATCCCTGGCGACCCCAGGCGACGGCAGCAGCAGCGGACCCTCGGAAGGCGACGGCAGCAGCAGCGGACCCTCGGAAGGCGACGGCAGCAGCAGCGGACCCTCGGAAGGCGACGGCAGCAGCAGCGGACCCTCGGAAGGCGACGGCAGCCGCAGCGGACCCTCGGAAGGCGACGGCAGCCGCAGCGGACCCTCGGAAGGCGACGGCAGCCGCAGCGGACCCTCGGGAGGCGAACTCGGGAGGGGAGCCCCTGGCCATGGAGGCGGCAGCGGGAGCTCCACTTCTCCCTCGTACCCTGTGTCCTGTGGAGAACAAAAGGCAGCCCCAGGCGATGCAGAACAGCCATCCCCAGGCAATGGCGATGGTGGGAGGGGAAAGCAGTCCTCCCACAGCGGCTGAGACGGAACCAGCAGGTATTCATCCTCTGCTGGTGGAGGTGGGAGGGGCAAGCAGTCCTCCCACGACGGTTGAGGCAGAACCAGCAGGCATTCATCCTCTGCTGGTGGAGGTGGGAGGGGCAAGCAGTCCTCCCACGACGGTGGAGGCGGAACCAGCAGGCATTCACCCTCTGCTGGTGGAGGTGGGAGGGGCAAGCAGTCCTCCCACGACGGTGGATGTGGAACCAGCAGGCATTCACCCTCTGCTGGTGGAGGTGGCGGAGGCAGAGGCAGCTCTTGCTGCTCTGCTCCTGGTGATGGTGGAGACAGAAGCAGCTCCTGCTGCCCTGCTCCTGGTGGTGGTGGAGACAGAGGCAGCTCCTGCTGCTCTGCTCCTGGTGGTGGTGGAGGCAGAGGCGATGGGGCGGATGCTGGCCACTCAGAGGGAGGCTGTGGCGGTGCTGGCTCCCTCTGCTGTGGCGGCTGGGCTGGTGTGTGCCGTGCTCCCTTCAGCAGCATAAATAGAGGCTGCTGGGGAACACCAGCATCCTGCCCTTCTCCCCCCCAGAAAAATTCAGGGGGTTGAGCCTGTAACTCCTCCCCTTCTGGCTCTTGGGACTGCAGCTTGGGTCCTAAGGCTGTGGAAGCGCAGACTTCCACCTCTTGGGCTATGGACGCACCGACTCCCCCCTCTTTGGGCTGTGGACGCACCGACTCCTCCCTCTTGGGCTGTGGAAGCACCGACTCCTCCCTCTTGGGCTGTGGACGCACCGACTCCCCCCTCTTGGGCGTAGGACGTTCGGGCTCCTCCCACTCGGGCGTAGGACGTTCGGGCTCCTCCCACTCGGGCGTAGGACGTTCGGGCTCCTCCCACTCGGGCGTAGGACGTTCGGGCTCCTCCCACTCGGGCGTAGGACGTTCGGGCTCCTCCCACTCGGGCGTAGGACGTTCGGGCTCCTCCCCAGGCTGTGGAGGCGAAACCAGCAGGCATTCTCCCTCTGCTGGTGGAGACAGTAGCGATGGCTCCTCTCCCTCTGATGCTGGAGACGGTAGCGATGGCTCCTCTCCCTCTGATGCTGGAGATGGCAGCGATGGCTCCTCTCCCTCTGATGCTGGAGACGGTAGCGATGGCTCCTCTCCCTCTGATGCTGGAGACGGTAGCGATGGCTCCTCTCCCTCTGATGCTGGAGACGGCAGCGATGGCTCCTCTCCCTCTGGCGCTGGAGACGGCAGCGATGGCTCCTCTCCCTCTGGCGCTGGAGACGGCAGCGATGGCTCCTCTCCCTCTGGCGCTGGAGACGGCAGCGATGGCTCCTCTCCCTCTGATGCTGGAGACGGCAGCGATGGCTCCTCTCTCTCTGGCGCTGGAGACGGCAGCGATGGCTCCTCTCCCTCTGGCGCTGGAGACGGCAGCGATGGCTCCTCTCCCTCTGGCGCTGGAGACGGCAGCGATGGCTCCTCTCCCTCTGGCGCTGGAGACGGCAGCGATGGCTCCTCTCCCTCTGCTGGTGGAGACGGTAGCGATGGCTCCTCTCCCTTTTGTGCTGGAGATGGCAGCAGCAGGGTCTCTCCCATATCCGCAGCCAGGTAGTTGAACACCATGGCTGCGATGTCTGGGAGGGAAGCTGGGTGGTGTTGCTGTTCCCAGGCCTCCCAGCGCTCCCCATCTCTTGCCCACAGGAGGTTGATCACTGCAGGGAGGGCTTCCTCATAATCCCTCCCCGGCTCCACCAGCCAGTCCCAGACTCCCTCAGAGGAGAGTGCATTCGTCCTCTTTGGAGGATGCAGGTCCTCCCTCACTGGACGCTCTGGCTCCTCTTTCTCCTGCCATGGAGGGGGTTGGTCGGGTGCTATGTGACCCACCTCCCCAACAGCGAAGCACCACTCCTCACCTTTCAAGCAGGTGGGGCAGACATCCAGCATGGTTGAGCTACAGTGGGACCTGCGACCGGCCCCACGCTGCTGTAGCTGCTGCTTCCTCCGTCCGCTTCTTCCCATATTTTTTTTTTTTTTTCTTCCCCAAAAAACACACAAAAAACACTTTGAAAAAAAAAACGCACAAAAAAAACGAGCTTTTCTTTCCTGGTCCGGCTATTGGAGGCGTTTGTTTTGTCCCACGCAGGACACCATATGTGACAGTCTGGCTCGCAGTGGTGTGGTGGATGACGTCACGGACCAGGAAGTAACTGACTCCAAAACAGTGGATGGGCGGGTGAAACCGAGTGCAAAAGCACTCAGCGTATTTAATAACAAACAAACAAAATATTTAAACAAAATACAAACAAAAGGGCACGAGGGCCAAACGAATAAATAAACAAACAAGTAAGTGCCGTGCTGGATTATCCAGCACGTATTAGCAATTGTTTTTTTAAATATTATCCTTCTCTCCGCTCCCCGTACTCTCTACTCCAACACCCCAACAACAAGTGCAGAGAGCTGCAGGTTTATATACTCTGGCCGAGGGATTAACTAGTTGGTAATTATCTTATTATCCCCCGGCCAGAGTCTGCACGCGTTTGGTAAGGATGCATGACTGTCAGCTATTTAAGTAAATCAGTAGCTGATCAGCCATGCATCCTCACGGGGTTTTTAAATAATAATAAAAGACGCGGCGCTTTTACCCGCGCCGCAAACAAAAATACAAATAATAATAAATAGGGGCGGGACACTCCGCCACAAGTATGCATTGTTTTTCACTGTATTTAATGTAGTATGCATTGTTTTTCACTGTATTTAATGTATTATGCAATTTTTTTCACTGTATTTAATGTATTATACTTTTTTTTTTTTTTACTGTATCTTGTAAAGTGCTTTGTGATGGTGGTCCACTATGAAAGGTGCTATATAAAATAAAGATTGATTGATTGATTGACCAAATGGAACTGTCTGTTCGGCATCAAAGTCTGTTTCTAAAAAAGACATTTTGGGCAGCTTACAGTAGGCAGTCTACTAGCTTGTGATTTCCAAAGCCAGCAGTGCAATCAACACTCCTACATTTCCTATGTCTATGCTGTGTTACTCCGTTTGGAGCTGTGCCTTACCTTGGAGGAAATTATCCTCAAAGTTCTGTGCTGTAACTCTCTCGGCTTGCTGGACTCCAGCTCCCCAAGCAACAAGGGGAGTTAAAGTTTCTGATGGGTGGCCCGCTCCATGAGAGCCTGTCATTTGTTCAAAGGAAAAAACATAGTTCAGACACAAATACACAGATATAGAGCATCCTCATAATCATGGGACGGGAGGGAATAATCTTCAGGTAACAAACGTTTAATTTGAATCAGATGACATGAGTAAATGAATAACACCTCCCATTTTTGAGTAAAAGGTTGGTTAACGTCAAGGGGGTACCCATCAACCACATTTTGACCTCTCTATAATGTTTGACCCCTTGACCTGATCAGTCTACAAATTTGAGCTTGTTTGCCTGAAACAACTCTAAGAACCAAGTTTGGTGTAAATCAGAGACAGTAGGGTTTAAAATCCAACTTTTTGGGGGGGATTTGTCATGGAATTACCCTAAAGCTAGCCTGGAGGAGCTCAGTGGAATACCACAATCTATGTTACTTCAGCCAAACGTGAGTTGTTATCAAAGGTGCCTCTGGACTTTGAATTATCAGTTTAATCTCTGTCCAAGGGTCAACTCAGCCTAGATAAATACCTACAATTAGTTTATACAGCTGCTTGTCCTGAGGCAGGCAACAGCTAAACTGGCTAGAAAACTAGTTGAGTGCTCTAGGTGTGGTCCCTTAAGGTTTTCAAATCCTACACTACAAAGCCT
Source organism: Acipenser ruthenus (assembly GCF_902713425.1). Classification (NCBI taxonomy): domain Eukaryota; kingdom Metazoa; phylum Chordata; class Actinopteri; order Acipenseriformes; family Acipenseridae; genus Acipenser; species Acipenser ruthenus. Next base: position 88,798,600 of record NC_081191.1, on the reverse strand, counting down.
TGGTACTATTTTCACTGCTCCTCTTGCTGACCAGTTGAATATAGAGCAAAATTCCTTGTGTTTTCTTTGCTGGACAGTTTGAGTCCCTTCCAGTTTTAACTCTATTTCACTTGCTACACCCTCCTGCGTTACTGGAACTGTGGGACAAGTGAATGACACAGTTAAATATTTCTTCTGAAAGAGACACTCTGGGAACATTGAGGACACAAATTCCTGTAGCATAAAAATAAGACCTTCAGGTTAAGAGAACTGAGAAATGACCAGCTGAATTAAACAATTATTAAGATGGTACTTACGCTAATTAATGACATTGTATTGCTTAAATAAGAGCACAATATTAGGGGATGATGAACACAGTTTCATTTGGCCATTGTATGTATGGTGATGGTATTAGGTCTTACCCCAGTCAGTCATGCCGTGATCAGAAGTAAAAACATATGCTGTTTTCTCATCCATTCCATAGAAGTCCTCAATTACGGAAACTAGCTCTTTAATACCATCATCAACTATCTTTATATTCTCCAGATAGTCCCTAAATCAGATAAGGAAATGGACAGAAAGGGCTGCTCATAAATGACGCTTCATTATATAATGTTTGGCTTTGCTAAATTGTGACATAAAGGATATTTTCAGTTAAAGTGTACCATGGTAAACTATTCAATAATTTATTCAGTTTACCACAGTTTTTAAACACTTACTTGTGATGTAGTATACTTTAGTACACTTTGCTCTGCTTTTACGATTACAAGCATCTTATGAGGAATGCTTTTAAAATACAGTGCACTCCATTTATAAGAATCACTGATATAAGAATCAACCACATATAGAAATCAAAACCCCTGGGACAAAATAATTTGCATACCAACCAATGTAAAATAATCTGCTTGTAAGAATCAAGCAATCCGCTTATAAGAATCATTTTGGGGCAAACTGACTACATGTGATACGCTATTGTGTCAAGTGCAATGACGTGTACACCCAATAAAGCTGTTTTTGAATTTGATCACCCGCGATTAGACATGTACGCAGTGTGATCAAAGCTCTTTTCAAAATATTCTCTCTAGTGCACTAATAGTGTAAGGATTATTGCCCACATTGTCAAACAGGTAACACAGCAATAATGATCCATGATGTGGTATGGAACAGAAAAGTCAGGGTTTTTTTTTTTTTTTTTTTTAAATCACTCTTCCTGCAGTGACCTAGAGGACAGATCTCAAACCTCAGTGCATAAAAAGAAAAATTACAGGTACGTTACTAGAACAGTTGTAGCAACACGTGGGATGTGTAATGCTATATTTTTCAGAAACCCGCTACTTACTCTTTTAAAGTATTGGTTTGGATTAACTATGCCAATTCCTTTTACGATTTTAAAGACTTTAATCATGTACTCTAAAGACCTGTCTTGAACTCAAGTCTAACTGTTGATTAGAAATAAAATATATATATAAAAAAATCATATACCTTGACATAGGCCTGTGAGCATGCCCATTGGTGTCCAAGCCAAGCAGATGAAGGAAAAACACAATCTTTTCCTTGTGTAACTGTGACAGCAATGTTTCATTTCCTTTTGCAGATTGAAAGAAGTTCTGTATAGAGACCATTACCATTAGTATAGACTACACCATTTAATTTCAGAAAATAAGTTACATTTCAAGCAGAAGTAGCAAATCTTTGCTGTTCAATTCTATCTCATTCAATTTCCACACATGTAGGAGGATATTAATCAACCACATTATGTACAGCTTGTACTATAAATAGGTTGATGAGAGAATACTGTACTAATAAAAAGGGTACAGCAGGCAGTTAACCCAGATGCAAATAAGGCCACTCAATAGTATTTTGAGCCATTCCAATTTTTACTGGAAGCTCAGTTAAATCCAGTTGAGATTTTCCTCTCTCTGGTTTGCCTCAAGCTCAGATACAAAGGGTTAGTATTTCATATTTTATTTTGTTATATTATTTTGAAGGGAGCGGCTGTTTTAAGTAAGGACTGCACAGATTACACGCAATGTCTGCAAGATGTTTCTGCTTTTCTGGAGAAATATATTCATCAGTACCGTGAAGGACAGCCTATTTACACGTGTGTGCTAAAACACGACGCATGCAAAAATAATAGCATGTTCAACTACCTTAACTTCATCAAAGACCCACGTGTCGAGCTTGGAAGCATCTTTTGCAGCAAAGTCTTCGTCCTCAGCTGGGTATGTGTGTGTGTATACGTGATCCCCGCTTGCACCTAAAGCACAGAGGAAGAAATGATCAACGTGAGTGCAAGTTGTTTTGGTAAAGTGGAAAAACAGAGATGCAGCTCATAGGGGTGTCCACTTTACCTTTTGCAAACATTGGCAAAATATCCGGGCTCCCCCAGCTCCATGTGTATTTACTTTCATTGAACACAGAATCAAACTCCACGGGATTCTCTTTCCAACCTGTGTTAAAACACATGCAAGGTGTTACTATTTATAGCCAGAAATAAAAATAAAAACGTTTCTGGTTCTCAAGGAATGGAATTTCTAATTACCTTTAAGGGACATGTAACTTTGAAACATGAATTCTTAGCTGACATATTCCTTACCTCAGTTCAGTCTTAAGAATGAAGAAAACCTCCGGGACAAATGTGCATTTTGATTAAAAAAAAAAAAAGGTCCTATAATTGAAGTGTTAGCACTAGAAGTAAAATCCTGCTGCGTTGTATATCTACTCTCTCTCAACAGTACAAATCACACACAGGCCAGGGAAATGCTGTAACCAAAACTATACAGTACCTTAAATCAGTGAGCATCCGGTGGACTTGGCACTCCAATAAAGAACATGTCCTTATTATTTTAATGTTTTAGTCCAAATATTAAATTTAAAAACTGTTAACTATCTATCGTCAAAGGGATATTCAGTTGCTTCCACCTGTTGGGACTGGTGTATCACATGACTAACCACAAGCTGGTAGCAAAATGAAGGTGGCCAAGATTGGATTTGCACTAACCTTTAGCAATTGCGCTTACATCTTCATAAAATCCGGCAATCAAAGCTACATGCCCTGGCCTGGATTCAGTTGGAACACGAGTATGAGACACACCCCAGCTGCCTTTTTCTTCAATCACATTTCTGAGACAGAAAGTATTATTATTTTATTTACAATTGAATACTTAGGTTATGGAAACACAAGTAAAGACCCCCTAACTGCTGTTCTTTGCAACAACAATTGACCTTGAAAACAAGAAGCTGTATTTTATATAATGAATGCAGCTGTGCTCAAAATTTGCTTTCCTTATTGTCACAAAGTCTGTTACTGTTTTATTTTCTACAGTGTGCAAAAAATTAAGGCTGACCAGCAAAAGAAGTGCATAATGTGTAGCTGCCAAGTGTTATGTTGCTGTCAGACTTGTTTTTCAAACCTAAGCAAACAAGACAGGAAAAGCAGGCTGGGCTTCATTAACTGTAAATCATGGAGGATTGAAATGCATATGCTGTTAGGGAGTCTTATTTAAATTCCCTATCTGTAAAGTACTGTTTTAAAACTCTTCATATGACTGTAACTCCTGTAAAGGCAAGAGAAACTGTGGCTCTAAACACTGTACCTCAGGTAAGGTGCCCTGGTGGATCCATTTGCATCCGGTTTATAAAAGCTGTCAGCTCGAAGACCGTCTGCTACAAACAACACAAGTCGTTTGGCTGGTGGCGGGAGACGTGGCTGTTGTGGAGTCATGCCATGGACCAATGGAGAGGTGAAATAGATGTCAAATATTGAGCCAAAGAACACCAAATGAACCATCAGCCCAACCGCAAAGAATGTTAACACATTCATGATGGCACAAGACCCTCTGGTGCCGCCAAAACACTGTTGATAAATAAAAAAACATAAAGCCAGGTTACTCAAGAGCAGGTGACAACTAATTGCAACCATCCCACAAAAAACAAATCCTTGGTGTTTTCCACAGGTTAGCCTTCTGAGCTCTCTATCAGAAAAAAAGAAACAGTCCAGTTTGTTTACATTCCCAGATTTTGTTTAGCTTCAGGGCACAAGGTTCGTACCTTTAACTGACAAACTGGGGTGCAAATTTGGCGTTATGGCTCTAGATTCTAGCGGCAGTGTACCTCATATTAGTCATTTTTACAAAATATAAAGCAGGTAAGCATAATTACAAATATGGGTGTGATTAGATATGGAATGAATTATCCTGCTAGGACTTTCAGCAGCAGGGGGTACTCATTTTCAGTCAAGCTCTTTTTTAACTCGCGAAGAAAAACAGTAATTTGTAAAAGAATATTCCGATGACATTGCAAACACAACATATCCGACATTTTCATCATGGGTTTAACATTATGAAATATTGAATTAAAAAAAAAAAAAGTTTGAAAATGACTTAATAAAAACAGTTAACTGTATTTTAAATTATACTCTCAGTTAACGAGCCATGGGGCCAAATGTTGTCTTCATTCACAAGGCAAGCTTAAAAAAATAGTTATGACTACCGTGTTTACTTACACTCACTCCACTGCACTGCACGGTTCAAGGTATACATACTAAACGCATAGGTACCAAGTTTCATAAATTGAATGCTGGTCCAGCATGGGTTCGGGGTATCCCCCTTCCTTGAGAACATTTTGGTCAATGATTAATCTGACCTAAATTATTAAAATTGCATTTCTAATTCATAAAAGAACAAATAAAACAACAACATTGGTTAATTTAAAGTTGTATAATATGCAACTTGAATTAAGAACCCTCCACTGAATGGAGCGTGCATACTCATGTTCATAATGACAAACTTGTGATTCTACCGATATTTTTATTTTGCAGGTTTAATGATTGTCGACGGGTCTGCGGTTTTAATGTATCTTGGGTGGTCTGAAACATACAACTAGCTTTAAAACTAAAAGTACCAGAATAAGAAAGAGATTCTAATAGAATAAATCCGTACTGAAACGCGACGAGCTAGTCAGATTAAACGAATTAACTGCATGAACGTCGAGAGCCTTTAGAAAGTTAATGCAACAGTACCAGTGCTTATTATTATACAGAGGAACATACTGGGTATTTATATCCCAAACACTCGATCATTACTATTATTTTTAATTGTTAATAGTTAAATCCAACCTTAAAAAATATCTTCTTAACGACTTTGAATGGATTTCCACAACTTCCTGGTCGTGTTGACCTCTGACCAAAAGGGTTCCGCAAAGTATGCTGGGAGTTGTAGTTGTTTAGGACAATAATAATAATAATAATAATAATAATAATAATAATAATAATAATAATAATAATAATAATAATAATAATAATAATTCAATGGGATGAGTTATCAGTCGAATAAATCAACCCATGAAACGATGTCCAATTTAAAATATACCACATCTTTTCCCCATAGTTATTTAAAAAGAAAAAAGAAAAACTATGTATATTGTATTTTTATTAAATGAGGCTGATTGCACTGTTGGCACATGGCTATGTGTGGAGAGCACTATCTTTATTTTACTAACCAGTAATTTACAAACTGAGCTAAACTGAGAGATATCTCTTCAGCTCGTTTTCTGAGCGAGGTTCACTTCAGCTGTCAAGCATCCCTCGCCCACAAATCCAACCTTGTCAATCTCCGTTTAGCATGACCCAATCCCGGCTCGACAAGAAGAGGGCAGGAGGCGGGTCCAAGATGACATTTCGGTAAAGCCAACAAAGTCTCGCGTTTTTATTTATTGATCGCAGATATATCCAGGAAGACGGGGTTGAAATAATAAATCTTTAGTGTAAAAAAATGGCGACCGGCAGCAGCGTCAACCCGTTTAATCTCAGCGACTCCGAGGAGGAGGCTGAGCGGAGGCCGGACAGAGCTGACAACCAGCGGGGCTCTAACGATGGACCGGCGGGGCAGCTGAGCGGACCTCTCTCGCCGCAAGCTGACTCGGAGCCGACAGGTCTGCTGTCCAGCAATAGGACGAGTCCCAGTGTGGAAGGTGTTTCTGTGGCTGCTGCAGCAGGAGGAGGTTGGGCAGAAGTCCGGGTGCCTGTGGATGTGATCGCTGCTCAGTTGCTTCGGGATCAGTATGTCCTCACGGCCCTTGAGTTCCACACAGAGCTGTTGGAGGCCGGCAGGGAGCTGCCTCGTCTCCGGGATTACTTCTCCAACCCGGGTAACTTCGAGAGGCAGAGTGGGACCCCACCCGCTTGCAAGGATCAGGGATTCGGACAGTCGGGACAGCTCAGTAAGTGCCTTTTTTATTATTACTTCCCAAGGAAAAAAGTATTCAATACTGTGTTGTTGCAGTGAAACATTATTTTCTATATAATAAAGAAACCTAATGTGGAAAATCTGTTAACATAAATATCCAGGATTATAACACAGGTTTCATAATTTCAGGATTTTTTTTTTCTTCATAATTTCATAATTTTTCATAATTGTTTTTGGCTTTGGTTTTCTTATGTCACGGTTTTGATCAACGTTTTATTTCCTAAAATTGACCGATATTCGTTTTTTCCATTGCTCACGATGTTACAATGGGTTCACGGACTTGCCCAATAATTTGCCTGATGGAAACAGCTTGGTAGATCCCACGTTAAAAAACAAACAAACAAACGTATATATATTGAACGAAACATAATGTCTCTCTTCTTTACAGTACTGACAGTAGTACTGGGGTTGGAATTTACTAGAATTGCGTTAAAACGACGATGTTTCTGATTTCAAGATCTGTTTTGTTGTGTGTGTGTTTTGTTTTTTTTTGCAGTAAATTACTCAGTTCCACAGCAGGTGATAAAACGTAGGTTTGTTAAATAAGAAATACAGTACTAATGCTATCAAAGATGTGTTTCCATGCCTAAAGTAAGCAATGCAGCACGCAAGAGAGGGGTTGTGTGGTTTTAAATGCAATTTCAAGTCATATTTTCCAGAGTATTAATATGGGAATTATAAAGCTGCTTCGTGCAGGCCTTCAAACAATGCTGCTAATTATTGAATTTTAGGAGAAGTGAAAGGAAGTAAGAGGACCCTATCCTGTGAAGTATTCTGTATTCTCTGTTTCTTGTGAAAGGAAAACACATCAGTAATGCTACTATAAACCACTCGGTGGACTTCGGAGCCCATCTAATTAAAACAAATAAAAAAAAAAAATACTCAAGTTTTATAACATTGCCAGTTTTATTTTTCTTAAGTATACATTTTATATTTCACACTGGAGTTAAAGTTGTGATAAATAGCTGCATTGTGTATTGAATTCTATAGAACAAATCACTTGGGTTCTTAATATAACTACTGTTCGCGCGTCATTGTTAATATGGCTGTGCTGCTGACAAACAGAGTTATGGCATTTTATGAATTCTAAAGGGAAATAAACTCCTATTAGTTAAGTATCATGGCGGTTTATGGAACAGTATTTCATTACATGTGTTCAGTTTCTGTGGCGATACAGGTGCTCAATGAAATACCCTGCCCTTGTCAAATAAAGATCTGTTCCTGCTTGTTTTGTTGTATAAATGCATTCTAGGACAGTGGCTTTACAGTCAGGCATAAACCGGCAGACACCATAAGCGTATCCCCTCACACCTGTGGGCTAATATCCACCTGCTGTGACCACCTGTGTGATAGGAGCTGGATTCAAATCCAAACATCCAGAGGTGGACAGGAGTGGTAAAGGCAACATGTTTTACAGATCAAGGGGTTGGTTTTTAATGAATGTGCCTTAATAAGGAATAATTCATTTTTTATAACAAACACCTGTTTGCTACTGTAGCAGCTGGGCTGAGACCGTTAGGCCCTGTATCTCCATCCATCAAAAGGTGGAGTTGAAAGGTCTTATAATCATTGAAATTTGAGTGCAGAGGTCACTTTTCTGTATATGGCATGGGTGCCATTTGAATGTGAGTTAATCAGTCAGATGAGAGGCTGTCCATTCACACAAATGTGTGTTGCATAGTCCAGATGTTTCATGAGGTTGTCAGTATACAGTGTAACATCTTTCGTGGTATAGAGGCTCTGATCCCTCCGGGACCACCATCCCTGGGACAGCTAATTAAAATAAATCCATGAACGAAACTGCTGCCCCATGGAGACAGCTGGGACATAGACAACGCCCCCACGAACAATGGGGGGGGGGCACAGAAGTGACAACAGGTTGAGTGCTACAATATAAATATATTGGGTGTTGCCTTGGACCAGAATGCGCATTGCCCTATAAAGCAGCATATATTGGGTGTAAATTGGTGCTAAACTGTTGTGAAAGGCTTGTAAAAGCGATCAGGCAAAAACGGCCAGAGATCAGATGGCCACAGAAACAACGATGCTATTGAATACTTTTATTTAACAAAAACAAAGCAAGTAAGGCGAGTTGCTGCCTGTATATGCTCTACCTGCCTTGCAGGTTAATCAACTGTAATTAATTGACAGGCAATCATATGATATTAATAGGCAGGGGATCAATCAACCCAAGGCAAGTTACTGTAAGACCACATCCTTTCTAACTACACACACACACACACACACCACTAAACCACCACCAAAACACAAACTATTTACATATTTATCACATGCAGCATTCTCACCGTGTCACGTACTGTACCCCACGTGGTCATCATCAGCTGCCTCCCCCTTTAAAACCCAGTCATTCTGTAAGGGGTGTCCAATAAACCACAGCCTCTGGTGCTTTAATAGGGGGCATCTGTACAACCCCCAATCTACTCCCTAGGCTTCTATTAGGGGGTGCCGGTTGAACCTCCAATTTAAACATCCCCAATTTAAGAGTTCCAGCTTCTGGCAAAAAACTCCTGCAGGTGTAGCTAGAGTTGGTTCGGACCACTCCCAACAATACAAAACACTAAACCACCCCCAAAATACACACTGCATGCTGTGTGCAAGGACACTTACAATAAATACAAATAAAGCTAATCGATGCAGGAACCTAAACAAACTATTTTAGGAACCCAAGCAAAACTCTCTCTCTCTCTCTCTCTCTATATATATATATATATATATATACAGACGTGCTCAAATTTGTTGGTACCCCTCCACAAAAAACGAAGAATGCACAATTTTCTCTGAAATAACTTGAAACTGACAAAAGTAATTGGCATCCACCATTGTTTATTCCATATTTAATAGAAATCAGACTTTGCTTTTGATTTTTTATTCAACATAATATTGTAAATAATAAAACAAATGAAAATGGCATGGACAAAAATGATGGGACTGCTAACCTAATATTTTGTTGCACAACCTTTAGAGGCAATCACTGCAATCAAACGTTTTCTGTAGCTCTCAATGAGACTTCTGCACCTGTTAACAGGTAGTTTGGCCCACTCTTCCTGAGCAAACTGCTCCAGCTGTCTCAGGTTTGATGGGTGCCTTCTCCAGACTGCAAGTTTCAGCTCTTTCCATAGATGTTCGATAGGATTCAGATCAGGACTCATAGAAGGCCACTTCAGAATAGTCCAATGTTTTGTTCTTATCCATTCTTGGGTGCTTTTAGCTGTGTGTTTTGGGTCATTATCCTGTTGGAGGACCCATGACCTGCGACTGAGACAGAGCTTTCTGACACTGGGCAGTACGTTTCGCTCCAAAATGCCTTGATAGTCTTGAGATTTCATTGTGCCCTGCACAGATTCAAGGCACCCTGTGCCAGGCGCAGCAAAGCAGCCCCAAAACATAACCGAACCTCCTCCATGTTTCACTGTAGGTATGGTGTTCTTTTCTTTGAAAGCTTCATTTTTTCCTCTGTGAACATAGAGCTGATGTGACTTGCCAAAAAGCTCCAGTTTTGACTCATCTGTCCAAAGGACATTCTCCCAGAAGGATTGTGGCTTGTCAATATGCATTTTAGCAAATTCCAGTCTGGCTTTTTTATGTTTTTCTTTCAAAAGTGGAGTCCTCCTGGGTCTTCTTCCATGGAGCCCACTTTCGCTCAAAAAGCGATGGATGGTGCGATCAGAAACTGACGTACCTTCACCTTGGAGTTCAGCTTGTATCTCTTTGGCAGTTATCCTTGGTTCTTTTTCTACCATTCGCACTATCCTTCTGTTCAATCTGGGGTCGATTTTCCTCTTGCGGCCGCGCCCAGGGAGGTTGGCTACAGTTCCATGGACCTTAAACTTCTTAATAATATTTGCAACTGTTGTCACAGGAACATCAAGCTGCTTGGAGATGGTCTTGTAGCCTTTACCTTTACCATGCTTGTCTATTATTTTCTTTCTGATCTCCTCAGACAACTCTCTCCTTTGCTTTCTCTGGTCCATGTTCAGTGTGGTGCACACAATGATACCAAACAGCACAGTGACTACTTTTCTCCATTTAAATAGGCTGAATGACTGATTACAAGATTGGAGACATGTGTGATACTAATTAAAGAAACTAATTAGTTTGAAATATCACTATAATCCAATTATTTATTATCTTTTCTAAGGGGTACCAACAAATGTGTCCAGGCCATTTTAGAATATCTTTGTAGAATAAGCAATAATTCATCTCTTTTCACAGCTTCTTTGCTTTATTCCATGACATACCAAAGGCATGCAAGTATACATGATAAAATAGCTTTTAATTTCATCACTTTTCAGGAGGAATGAAACATTATTTCAATGAGCTGTAAGGGTACCAACAAATTTGAGCACGTCTGTATATATATATATATATATATATATATATATATATATATATATATATATATATATATATATATAATATTATATTGCACACAAACACACACACACACACACACACACACACATCTGACTACAACAACAAATTTGTCCCATCTGCTAAAAACTGTTCAGCACTAAACACAATTTAGCAGCAACACTTGCTGATGGTACGGTACGTACTGAGACATTGTGGTACTGTAACACTAATGGACTCATTTATTATTAATGCTTCCAGAATAGTCCCCTCCATCCAATGGCAAATTTGGCACTATGGCGCTAGATTCTAGCACTATGGTACCTCATATAGCACCAGCAACATTCAACATTTTTGCTACAAAAGATTTTTCATAAAATTCTTTGTTTGAGAAATTTTTAGAAATTATAAATTTCCATTGGGGTATGTAAACTTTTGACTACAACTGTATTCTTAATTACAAAAAACCAAGACTGTACTCCAGAAGCAACTAATGCTGAACATTTAAAAAAAAAAAAAAAAAAAGGAATTGTGCCAAGTCAAAGGATGACATCTGTACTGGAATTTTGACAAATCTGTAGCGTCGTTTGGGTCAATTTCTTAAGCATGATTTATTATGAATTTTAATTTTGCATAGCTATCATTTTATATTGTACAATCTGCCAGTGCTAATAAGAAAGTTAGAACATCGATTTAAAAGCTTTTTTGTTCGGTTCATTAAACAGAAAAGGTTTTGCTGCCTAGATGGGTAATTACTTTGTGCAGTGCAATAGTTTTTCACTTTTACTTTCCTCTTGTGTAGGGCTGACCTGAACAGTAAGTCTAGGAAGGAATGAGTTTCACCTTGTTTCTGTTTCTAAGCAACAAGAGTTGACAGCCTATCATTTTACTTTGAAGCACTTTCTGTATTTAGTCTTTCGGTCATTGCTGTTGTTGACAGGGTATGGATTGAGTGAATTGAGGCAGGATGAAGCTCTCTGCTTTCAGAATAAATATGTAATTTTCACTGGAGGACAAAGGCACAATTGTATCAGTTTTCTGTCACAATTGCATCCCTGAACAATGGCCATTAGTTTTCAGACCACTGTATTTTGAGAAAATAAAGTTTTAGTCCCTTCCAATGGCATAACATTTGTGGAGCAATAAGGTTGCTAACAATAGGAATGGTCGGTGATGTGAGAGTATCAGGCAAATACTGTACAAGAGAGACCGAGTTTGAGGATCTAATTCAGCCCTTTCTGTTTACAACCAAAGAGGCTTTAGAAAACAAATAACACAGCTCTTCATCCATTTTTTGGCTTTACAAAATATGGAATCTACAATAGGAGGTGTAGCAAATAAAAAATGCCACTTCTAGCTATATACAGTAACACCTCTAGCCATCGCACCTGAATGCTGCTCTTTTTGCTTATCCAAGAGATTTTGTGAGTCAAAAATGTGCAACAGAAATAAGGAAAGGAAATCTAATTTTGAATCATTGTGGGGGAGGGCTTGGAACATCTATTTTATATAAAAGTACTGTACAGAGACATTTAGTTTGATATAAATACTGCAACTGCATAGACAATTACATAGAGTTCTTCAGATTCCAAAGTTATGACAAAAACAAACAAACATGTCTGCAGAATTATGTGGTTGTGACAAAGTGGCTGAGTGGCAGCAGGTGCAGGAGTGATGCAGTGCGTGAATGAAACAGACAGAGAGAATTGTAGTCTGGTTTATAAGTGTTTTTATTGTGTTTTATAGGTCTGGCGACCAAACAATAATTCCCCGGCAATACACACCAATGTGTACAGCACGGGGTAAATAACACAGGGAAAAAAAACAAATAATAAACAATGTCCGCCCCACAATAATACAAACACGGTCACCAGTCCTGGGTGCGTGCAGTAGTGCCCGTGGTGGGTGATACAAGTTTATATTTGTGACAATGGTGAAGTGCTGTCCGGGTTTAGTGCTGGCCCTTGGCGACAGCTCCGGATCTGTGTTAGCCATCTAGTAATGCACAAGACAATTACAAGACAAACAAACAAAGCACTCACGGTACTTTTTATGTGCAACGGGGTCTCTCACAGTCCTTCTTAGTTTATTTACACAATCCAAAGCAAAGGAACAGATTATGTTTCTCCGTCTCCTTTTATGCCATCACACATGCCGTCACCCCTTGGTAAACGAGTGCAACTGCCTCGCCAATCTGCGGCTGCCACGTAGCAATGCGTTAATGCAACGGAGTCTCGCCCTCTTCCTAGCTGGCCGACTTCCCTTGCACTCTGGGAAAGAACTGTCAGGCCAGCCCATCCAGGGAACTCTGTTCTCGCTGCTTAGCGCCCTCACAGGTTAGGAGGGAGATTTACAACCACGAATCATTGTATTTCTGTCTCGGGGGGGGGGGGGGGGGGGGGGGGTCCTTAATGGATGTTTTAAATACTGTGGTATTTAGCCGCAGACTACAGTATATCCCCAGGGAAGGGGAACATATTGGAGGTAAAGACATTCTATACGGTAGCATGATATCTTCAGGCTCATATTGCAGGGACTGACAAAGACAGATTCCACCTAAGGTAAGTTTTATTACCTTCGGTTATAATGTAGGCCCTATTCACAAAGCTTTATTTTATGACATATTTCAGTATACTCTGTGATTCCTGAAAGAGACCTGTAAGTAGCTACACATGTGTTTATTTGATGTTGCTGTCTATTTTATGGTGTTTGTATTTATTCTGAGTGGTTCTTGATTTTGTTTCTCCAGTTGTGAGAATTACATTACATTAGATTACATTAGATTACATTGTCACATGATTTGGAATGGAATGAGGATAGCTGCCCCACACTTACGGTTATCTAGACCAGCTCAAAGCCAGGTCAAGGCAGATTTAGAGAAAACATGATATTAACTCAAATTGGAGCAGCAGAACCACTAGGAATGATTGCAAACCCCCTTCTAAAAGATGTATTCAAGTCACATATGTAGCTCGTGTTATAGGGCCCATTTTCAGCAAGGGCCTGGAAATACAGGATTTTCTTTTTTCCCCAAATTTTCTTGCAGACCTTAAGCTGAAGTTTAGCTTCCAAATTTATATTTAATAATATGCTTATTGGATAAAATTATTCATCGGCTAGTCTTGGAATTTAAACCTGGCAGTTTACAGTAGCATGGTATTGGATTCATTTACAAACAAGCAGTGTTTTGTGCTGCAATGAAAGGTATTGTATGCTACAGTTAATGAATACAAGTAATCAGGCCCCTACATCTGATCTCATTTAACAAGATGTACACTCTACATTGCATTCTCATTTTCTTTAATTAATTTTTATAACCCTGTCCCAATCTTAATAGTTTTTGTGTGTGTGTGTGTGTGTGTGTGTGTGTGTGTGTATTGAGGGAATGCTCTGTGCTCATTAACACATGGGTGCTGCTATTTTGTGGCCTGTACTCTAGGAGAGCCTTTTTCCTTCAGAAAGGTTGCTAAAAGGTACAGTTTGTTATAGTAAGTGATTTTTTTTTTTTTTGCAATTAATATATTTTGCATTGTAACTTTATTGTACAGTAGTATTGGAGATAGCGTGATACTGTTAAATATCTTAAATAACTTCACATGACTGTATTCTGTATCCGTTGCTGCAGAGAGAGACATCGTACAGCAGTTTGAAATGTACTGTATATCTTGAAGCAGTTCCATTTTTATCTGTCACATTTTTACTTTCACATGCCATGCATATACTGTAATCTCTTGCATCTGTCCTTGTTTGTTGAGCTATGCAGATATCGGTCAAAGCAATAAGAGCATAGATGAGATGCAGAAACACCCAAACTGCATCAACACTAACACGCTTGTCTGCAATGAAGGACAATTTAAAAACTATGAACAACAGGGTAATTGTATTGAACATGGTTTGGAATCTCCTGCAATGAGTTATTCTTGAGAAGAGCAGAGCTGTGAAAATTCTACAGGGTTACAAAATGAAAATCGCCTCAGAGATGTGGTTCTGAGAATGTGTGTGAGAAGGCTGAACAGGGGTGGCTTTCTAATGTGTTACAGTTGTAAGAACAAGGTCATTGCAGTAGAGTTCAAAACCATTCTCTTTATTTATCTTGGTTGCATTTCAGAGGCACTCCCTAATGAACACTGTGAGAGTAGGTCAAACAAATCCAATAAGTAACGGAATGTGTTTTCCTGAAGGCTAGTACATGTACGGGACACAGTTCCAGCCAGAGCCAGGCATGACTCAACAATGAGCCCTCCTCAGGTACAGCCCCTCGGTCATTACACTGCTTTTGTTGCCTTGGAAGCCCTTTCTGATCAGACCAGATTCCTTCTCCTCTTTGGGAGATGTCATTTCCTGTGTGGTTTCTAAAGTTCCCTGAATAAATTCTAGTACAGGGGTAGGCAGCTCTGGTCCTGGAGTGCCACTCCAATGCTGGGTATAATCTAATGATTTAAGTGTTTTATTTTTCTTAAATATTTCCCAACATAAAACCAATGTCACCTTACAATAATTGATTTTGAGTTTCAGTGTTTTAAATTAAAATAGCAAACAGAACGAAATTTCAATGTACCATTTGTAATTCAGTAACATGAGAGAATTGGTCAGGGGTCTGAATATTTTTGGAAGTCACTGTGTGTGTGTGTGTGTGTGTATATGTATGTATGTGTGTGTATATATATATATATATATATATATATATATATATATTTCTGGAAAAGTTGATTCTCCAAGGTTTGCTCTGTTGCTCAAGATTCAGCTTGGGTGATGCCCGTCAGTCCTCTCACTGTATGAAGTGACAGAATGGTGATGTTGCAGATGCACGGAGGGAGTTCTGTATGCAGCACTTGCAGCACAGCATGGATGAGCCTGCATTCATAGATTTGTTTTTCCGTCTTTCAACCTTTAGCTGTTTTTTTGTGCAGTTTTACTAGCAGTAACATGTGAATGCCAGTTCTTCAAGGTTTCAAAACATGGCTAGTACAAAATTTGCACTGAAGTTTCCACATGAGCCAGCCACAAACAGATTACAATGGATAAGTAATGTTATGGAAGTCTACTTTCCCATCCACAGTGCGTGGGCACAGTTTGACTTTATTTGTTTATTGTAACTGCCAGTCCATCTCAACTCGAGGGTCCTTTTCACAAAGCTGAACTTGAGATCTTTGTTGAAGGAACCAGCAACAGTGTATAACAGGTGCATGAATATCAAACCTTACGTGTTAAATGACTTAATTTTATACATTTGTTTTTCAAAGAAACATCTAAAAAATCCAGAAACAAGAATGTTTGTACTGAAGTTCCAATCCAGTACAGTATCCATTGACCCTCAACCCTCTCTCTGAGCAGTCCTTACCCTTATTTGTGTAGTTTCACCATGCTTGTCTCGTTGTTATACTGTGTGTTTACCATAGTTTAAGCTGGTTTGTCATGTTTATTAATATGCTTTATCATACTTTGCTATTCTTTACAAAGCGCAGCTATTCTTTACCATGTTTTTACTGTGCTTTATTACATTTTGCCAGGCTTTTACTATGGGGAAAATTTAAAAAAGGTACCCATAGATAAATTTGAACAGAAATGTTGTGCTTTAATTGAATATACAGTACATTTCATCTTTGATTCCTGTTTTAAAGCAAGTGATTTCCGGGGGGGGGGGGGGGGATCTGGACTGACTATCTGACACATGCGTGGGACTGCAGGTAGAGGGCAGCAGTCTCGTCGGATCCTCCTGTCGGTCATGGCGATGACACGGAGAGGTGGGGAAGAGGGTGTGTGTGCTTTCCCTCTCTCTGAGTGGCTGAGAGGCGGGTCTTGGGGGATTGCTCGGCCCATAAGAACTACGCTTGGTTGTGCACTCGGGTGGCCGTGTTGGGGAATGAACTGTGACACTGACAGAATAGGTCAGTGTAAAGACAAGGACCAGGCAAGCCTGGTTGGGGAAAACAGCCTGCCTTAAAATAATTTGAAGAAAAACAGAAGAAATAATTACGTAACCGAGGGGACATTTTCTAGCTATACGGGGAACTCTGGCCACCCCAGTGTATAGGAATACTGAGCGTAGGTCGGAGGCTCGTTCTGACCGGCTTAGCAGCAGTGGGGGCACTGCGTAAGCAGCACTTTTGTTTGTAGTTTTATTACTGTGTTTTATTTTCCCTTTTTCTTTCGCCTTCTGTTTTCATTATTATTTTCGAGCACTTGTATGTGCACGGAACGGTATACCTGAATTGGTAACCCCGTGGTCCTGTTTTACTGTCGACAGTATACAGACCACAGACAACAGCACCCTCTGCGGGCTAAAATAAATAAAAAAAAGAAAAAGAAATAAAACTGGGCACCTGTGCGGTGTTTGCAAATAAAACCTTCTGTCTCCCGTGTCAGTGAATACCCCTACCCTTCCACACATGGCCCTACAGCCCACCTGACTGGCAGTGTTCTCGGGGGAGGTGTTTCTGTTTCGTCTATGTCTAGACGTACGTAAAAAAAAACCAAAAAAAAAACACTACTGTTAATATAAGTCATGGTGAGCTACTCTTCTATGATACTGATTAATTTTATTTAGTATTTACATCATTCTAGAGGTTTTTTATTTTTTAACAAAGCTTGACAAGTTTCTCCAAAGCTTGATAAGTTTCATTATACAATATTTATGTGAACGCGCACTGTATTGTACATTGTAGCCAGTAATATCCAGTGAGACTTGTGTACTGAGTAAAGTGTTGAATTGTAACCTTACTGGTTAAAGAACGCACACCAGAGTTAGCATTCCATTGATTCTGCACTGTGGTGGAATGTGAAAACCTCTTCAGAAAACTGAGAATGCCAAGTCAAGATTAGAGTCGGTTACAAAGATTGTTGTGGCCTGTGGTGAATGATTTACTGGATCTGGCAAGTCCTGTTTTAATTTTCCCAACACAGGTTAGTCCTGTGTTGGTATAATTGCAGCTGAGGTGTTGTGTTCAAGGTACAAGGTGGTTTATTGTCCTGTATGGTTTGCTTTGAATAGTAAAGGGTTCTTCAAGTACAGTCTAGTGATCCTGGCTGCGAAGCTGGTTTTACTGCATTCTCTCAAAAACCATTGTGAAGTGGACATTCTGGTTGTTCTCCCATTCATTGTATGGACTATTTTGTTTTCTTTTAGTGTTGAAATTAGTTTAGATTTTTATGCAATACTTCACACCCAAGTGGTAGTGAGATGGATCTTGTAATTGTTCTAATATTGCTGAAATTGCATGTACTGTATTAGACATTTACCTTGTATACAGTGGGTGTGCCTTTATGAAACAAAATGCCACATTCCTGGAAATTAAAGGTCTTGTTCAGATTTGTTTAGATAGCAGTGTCAAGGGTACATTTCAGTGCAGGTTTATGAAGTGCTGGCCTATTTACAGTGCTGTAATTCTCAAACATAAGTGCTCCTTTAAACATTTAAAAAAATAAACTATTTTGATTATTATTTTTTCTTAGACTTCATTCATTAGCTTTGTATTTCTAGGAATTACTGTATTTTGCAGGCCCTAGATGCCTTGTAAAATAACTCAAATTGTGTGGGATGTTCAACACTGCAGACTCTGAACTGTGCTGGCCTGGAGAAAAGGTGTCACAGATGAAGCCCCAGACTTGGTGTGATGAGTGTGGCACAGTTCTCCCCTTCTCAGGGAATGCACACAATGTGTTCTTTGTTCAGCAACTAACTTGCATGTTAAAAATAGTAACACTCGAGCATTCACTAGTAATGTCCATCTAAGTTTGGTTTCTAAATTCTTCTTGCCTTCAGCTTCATGGAGATACATCTACACGAGGCAGGTCACATGACCCCAAAAAACATTAGTAAATTATTTTATTATCAAAACTGGGTTTGTCCAAATACAAGACCTGAGGTTGTTCTGAAAAATAACTCCCAATCAATTCATTTTTTTTTTCAAACGGTTTATTCCATTCTTTAATTAGCTCCTATTTTTTTGATAGATGAAAATTCAGCGATGTTTTATACTATAGTAAAGTCAAAAGGTGTTTTTCTCATTAAAAAATAAAAAATAAAAATAGGAGTTAATTAAAGATTGAAGTAAACTCTTGGATAATATGGCCTGACGTGTTGAGTTGATCATGCCGTGCCATTCTCAGTCAGCTATGTTTCTATATGGAGCTCAGCTGGGTGTGCTATTCTATTTATACAACAAAGGACGTACAGTAACTCGAATTTACTGGAGCTTTATTTTAACAAAAATATCAACACATATTTTGTATTATACCTACACTCCAGCCTCCTGAAGTACCTTGTATAAAGTTTTTTTTAAATTTATTTATGTATTTATTTTAATAAAAACCCGCCTTGGACTTGTATAATAAACTTTTGATGTAATTTCTAGAGGCAAAACTAACAAAGAGTTACTCAAAGAAAAATGTTAATTTAAATTTATTAGCAGTAGGTTTTTAACCTGTCGACCCCCTTTTTTTTTTTTTTTTAAGGAATAAAAGTTTTGTTTTTGTGTTTGTGTACTGTGTAAACTTTTCAACAGTATTCCAATATCGGTCAAAGATAGAACAATTGGTGTTCATTTGAATGAATATAATTAATATGCAGTAAATATTTAGCTTCCCTGCTTCTTATCCTTCAGCACAAGCAGTGAAAACATGTATCATTTCCTATAGTGGTACAGATGGTTCTGCAGAGATGTGGAATATGTTTTAAATGATTTAATTTATCCTGCACAATTACACAAGAGTCCTTAGATCTGCAAACTTAAAGGGATAGTAGATGCTTCAAATGCAAAATATAAAACTATAAAGATTGCTTGTTTGGCCGAAACCTGACTTGCTTATAGTAAGATGCAAGGCCTACACAGTAGCTAACCTGAAGTTTCTGCTATAAATAAAGACACATGCTGAAATGTTGCAGACAATATGAGATGGAATGAGAATGAGCCAAGGTTTTTACATCTATGTTCTAACTCCATTTACAGAAGTTTGCATTCTTGGAACAGTAAGTCAGATTTCTAAAACTACTGTAGGTGAATGGGGTCATGTTGGCCAGCTACCTGAAATATAATTTCAGCATCCTGGTCCATTAAAATGTCTCGGGCAATTAAACAGGAATACAATAATATAAAGAAGGTGTTGCATTGTTTATATATTTTCTGAAGACAAAACTGATTTGTTATGGTCAGTTCTAGGAAATGAAAAGCAACTGCTGCTGTACAGTGACTGGCAAGTTGGTACAAGATTCAGTGATAGGGTAATATTTTGGGTAGAACTGTAATAGTGGGACGAATTGCTCATTACAATCCTGCTGCACATTTGAAAAGGAAATAACTCCCATTGCATTGGAAATCCAAAACAGACATTAAGAAAGGCACACAATTTTGTCAACTAGAGTAAGAAGTTTCCTTGGAATTGGATGACTTCTGTGTCAGAAACAAGCTGGCAAACCTGCAATGACTCGGTCTGCTTTAAAAATTGAGTCTCATTCACAGCTCTGCATAACCAGTTCCTGTGGCCTTGTCTAGCTTCCTGCAGTCCACCATGACACGGCACCCACTGCTCTGTGTGAACCTGGTTCCAAGGTGATGCAGCACTCCATTGTTTACACAGTAGTCAATATGACAGTTCTAGCCATCTGCTATATTTCATTAAACTGTTTGTTTTCTATTCTTCTTATCACAGCCTGTTGAAACCCAGCCTTTCAAGTATCAGAGCCACAATACAATGAGAGCCAGAACACAACAATCGTGTGTGTCTTTGTGTGGTTTAACTTTTCAGTCGTGAATGCCCATGAGGATAATATCTCTGCTACCAAACAGTCACAAGGATAAATAGTGGTTTTTTACAATCTACTGTATTTCTCATCAGACATACTGTAATACAGCCTTCAGATATGCTTCTTTGCAAGAAATGGATGTGTACTGTAGGAGAGAGGAATGTTTCATTGCAGTACATTGAAATGAGAAGTAAGAATTAGCCCTACTAAATTTAAAGGGCAGAGTATCGATCTGGCAATTCTATTGTGGCTTATAGTAAGGCCACAATTGCTTAAAGGACTTGTATATTACCTGATTTACAGGTTAAATATACTCTGCGGTATTGTCTGATGAATACAGACAAGTCCAATTACTGTGTGGGCCCAAAAGCCAAAATACTGTTTTACCCCTAAGATGGTGGTCATTTGTTTCATGGCACGTTTGGGGCATTTATTCACCTCCCAAAATTTTTTTTTTAATTTTAAAGACCAGGTACCCCATAAATATATCTAAGGGAGATGAACATTAGAACATACTATTTGTTTTAGACTGCATATGTGCATTGGCTGCATTTGCATGGTATCTTTTTGATGCAGTCTTTTAATTCCGTTATAGGAATTAATTATGAACATGGTACTTTTTGCAGTGAAGATTTGGATATTTGTCCCAGCACACCCATACAGTAGCTTAATACTGTGTTAGTGAATTGTATTATGAAATTACAGATACTTCTATTGGCAGTAATGAAATTGTTTATTGTGTGTTATTTACAAAAAATGTCTAAGGTGTTTTATTTATTTTGTCTTTTTAGCAGTAACCACCAATAAATGGCTCTTGATCGGTTAGGAATGTTTTTTTAGACATTGGAATTTTCTGTTGTAGCGCAAGGTACTTTTTACAGTTTGACAGTCTTCACGGCATGGCTTATTACACTCCTAGATTTCCTATATTACTGTAGTGGTCTTTTCCCTGGCCAGCTCAACTGACTTGGCCTACTTTTAAAACGCTTGCAGTGACACAAGTGAAATGTATGTGCAAGACTTGACTTGGAGGCAATGTTTCTGATACGCCACTAATCTGGAATGCAGAGCATGAAATTGTACTTTCTGTCACAGTGGCAAGTGTTTCCTCAAATCTCATTGAAGTATCCAATTCCTGCCTTCAGGTTCTAGAGTTTCTGTAACTTGCTGATAAGTTGCTGAGGCATTAATTGGCTTTTCTTCTCAAATGTATACTGCTCAGCTTACTGTACATGCTATAGTTTGTATTAATTTTATATTGTGCTGTATTACCTTCTGTGTTTACTTGTCATGCATGAAAAAATATGCCATCAGGCTTTAGGCCTAACAAATCGGAAGGAAAACATTTGTATCGTATAATATTATTAGTGACAGTGATGGACAGCCACCAATACACCTATTACCTTTACATCCCTGAGTATAGTGAGGTTGCCATGGAGATGTGATGTCATCAGGAGATATGCATGAACCAAAATCATTGTATTTATCTTGCTCTTATTGTATTACTTGTACTGTAACACTTGAAATGTATTTGCTTACGATTGTAAGTCGCCCTGGATAAGGGCGTCTGCTAAGAAATAAATAATAATAATAATAATAATGTGCACTCAGTACCAAAGTCAGCAGGGCCCAGAAAAAAGCAGGATCTGTAACTCATAAAGGTTTTGATAGTCATACAACTGTAAGTCCACTTTGGTCTACTTCATAACAGTAAGTATGTCTAGGTCTATTAGCTTACATTTGCAATGTTTTGCCTGAGGTCTGTTTCAAATTCTTAATAAAAAGTTACTGCCACCTTCTGGTGAAGAGTGGTGAACAGGGAAGTGCAATTACTGTGTTAGCAGATCCATTTCAATTATACAGCTTACCTGTTCTTATCGGTCATTTTAATTCAAATAAATTCATCTGGGCACCTCTGATTCCTGACATCATTGCATTTATAAAACCGTGCTCCTGTCTGTATTTTTATTATCCTGCCTTTGGGCAATTATCTCCTGATACAGCTTTGGGCAGCTGTCTTTACCTACTTCAACTGAAAGCATTTTAATAAGATGTGTTTACTGTCAGCTGATGTACAGTATTGCACTGCTGTGTGAATGAAATGCAGATCACAGTAGTGTCTTTTAACGGGTTTATCAGTAAATTAACAAACATTTAATTTACATTTTCAAATTAATATAGTGTATACTTACAAAATGACATGATCTTTTATCGATTTTACAAAGAAAACCTTGCCAGGGCCATGCAGGAGTTTCTGATAACATGCATGCCTTTGCAATTAGGCCTAGTCTGTGTTCAGTATGTGTTTTATTAAAGACCTTTCTAGTAAATCCTGATCACCTGTGGTATGTATTAGTAAGGACAAGCCCATGTTTTATTTCTATAAATAGGCCTTGATTAATTTAATAGAATCTAGTATGTCAGATAGAGTTTGGATGTACGACTACTCCATTACCTGTCTTCCATCTCGTCCAATAATGATTTTGTCTGGCTACTGGAAAATTGACATGATTTAGAGCAGGACAAAAACATAACATCCAATTTTGCATACTGCAGAAGTGCTGTATACTGCAAACACAATTTTATTCAAAAAGCCAATTTTCCAGGTACTGCAGTACAGTATCAGTGAGACACACAGGCTACACTGCTTGGATTGATTCTTAATTCACAGGCATTCAGCGTGTTCCAGTACTGCACTGTGCTATTCTTTTGTCACCATTTCTCTTCACACAGCCAGGGATATGAGCTGCAGGCAGTTCCAATTCCACTTGCTTCTTTGACAGTGTGCTCACTGAATCTGTCCCCTAGGGGGACCCACTATAGGTGCGATGAATGAATTAAAAATTCCTTAACAAAACATTCCTTAAAATAGTCCTTAAGGTACAGGATATTGTTAAGAGTCATTCATTAGTGAATGTAAACGGCATTATTTCAACAGGCTTCTCATAATGCCCTTTGCTTGGTGAAAGTACAGTAAGGTTGTTTGCTAGGGGATGGAAGGGAATGTTATACATTGGCTGGCTATACGTATATGACTTTTAGTTTATTACATTTAGTACAAGTAATTTCAAAAAGCATATACTGTATAAATAGAAAAAAACTAGCAATACAAATATACAGTAGTTTCAGGTGGGAGTTATTTTTTAATGGTCTGTTGGGGTGGAACAACACATTTTGGGACGGGCCCGTCTCATTTCTGTGTTGTGCCCCTTGCTGCATTACTGTACAGGAAACCCACCCCCGTGCTGTTCTTTTCGCACCTCATTTTAGTTGCCTTTGTAATCTGATAGCTGTGTCTCTTTCTCTTCAGACCGAGCCGGCAGCATCAGCACGTTGGACTCCTTGGACTTTGCACGGTATTCTGATGATGGCAACCGAGAGACAGATGAGCGTGTGGCAGGTAAGCAACAATTCAGGAAAGTGTCATATGTACATTCGCCCTGGATAAGGGCATCTGCTAAGAAATAAATAAATACAGTAGAGATCAATATAAAAAATAAATGCATACACCACATGTACTGTATGTACAATCATATCAATTGTGCAAGTCCAGTGAGGCTACAGTGTTATATTAAGACCCACAAGCTAAGTACATTTCCGTCACAGCCTTCTAGAAGCACCTTTCTTTGTCGTGAATGGGAGTTCTTTTGGCAGAAGGCTTTTGTAATTTACTGTTTTAGGTGTTGTGTTCTTTTCTGTGTTCAGAGGTCTTGGTGTTAATTTTCCCAGCTTTATATGAGTTGCATTCAAATTTCTGCTGTTAAGAGAGACTGTAACCATTAATAATTCAGACAGTTACTATAGCTCAATCAATATGTGCACTATAGGCACTTTATTGGGATATGCAGTAAATCTTACACCTCATACTGAGATATTTCTGATACACTTTTTTGAGTATTTTTTTTTTTTTCAGGCAACATTTACCTAAATATTTGTCTGCTTGACTTACACTAAAGTACAGTTCTTCGTGCTGTTGTCTTTCCTTCAAGTATACGGACAGTAGTAAGCACATCACATGGTAACAATGAATGAACTAGTTTTATTTACAAGATATCTTAATACTGCATCTATCTCTGGATGAATACTCTTCACTTAAAGTGAAGAGAGTGGAGGAAAGGGAAAATGGTTTTCACATCCTACACTCTGTATTGTACTAGCAGGTTTTAAATCATGTCACCAACCCTTACATGTTAATCAATTTGAGAAAAAAAATCTAGGGGAGCAGCACATTACCAATTTGAATCCTCCAAGAGGGCGAAAAAACACACTATGCTATAAATCTGTATTCCACTTGTCCCCGGGATTCATATTTGACTGACCGCTGAATTCATCAGATCTACAGGCTTATTACAGTACACCCTCGCTATAACAAACCTGTTGGGGTCCAAGCCTTTTGTTCGTTATATCGAGGGGTTTGTTATAGTGAAAGGACAATCAAAATGAACAGTAAACTGTTGGAGTAAGTTAATGAGATGAGATTGTGAATACAAGTTGAATTACACGTAATAAATGGATAAATATGCTTGATATGAAGTGATTATCTTAATCCGATCAACCACCAGTATTCCCTTTTTGGCATTGTCTGTCCTTATAGTAACAGAGGTTGGGGTTAA
This sequence comes from Acipenser ruthenus, assembly GCF_902713425.1. Classification (NCBI taxonomy): domain Eukaryota; kingdom Metazoa; phylum Chordata; class Actinopteri; order Acipenseriformes; family Acipenseridae; genus Acipenser; species Acipenser ruthenus. The sequence continues at coordinate 88,773,650 of NC_081191.1, read as the reverse complement.
TCTTTTGTAGCAGGTGTTGTTTCAGCAGTATTAAAAGAAAATTAGTGTTCACACAGAACAGAGGGATAAACATCATCCCCGATATTTTAAATTCACATGGACAATGGCCATATCGTTTTTGACTTACTCTTTTGTCTGTGCTGTTGCAGATGAGGTTTTTTTAGGGAATCAAGAAATTTATTGTCAAGTGTTGTCCAAATCCTTTTTGATTTTTTTTTTTCTTTCCTAAATACTGTTTTGCTGGGATTTATCATTTAATAGTAGCATTGCACTTTTAAATATACTTGGTTTCCGTAAACACAACATGAAGAAGCAGTTTCAAAAAAACAAAAACGTCTGATGGCTACATGGAGAGACTGTACGGCATGGTTCTGTCAAAGCACTGTTGGAAAGGCTTCTTCTTTGAATGATTCATTGGAGTACATTAAGATTTCAGTCATTGTATTGTAGTATATGCCAGTCTTCTTTTTTGCATTTGAATACTGTGCATAATTGTATTCAATAAGCTGTACAGTAACATTGACACTCATAGCAGTTATCAGGCTGATTTTTGTTGCATACAAACTTCTCAAATGTTTTGATTTAAAATTGATAAATACAAACATGTTCATAGGTTTATTGAAATCTTGTTCAAGTAAAGTCTTAGATGTCTTCTTTTAAATTCACTACAAACAGAAAGTCCTATACCATACAAACACACCATTGGTTTGCTGTTGATGGAAGAAACCATTTGATTGGTTCCCAGATGCCTCTTGCAGAGTCACATTGTTCCTTCCATCCGGTTTCAGTATCATATGCTGTATTACAATAAGCCTTTGTGTGCCCTGCCAATTTTCTATATTGTGGGTGTCAATGTTTTTTTTTAGGAAGGTTTCTGCCCCCTTCCACACTTTTTTTATTTTATTTTTTAAATCCTGGGTTTGGTCTTGTCCGCTTCCAGGATAGAGCAGCTGAGAGAGGCCTTGGTGGTGGACTGATATCTTTTTATCCAGGCTACAGAAGCTGTTTTTCTTGCACCTACCAGGCTTGTTTACATGACTACTGCTGTACTTGTACATCTGCTTTCTCAGACTTTAATTAGCTTAGTCTTGCACTACCTTACCGAAAGTATCATTAGATTGTCCAAAATTAGTGCTTATCAGGGTCTGTGAAACCGGTAGGGTTTCATATTTTAGGTTTTAACTGGTTAACATTATGACTACACTCTCTGTTTTAAAAAATAAACAAATTCTGCTTCATCCTATAGGAATGCAGAATCACAGGAGCATCCTCTACTCTGTAGAGTAACAGAATGCATTGCATGGGTCCAGTAACGTCCCCATTAGTGATGCAATACATTTAGCCTTTTAAGATATGCTTTTCTAGAATTAAAACCTAATTAATTTGCAGTGCCACTTGTTTTGTTTGGCCTGGTTTCTAATGAATTGCATATGATGGGAGATTATTTAAAAAAACAAAATGTAATCCAATAATATTTTTGCAAGAAAATCCTGTCGCACAAGAAATGGTTCAAGCAACCAGGAAATCATACTGGAAAAGCCTGAGGCAAGCTGAAAATGGTTCCTTTTAAAAAAAAAAAATATATATATTTTTTTATATATGTGTTTTGAAGAATAATCCATTACTGTACTATATAAAATGTTATCTTTAATGGAGTTCATGCTTGCCTTTTTAGTGGCTTCCAGTTGGTTTCAGTGGTACTGCGAAATCATCTTTGTAGCCCTTTCACTTGTTGATTAATAGTAAGAAGTGTTATATTGTAGCTGCTGGGTCTCTCATTTAAGCTGACAATTATGGAAGGTGATCCTGAATCTTGTAAGTATGGGGCGGCCGGGGGGGGGGGGGGGGGGCTCACAAGGACAATGTAATTCTATGTAATACTAATTGCACAGTTCAATGGTATCGGTATTAATCAATGGAATTGGGAAAGCTAGTACTGTATTGAAACCATGCAGCAGAGGAGAGAGCCTGTGGTTCAGGTTAGTAGCTGAAAGCAGTGTGGTGCTTCCATGCCTCCACTCCAACCTTTGAAAAAGAAAGAGATGCTGCACATGATTCTCCTGTGTTCCTGTCCTTACTGCGCCGTCTGATATGGGTTTTGCTGGCTTTCTGATACTTTTTTCTCTTTCCAATACTGGACAACACACCATATGTTAGCTAGCCATCCATTTGCTAGCAGTAGCTGTTTTGTGTTTTTGTTTTTTAAATTGTTTCATTTTGTTTTTGTTTCTCATTTTGTGCATTTTGGATCTGCAGTGTGATACTGTAGATCATTATCAATACAAAATATTTAGGAATTTAAAGTTAATCTTTTTTTTAAATTTACATTTTAAGACAGACATGGCTGTTACTGCTTGCACAGTATGGTTGTCTATTGTATACATGTTTTTAGTTAAGTCTAAACGGTATGAGGAATTATTATTTTCATCGATTATCTCAGACAACCTTAAAAGCCTGTTTAAAGCATCATCGCTGCAGATCCATTAAATGCACAGATATATGCAAAGTATTCTGTACTTGTCATGCTTTTTTGAAGAGCACTTCAAAATAGTCTCCAAATAGTCTTAATTAAAGCTTCCTCTGCATTAGTTCGATGCAATGCAGAAAAGAGAATTGTGTGAACCATTAAATGAAGTTAATTTACATGTCTAAAATAGGATAGAAATAGGATAGCGGATTCCAGGATGTTCTGCACAATATTATCTACTCCGTTCCGCCGCAGCTGCCATACCTGGTGTCTCAGACACATAGACATTCCTATTGACAGCTTGTTGAACTTAATCCAAACTAGTGCATTGAAGTAGGTGTGTGCAGGATTTGGAAATGGTCTGGAACAAACCAAAAGTGTACGCAGTCATATAGAAAGTGTACAGTACCTCCAATTGGCCTTGCCTACTTTTGCCCCCTCCCATTTTGCAATTCTACATACCAAATAAGGAACGTTGCAAGACAGGGTGTTTAGTTGGTGGAATGTTCAGTGGACAAAATACATTTAACTGAAGTTTAGAATGTGAAGTAGTTTATTCATTTTCACTAGCAGGAATAATATAGCTAAAGAGCAGCTGTTTTCAAATCCACCTCCAGTACAGTTTTAATTTAACAGGAATGTGGAAGAAATGCTGGGGAGGAAATTGCTTGTCCCCAGCTTCAAATGTCATTTTGCTTAGTTATAACATTCCTCAGAGGCACCACCCTGGGCTCTTTTGAACAGTAAAGTCAGTTAGAAACTGTGAATGTAGCCAACAGAATGTCACAAGAAAGGCTACTGTTCAGCTAGTATCAGAAAGATAACAGGGGGTTGGAAATTGTGCCTTTTACAGCATATAAATGAAAACTATGTCAGCCTGCCACACACTACTTTCCAGTCTGTTTGTTTATGCTCTCGTGCAACAAAAGAACCAATGTTTGCAAATGTTTATGTTGTTGAACGAAGTCCAGGTGAATCTTAACAAGCTCAAAGAAACCGCTTCAAAAATGGTTAGGGAAGGATAAAATAAAGTTAATATTTTGTTTTAGCTATATACCCTTTTAATAGCAACATGGGTGAGGTGGAATGTTTTATTTTATGTTATTTATTTCCACATGTCATTCAGTAGTATAATAACTTTCATATCAAAGTTAACAATTCTGCTTTTGGAGTGTTGTACCCAGTATTCTTGTATGTCTGTTGACCCAAAACTAAAAATTAAATTGGCTATAAATAGTCAATTAAAAAAAAAAAAAATATGCCGTGACCAAATTAATCTTTAGTACCTGGCATTTCCCTTGATTTTGATTCTTGTTCATTATTTAAATGCAATTGGCTGTGAGCGACATTATATTTCGCAATTCTGTGTTTCTGTCAGTTGTATCAATTACCAGTACAATCTGGCCTACTTCAGCTTTTGTCCCTCCAAATGAATCGACTACTAGGTTTTAAAATCCTGTGTCAGACAACTGTCAGCGTTGATGGTAATATTGAGCTAAAGTGTTGTTCTTCATATGGAAAAACTGTCACCATTCTGCTTTTGAGTAACCTCTGCTACATGCGTTCATGAGTTTCATAGTTTGCATGTGCTCTTATATTTTGTTTTTATTATTTTATTTCAAACAAACTGTACCGTTCTTTTTTTATCTTTTTTTCATGCCCATCCTTGTTTATTTCTTTTTTTATTTTTTGTTTCCTTTCCTTGGTTGGATGCCTGTGTGTGTTTTTAAACCACTCCCTGTCCAGTCCTGGAGTTTGAACTACGGAAAGCCAAGGAGACCATTCAGTCCCTTCGTGCCAACTTGACTCGGGCAGCAGGTGGCGTACATTATACTTTTACTTCTTTAGTCTTTCTCCTTTGAACTCTGCTCAAGTGCTGGCTGGAAGATGCATGGGTGCATACAAACCTCTGTTTTATTTGTTTGTTGCAGAGAGCGAAGTTCCTTCACAGGAACGAAAGAATTATAAATCGATTCCTGAAATTCAGGTGAGAATCTTTTTACAATTTGAGTCTGTTTGTGTAAAGAGCATGTAAATGTTTTGGAGAGAGAGAGAGAGAGAGACAGCGGGCCCTATTTTGAAGCAGGTACAAATGCAACATTTCTGAGAGCAATAAAACCCAGGGTTCTTTTGTGTCAGATTACACCGGAGTCCAACAACAGCTTAGTTACAGGAAGGAGCTGATTATTGTTCTGAGAAGTTTTAATGATCATTTTATACAGTTAAACTACTTTATTCTTCTCTGTTAATTCCAGTAGAACTTCAAAATTGGGCTGATTGTGTGACAGAGAGAGGTCTACAATATCTTATTTTTCTGGAGAGAAAAACATAGTATATTTACCTAAAGCTATAAGAATCCCCTGTACTATGCAAGTGTACAAGTTAACATTTAAATAATAATAATAATAATAATAATAATAATAATAATAATAATAATGTAATAAATAGTCACAAATCAGACTGTAAACTGTGTTATTTCTGAGGAATCTCTTTTGGGAAGTAATGAGATAATTAAGTAAGGCATGTGCCATATGCACACTATATTAATAACTGGGAGAGAATTTGCTGAGGTGCCAAACAAGCATACCCATTATACTGATTAAATGTTTTGAGTATTATCCTCATGTGTGTGTCTGGTTTTTTCTTTCTTTTTCACTTCCAGGAAGCAATCCGACCTCTTGAAAAAAGAGCACTGAACTTTCTTGTGAATGAATATTTATTAAAGAATAATTACAAACTCTCGGCAATCACGTTTTCCGATGAAAATGGCGATCAGGTAACTGTGATGCTGCGTGCGTGTGTGCGTGTGCGTGTGCGACTCCTGGATTTATCAGGCAGAATACAGTATTTGAGCAGGCAATTCCGACGAGCAATTGGCTTTAGAACTTAAAAGGCTATTGGGGGGGGAGTTTTCTAACAAAGAAACTGAAACCTATTTGTATGTAAAGTTAAACTACACAATGAAAATTGTGAAATTGATACTAAAGCTATAGTATTTAACCATTCGATGCCAAGCCAAACAAAACCTACTGTACCTCTCGTATTGTGTTGTGCCACTGTAAAAATGGGAGCCCACATGACCAGAAAGCTGCAGTGTATCATATTAATTTTAAGAGACTCAATTACGTCAATTATGTCGAGACCTCACGTCATAGGTACGTACAGGAAACGCAGTGAAATGACGAGACCTCTTGAAAAAAACACTGAATTTTAATGCAAGTAGGAGAATGTATGTTTAAAACCATAATTCCAAAACCTCCCTTTCATGTTATACAAGTTGAAATAATACATTTGTAATTTGTAAAGCTTTTGCACAGAGTGACCATCCCTTCCAAGCCACATTAATATGGAGTGGAATTAAATAACCCGATTCCTGAATGTTTTCCATTCCTCATTAAACTCCCCAAATTGGAGCAAGTGAATGGGTTCTTTCTGGTTAAAACAAGGAATCTCTCTGCTGCCATCCTTTACCTCCCATTGTATTCCCGGCCTTGTGTATGCAGGATTATGAGCTGTGGGACGATGTCGGGTTGAACATTCCAAAGCCTCCAGACCTGCTCCAGCTTTACCGGAGCTGCGGGAGCCACCAGACTGCCTCCAGGGACGCGGTCGACGCTGCTGTCGGGGTGAAGCTTGGGGAGCTTGAGGTTCTCGCCACCACCAAAGAGGCCCTTCACACTGCTGAGCAAACACAGGTAACAAAGACCAGCCATTGGAAAGCACCACACCAAAGTCAAGATGGGTTTCACAAGCTCTAGAGAGAAATAATACCACTCTTTTTAAAAAAAAAAAAAAAATTCAAAAAAAATAAGAGCACAAAGTATTGTAATTTCATAAATATTACATTATGAAGTAATTCGTCTCTCTGTCTTTATTTCAGCAAAGCATTGTAGTGAAGGACCTGGAATACCAGATCAATCTCTTAAACAGCGAGAAGCATCTTTTGGCTGAACAGATCAAAAAGCTTCAGGGGTAGGTATTGTTTTTTTGTTTCCGTGGGGGTTAGGGGTTGAGGGGGAAGCAAGTGGTTTTTAATCGCATGTTAAACCTGGAAACAAAAATAAATGTGTTTATACAAACATATAATGTGACTTTTTTTTTTTTTTTTCTTCAGTGAAATAGATGCCCTTAAAGTAAAGAACCTCACTGCTCCATCATTTGTATCAGAATCAGGGAAGCCAGCGTCAGATCAAGTGCCTCACCCTGACCCCATTGACAACGGACAGTATCTGGACATCGCAGGCCCTGACGCGGTCAGCAGAACTGCACAGCGAGATCATATCCCTAATTCCATTGGGATTAACGCAAACACACACTCTGACCTCCCTACTGCTGAAACACTGTCCGCACACTACACAAAGTTAAAAAATCAGGCATCCCGGAGCAAAGCATCTGTACAGTTCGATCAACCCAACAGGTAGGACTTTACCATCTGAGAGATGATGTACAAATACAGTGTTATTATAATGGGGCAACCAAGGTGCCCTGGTTGAGTGTACACTATTCAGGCTCCACACAAGTCATTAGTAACAGTTGAACCATCTGCTGCTGTATTAACAGTGCTTGGGAGTGGAGTATATTTTGGGAGCCCTTAAGCAGTACCACCATTGCAATGTTATGTATTTTAGGATGCTTGAGTTCAGGAGCTGCTCTTCAGTTCCTGTTGCCTGTGGAAGACATATGTAGCTCATATTGAATTACTGTAAGAGTCAGCGCCATCTAGTTCCAATGTATTTTATACTGTGTTTACTGGCAATATGGATCTGCACACTATATGGTGCTGGAGATTACTGCTTTACTGTAGAGAAACAAAGGGCTGAACCTCTAGTCGCAGCACCTTACCGCACTGAACCTCTAGTCACAGCACCTTACCGCGCCGAACCTCTAGTCACAGCACCTTACCGCACTGAACCTCTAGTCACAGCACCTTACCGCGCCGAACCTCTAGTCACAGCACCTTACCGCACCAAACCTCTAGTCACAGCACCTTACCGCACCGAACCTCTAGTCACAGCACCTTGCCACAGACTTTTGACAAAAACTGCAACAAGAACCACTCTGAATGGGTGCAGACATCACAGAAAGGTAAGAGGGGATGTCCTTTAAAGCTGCTTGCAAGCATCACAGAAAGATAACGGGGGAATGTCCTTTAAAGCTGCTTGCTTTTATTTGTTGGTGCAGCAGTTTCCTAACTACTAAACTGTCATGAATTGCATTCTTTTGTGCTAGAAATAACTGCTAAAAGTAATGCAGAAATATTGTTAAACAACATGCTTTAAAATCTAGAGGTTCATTTCTATGCAGGTTTAGGGAATAATATGTGATCAGTTTCTGTATATAAGAATATACAGCATATACTGTACACTGCTCTGCTACTCTAACATGTATATACAGTATATGAATTAATTATAATCCATTCAGTCTTGTTGCTCTGGCTTATTGTGCTGTACTGAGGTGCATGCAACAGTACACTGAAACATCCGCAAATACAAAATCTCAAGATAAATAGGCTTGTCACCCGAGATGCACTTTCAGTGACAACCTAGCAATACGTGTATTATTGCATGAACGTTTTAAAAGCGTCCTACAGATGTGGTATACCAGTGGGTTCAGAAACAATATCCTTGTTGTGACAAAAGAGGAAGACAAACGCACAGCTGGGTTTCTGGGTTTCAATTCCCAGTTTCACTTGAGGTGAATTACGTTTGAGGGGAAAGGAAATCGATATACTGGTAATGTGCATTATGAGTGGAACACCATGCAGATGGCCTACAGATAAGCACAGTGCCTTGCCGCCTGGTGTTTCCCATAACACAGCAACAAAAAGCATTCCCCTTATCAGAACGACCTGCTCTTCATGGGTGCCACACCAAAGAGTTACAATATGGCCGGTCCTTTGCCAGACATTTTGTGATTGTTTGTAACGCTACTGATACTATCTGGAGAGAAGTGCAGCTCCTCAAGTAGACTTTTTGCAAGTGTTTTGAATGCAGAGCAGGTTATAAAGTATGTTGTGAAGAAGCATTGCCATATCGCACAGCTCCCAGCTTACAATCCCTCTTTGATTGTTTACAGGAAACTATCCCCTGCATTCCATCAAGCGCTGCTGTCTTTCTGTCGAATGTCAGCTGACAGTCGTCTAGGCTCAGAGGTAAACAAGTACCAGAAATTATGTACTGGAAAAAGGAGGGCTACTGACAATGAACACAAAATAAAAGCAGAATCTCAAATAAACAGGTTATTACTTATTTGGTTAAAGAACATCGGCAGCAGTATTCATCCGCACAGTGATTTATTCCTTCTGTTCTGAACTTGCTTTTCTTTAACTTCTGTTCTCGAGTCCCTGCGACCGGTTGTTCAGTTGGAACTTCCTGTCTCTTTCACTCCCTTTCTACTCTTACCATTGACCTGTAATAAAGATTAGATCAAACACAAGGAATGTAGACAAAGCCATCCACGTCTAGATCATGCCTTCCACAGTCCATAGTCTAGATTTTTAATGTGCTTCTGGTGATTCCTCTAAAAGAAAAAGCAGTAGTAAGCCCCTGAAGTTCGCTGACGGTAATGTGTTTTACGAAATGCACTCACAATCACTCACATATTTTGCAAAAACTGTAAAAATGTCATCTGAGATTATTAACTCATCGGATTTTTAAAAACCAGCCCAGGATATCATTGCGCCCAGACTTGAACCTAACCACTGGACCACGTAGCTTGGCCAGTATGTTTGTTTATGCTTTTTAGCGAAATAGGTTTGTGATCAATAAAAGAGACCTATACATTTTATTTTTTTAGCTCTTGGCTTATCGGTGCTGATATAAAGGAATGGATATAGTCTTCCCCCTTGTGGCACTAATGATATATTTGTAGCTTCTCCTCTCATAAACAGAACCACATTCTCAAGTCTTATTTTGTTTTGTTGATTTTTTTTAAAATTGTTAGACTTGGGTGAAGTCCATTGTACCTGAGTTATACATGCACTGCCTGGTAGAACCCCAGCTGATCCTTGCTGCCACATTCTGTGCTTTCCATAGTAAACTATGCAAGGTCAGACGAGATGCTACCTGTTCCAAAATGCATTCGATGATTTTAGCAATGCCAAAAGACAGAATGTAGCATTCAGTAAGAATAATGTCTTCAGTGACTTGTAGTCAAACATTTGTTTTAATTTTGTTTATACCATGGCCAAAACACAGCAAAGTACAATGAAGCCTGGTGATAGCGTGGTAAATCCCAGAGACGTATGGTAATGTATAGTAATGGTCAACCACAGTAACACTCAATAAATACATAGTGAAAACATGGGAAAAACATGGTTAGCTCTTATAAGGTTTTCTTTTAGTTGTAACAGGAAATGAATGGGGAATACATGGGCTCTTTGTATATCATACTGAGTACATAGTCTGGAAACCAACTGGCTAATTAACAAATCATATAAGAAGCTTGTGAGAATGTTTGTTTGTTTTGCTGATGAGAGGTAGACAACAATGTCTTGGTCATTACAAGCTATGTATATGAAATCGGCAAAAGGCTTCGATAAGTCTGTCGTATCACTAGTTTGCTAGTACAGACCAGGTTGTGTTTTGCCCCACACAGGTGTCCCGTATTGCAGACAGTGAAGAGAGCGTCACGCTGATGCTGGGCCGCTGCTTACCGCACATCGTGCCCAACGTGCTTCTAGCGAAACGGGAGGTAATTACGAGTCACTGTTTGTTTCGTTCTGAGATTTCTGATTTTGTTTATTTTTTTTATTTTTTATTTTTTTAATGTTTCATCCAGCGCTCCAGATAAAGTTTTTGTCTGTGAGTAACTTACCCTCTAATTAACACTGAGAGAGTAAAATGTATTTTCAGGGGGTAAAATGCAACATTACTTTGAAGTCATGAGTGCTCTCGATTTTTAAATACTGTACAATCTTTAATGGTAATTGAGTAGGCATTAAAAAAGAGCCTTCCGTTTTTAACTACAATGATACTTTGAACTACTGTACAACCACGCGTGTGTTCTATGAGGTTCTTTATTGGCACAGCGCATGTTTTTCAAGGTGTCAATCACATTAACTGCAAATTAATTACGTTACTTCTGTTTTAACATTCAATTCTTAAACTCTGTGAACATGTTTAAACTTCAATATAAAGCCATACATGTGAATAAAATAAGGAAATGCATTAATAAGTCATAATACAGTTTGTTTAATATTATAGGCACCTTTTTTTTTTAGTGGTTGCCTCTGACGATGGTTCCAGTTGGATTTGTAGCTGGACTGGGGTGTTTACGCTTCCTGTGTAGCTTTGAATTTTTCTTATTCTTACTGTGATTGGCTGCAAAGACAACAGGGCTAGCCAGAGATTGGATAATGTTAGTTGGGTTGGTTGTTCTTGGTTAGAGTTTCCTAGTAACTGAAGACCTTGTATTCTGGGAGATGTTAGTGGAAGTTTTAGAGGAGGCGGGAGGGGAGGCAGACAAGCTGTGCAGCAAAATTGCTATGCATATTTTTACGCATTAAATTAAAATTTAGTGTGGATTTGGGATTTTTTAATGCATTAATGTGGCAGGTACGCAGCTTATCTGGACCGTTGGTTTCATCTATGTTCATTTTTCACTTTGTGACAGTCTGTTACTTTCAATCATCTTCTTACTTTTCTGCATGCGTCTCTGCTCCCAGAGAATGGTTGTGCATCTTTGTCAGGTGAGTGAAATGGAACTGCATGCTACTGCTGTTTTTCTGATCGCTTAACTGCTTTGCTTTTATTTTACTGCTTTATATACTGTAGGCCAGTTTCTTGTTCCGAAAACCTCAAGCTTCATGACTTATGCTGCCCATATTATGCACTGAAACACACATCTACATATCTGTGTTACATCATGGTATAGTTACAAGGATACCTTAGGGTTAAAATTGGTTGTAACTAATGGTATATGAGTATGTTTAAAAATCTTATTTCCAACAATGACCTATAATGCTCGTGCATAACAGGCCATAAATATGCACCAAACTGTAACATTACACAATTCAGAACTGTTTTCTGAAATGCCCCCAAAGCTTTTTTGTAATGGAATAAAACTAGCATGAAAAAACAACTGCTCCTTCTTGCAATTAACCTTAGGAGTAAATATAAATAGGGCTGCTGCTATGCGAATAGCAGCCTTTAAAAAGTAAATCAATAAAATAAATCTGTTTCTTTTAATAATCAGGAGGCCTACAGTATTTGTTGCTCGGCAGTGTGCTTTTCCATAAACCCATTTTTAATTACTTTTTCACATTGCCACCCAGACAACATGCTTTAATAAATGTTTAATGTATTAATGTTTTAATTTTGCCTAAAAAGCTATAGTATAGGGCGAAAACATGTTTTGCTTGGCTTTTATCAAAATAAGTATCATTAACAGTCTAATATTTAAACTACTTTATTAATACATACTGTTGTATTTGATGTTTACCAAAGCTGTTGGTTAGGAAAGTGCTTTGCTCCTTAGCAGTGTTTTATTGATGTTCTTTATAATTAATTTCTTTAACAGTTAATTATATTTTCAAAATACAGTACTTAACAAATTTGTGAAAAGTTTTGGAAGTAACATTTAACATGCTGATTTGTAACACCAGGTGGCGCTATAGAGCATAGTCTTCACAGAAGTGCTCTTTCAAAAAGGTTTGATGTCTGTTTTTCACCAACTGGAAAAAAGATTGCTTGATGGTTATGTTGACTTGCTTGATTTTTGGCAGTAGTTCACTCTGAAGCAATACTCCCCGTGCAAGTTATTTGAGAGAGAGTGCTGAATCAGAGAGACATCATGCCAAGTGTTGGCTGAAAATCTATCCGAATAAAATGAAGAAACAACGTTATTGTTGTTATTGTTATTGTTATTGTTATTATTATTATTATTATTATTATTATTATTAGGCTGTTTTTTGAATGGGCAGTTTAGAGACTCCATGTTCAACCACCCCTGCTGGTTTAAGGTGCTTGGGACACTTTTTGACTGTTTTACTCCATCTCAGTTCCCTTGCTTACTAAATATCCCTGAATCAACCCCTTTTCAATGCCAATGATGTCAGTGAGCAGGTCACAACAAAATGGGATCCATTTTCTTTTAATGACAAACGGATGTGATCCGTTTTCAACGCAGAACCCTTCTTTACTAAACATTTTGGTATCCCTGAATGGTTAACTGTCCCCTCTTCAAAAATGTTTGTCCCACAAGTGCAGTGGTACCCAAAAAGTTATCCATTCACTACCAATGCAAAAATAACTGCATGGAAAGTAATGTCATCTTTTAAAAAAATATTTACAGTACCCCATACACTCTCCTCTCTCTCTCTCTCTCTCTCTCTCTCTCTCTCTCTCTCAGAAGTTTGACACATATATTTTATATGAACATTTAAATATTTGCTATTCTCAAACCCAAACCAAAAAAGGGAAAAAACAGGCTCCTCTTTCTTTCCTTACAAAGTTTAGACATCAAGATTTCAGTGTAAAAGGTAAACAAGCCTAGTCTTACTGTGTGTTCCATTTTTACTTTTTTTTAAAAAGCAGGTGGCTTAACAAAACAATATCATTGAAGGTTTAACTAACGTACTAAATTTGCATGACTCAGTTATGCATTAGAAGTGACAGTTTAAGAGGGCTTGGAATCACTCCAGGTATTGGAAAAGCAACAACCAGGAGTAGAAGCACTTCCTCATTTCTCCCCTTCCAAACACTGCAAGGCCTGTCTCATGAAATCAGTCGAGTGGAGAGATTGGTTACCGTTTAGTGTAATGCACTATTTACTTTGGTAAATGCTTTGGCTAGGCAAACATTTCAAGCTTGAATCTCTGGATTGAAATAGTTTTATTTTGTTAACCTACTTGGCTTCTTAAACTTCTGCAAGCAAAAAGAGACACCTTTATCCCATATCGAGTGAAAAGAAACTACTGATTTACAGCCACATAACGGCTAACAGCCAGTGATACAAATATCTAGCTGTTGCTTTGTTGAGCATTAAGATGTACTGGGGTATCACAAGTCATGTAGTGCCCTATACAGAATTATACAAATATTATATACATTGTGTTTAAGAAGGGGGGTTGAATATATTAGCCAGACCTGGAGTCAATTAGAATTACAATTGCAGCACAATTCTTTGCTACATAAACAACTACACATATTAACACGTTGTTCTAAATGACCAAGCAATAATCGCAAGTACAAATACCAAGTGTGGTTGAAAATACAAGAATAATTGAACTGTAATCGATCAGTTATATGGTACAATGTGCCCAGGTTCAACTACAATTCAAATGGCAGTGTAATTGCAATGAATTACGAATTGTAATTCACCCCAGGTCTGTTCTCGGCTCTCTAGGTGTTTCCTATACAGTGTTATCAGAAGAACAAATTTCTTGTTTATTCCCTGAGCTACAACGGAGCTCGAAATTGTATTTATACCCTCCCGCTTAACGCTGAGCCTGTCGTGGCAGATATATTTAAGAGAGGCTGCAACTTGGCTCTTTTTGCTTTCTAACTTGACTCTTTTTGCTTTCTTTTTTTGTAAACCTGTGAAATGTTTTTTTTTGGTCAGGCAAACGTGTAAATCACCTGTACGTTTCTCAAAAGCGCACTTTCACCAGACAGACATATTATTTGCTTGGCCAGAGTGCAGTGTATGATGAGAAATCGGAAAGGGTTAAACTGAATGTTTTGAATTTCACATATTGTATGAAGGCTGAACATTTGCTAGTATAACAAATGCTTATTTTAGTATTTTGACTGGCTTGCTTCTGATCATATCTTGATCTCTTAAAGTAGCCTTGTTAAGTTAAATTTTATTTGAAGACCAGCAGTTTCCTGTGATTGTATCGATTTAACTCTCCCACTTCTATAAAACTGCTGAGCGGTTGAAGACTTCAGATTGTATTTGTGAGGACGTTTTCATGTCTTGCACTGCGGTTAGGAGATATTAAACATTTATAGCTGCTGACAGGAGCTCAAACTGACCGACATTCCCTCTTAAGAGGGGCAAATGACACATCTGAGAGAGTAATGTTTCCAGCTTAAAAGGAGATTTTACAATTTAAATGTATCAAGTTAATCTTTCACTTCACTCAGCTAAGGCAGGTGTTTTCAAATTGGGCAGGTGTTCACACTTTTAATTCAAGTCAATAGTGTATCTGTCACAAGAGGAGGCATATCAGATTTATGCTGTATACTGTGCAATTGTCTGGCTTGTGTACCACAGAGATGTTCTGTGTCCGTTGTATATTTTGGGGCAGAATTTATTAAATCCACACCGGCCAGGGTATCCTGCATCTTCGATAGAAAGCGAAGCAGACAAATGTTTTGGCTAGCAGTACATTAAAAAGAGGGTTACATGATACTTGCTTTAAAGTGTGCTGTCAGAAAAGAAAATGGATTTGGTTACAGAAAACCTTGCTGATCACAGTGACTTCCTTACTGTTACCTTGCTTCCAACTTTTACATGTTTTATCTATCTGCTGATTGCTTCTCGAATCACACTGCCATTAAGCCACATTCTCAGACTATGCTTTCAGTTAGGAGAAGCAGACAGACCCACCCTTCCTTATAATTTCTTAGAAAATGTTGAGGGAAATATGTACACTGTGTGGTGGTTCACATGGTGAGCCTGAGGTCTAAAGCTTAATGTCTGGCTGTATTGAAAACGACATATTGGTATTAGCTGATTTTTTGTTAAACATGCACTAAAACAAAGTGTATGCACCCAGTGTAAACACTTGCTGTAAGTCTGATGATTACAAATATTCCAGGTTTAGAAAGAGAGGATGATGAATACAGATATACATATTTACAGGAGAGACTGTGAAACTGTCAGACAATTCTGTGAGAGCTGCATGACATGATTATCAAACTTGTCAATTCATCTATCAATTATTGCTTTGATTTTTGGAGAATTAACTCATGGGACATTTAATGCATTTTGAAGGATTTTTATTTGCCCAGTTCAGTATACACAATTCTGGATGTTAGAACCTTGAACTGTTCTAGTGCAACAACACAAAACAGTAGAATTTCTAGTGTCTAATATAATGAAGTACAGTAGGCTTCTAGAGAAAGTTAGTCATTCACTATGGGTGTGTCAGTAACCCTAGGAGAAGTACAATGATGGCAAAACATAGGGCATTAAGGAAACAAAAATGCACTGATAACTTTACACACCTTTTATATCCATTGAAATGTTTACAATACAGGTGCTTTTTAAGATGGAGATTCTAGGAGGCCCAGAGACCACAATCTCATTAAGTGTATTAAGGGGTATGGAGAATGAAATAAGTTTTTTGTGGTAGAAAAAAACACAATTTTACACAATTGTAGACAAAAGCAAAGCACAAACATGGTTTACTGAGCTCACAGTCACTTATGTGGAACATTTACCAAAAAGAGTATTTAAATTACAATTTGTGTCCATTATATTGAAGGTCATCACATGAATCCTTGTTGTTTCTTTAGTAATAGTAAAACTATTAAAAAAAACAACAAAAAAAAAACAAACAAACAAACCCACGAACCAACATTTATTTAGTAAAATTTCCTACAGTATTTAAGACCTGATCTTAGTCAAAGGCTGTTTTGGCTAGTGTTACAGTAAAAGTCTGACCGTTGTGAATTATTATTTTTGGCAGGCAGATGTGTTGCAGTTAAGTGCTTAGATTACATTTTGTGACTTGGTCTAATAACATTTTACATCTTAAAAATAATTCGTCTTTCAGGCTGATTTGCTAAAACCAATTTTAATCCCACCGCAACAAAACAAAAACTGTTTCAATAGCAACTATAAAACAGCCTAAACATGCCTAACTGTAAGGTCCTAGAGGCATCTCAGAATTATACTTGTCACTGATCCTTTGTAGGCATAACACCTATACGATAGTTATTCAGATCTTTCCTTATGTACAATAGGTTTGAAAGCAGCACACGTCGGGTATTTTTACATTTTAAAACAGTATGCATCCTATTCACAAATAATAAACTACAGTTTGATATTCATGACACTTCTGTTTTTTTATACATTAGCATTAGTCCCATGCATGTCAACCAGAGTTAAATCTTTGTGAATAAGGATCAGTATTTTGAAAGAATTTGAAGACGGGCATTTCAGAAATACCTGCTGTTAGTCATAAAATGATATGTTTCTCAGAATGTGTTTTTCTTTCAAACACATAATGGAAGACTGTAGGGAATGGCAATACATTACATTAAATGTGAAATGTATGTAAATGTTTTATTACTCTGAAGTGGTGCTAGCTAATGAAATACATGATTTGACCTGACATTCACTTATTTTCTCATATACAGTACACCTTGCATGTGCATTTTAAAAATGGCACATGTTATAACATGTATTTTTCAAAAATAAAATGATGTGGTGCTGCCATACTAAATTAAAACAAGTACTCTGTCTGCACGACTTGCGTTTCTTTCAATTTGTTAAACTGGCACTTCCGAGGTCATTTCAGTCACCTCAACAGTGTCTCCACATAAATAACCTAGGAAGGGCATGATTACCTGAAAGTAAGGCATGCACAGTTGGCTTTCTAACCAGATTTAAATTTTTTAAATTATTTGTTTGCTTAACAATAAGTTATTTCAAAACTGCAAGACCTGCATTGTGAATTATATATTTCGCTGTAAGAAGGTTCAGGTTTGCCAGGAACAAAATAATATCTTTACTATTACTAAGTCACAACAGACAATATAGATGGCCATATTGACAACTAGCAGTGACAGGGCAGGGTGGCTGCAGCTTGACCCAGAGCTGCTACCTTTCAGCTCCTACTGCTGCTTCACCGTGTTCTTAACTTAATGTTTTGTCGGAAAGCTCCGTTCACTCATGTGTAGTTGTAGTGTTTTCTTCTTTTTCTTATAAGTAAACAGAATATTATCTCCTCCCAATGCATTGTACATTAATTGTACGCTATCTTCCCCTTGTAGGAGTTGATCCCACTGATTTTATGTACAGCCTGCCTTCACCCTGAGCCCAAGGAGAGAGATCAGCTTCTTCACATTCTCTTCAATCTTATCAAGAGGCCGGATGATGAGCAGAGGTAAGGGGATTTTTGCCACAGACTGCAAGGATGCCAGTCCTGGTTTCACAATATTGTGTGCAATCGTGGGACACTCATTTACCAAAAAAGGGAACTGTTAATATCTCGTATCAGTTGAAGTGCTCGGGCAATACATCGGTAACCCACATTTTCATCAATTTTAAATTATATGCTGTACCAAACTATACCAATTACACTGTCCCTTTTGCACTGTCATCCCAGAATGCATTACAAAAGTAGCCCAGATTAAAAGCTAAATATAAGATACTTTGCACTCCTGATTATACTGGGGAGAGATTTACAGAGCTGCGGAGTATAGCAGCTAAAAGCCGGAGCACCACAGATCTTTAGTCGAAATCTAGGCACTACAAAAAGATCTACAGTGCCTTGCGAAAGTATTCGGCCCCCTTGAACTTTGCGACCTTTTGCCACATTTCAGGCTTCAAACATAAAGATATGAAACTGTAATTTTTTGTGAAGAATCAACAACAAGTGGGACACAATCATGAAGTGGAACGAAATTTATTGGATATTTCAAACTTTTTTAACAAATAAAAAACTGAAAAATTGGGCGTGCAAAATTATTCAGCCCCCTTAAGTTAATACTTTGTAGCGCCACCTTTTGCTGCGATTACAGCTGTAAGTCGCTTGGGGTATGTCTCTATCAGTTTTGCACATCGAGACACTGAAATTTTTGCCCATTCCTCCTTGCAAAACAGCTCGAGCTCAGTGAGGTTGGATGGAGAGCATTTGTGAACAGCAGTTTTCAGTTCTTTCCACAGATTCTCGATTGGATTCAGGTCTGGACTTTGACTTGGCCATTCTAACACCTGGATATGTTTATTTGTGAACCATTCCATTGTAGATTTTGCTTTATGTTTTGGATCATTGTCTTGTTGGAAGACAAATCTCCGTCCCAGTCTCAGGTCTTTTGCAGACTCCATCAGGTTTTCTTCCAGAATGGTCCTGTATTTGGCTCCATCCATCTTCCCATCAATTTTAACCATCTTCCCTGTCCCTGCTGAAGAAAAGCAGGCCCAAACCATGATGCTGCCACCACCATGTTTGACAGTGGGGATGGTGTGTTCAGGGTGATGAGCTGTGTTGCTTTTACGCCAAACATAACGTTTTGCATTGTTGCCAAAAAGTTCGATTTTGGTTTCATCTGACCAGAGCACCTTCTTCCACATGTTTGGTGTGTCTCCCAGTTGGCTTGTGGCAAACTGTAAACGACACTTTTTATGGATATCTTTAAGAAATGGCTTTCTTCTTGCCACTCTTCCATAAAGGCCAGATTTGTGCAGTATACGACTGATTGTTGTCCTATGGACAGAGTCTCCCACCTCAGCTGTAGATCTCTGCAGTTCATCCAGAGTGATCATGGGCCTCTTGGCTGCATCTCTGATCAGTCTTCTCCTTGTATGAGCTGAAAGTTTAGAGGGACGGCCAGGTCTTGGTAGATTTGCAGTGGTCTGATACTCCTTCCATTTCAATATCATCACTTGCACAGTGCTCCTTGGGATGTTTAAAGCTTGGGAAATCTTTTTGTATCCAAATCCGGCTTTAAACTTCTCCACAACAGTATCTCGGACCTGCCTGGTGTGTTCCTTGTTCTTCATGATGCTCTCTGCGCTTTAAACAGACCTCTGAGACTATCACAGTGCAGGTGCATTTATACGGAGACTTGATTACACACAGGTGGATTCTATTTATCATCATTAGTCATTTAGGTCAACATTGGATCATTCAGAGATCCTAACTGAACTTCTGGAGAGAGTTTGCTGCACTGAAAGTAAAGGGGCTGAATAATTTTGCACGCCCAATTTTTCAGTTTTTTATTTGTTGAAAAAGTTTGAAATATCCAATAAATTTCGTTCCACTTCATGATTGTGTCCCACTTGTTGTTGATTCTTCACAAAAAATTACAGTTTCATATCTTTATGTTTGAAGCCTGAAATGTGGCAAAAGGTCGCAAAGTTCAAGGGGGCCGAATACTTTCGCAAGGCACTGTATCTAGTTAAGGACTGCTGCCAGGGACATAGGGAGTAGGAAGTTACCTTGTAAACCAGAAGCAAAACTTAATATGGTAGCCAGTTTAGACAATTAAGAACTGGAGTGAAGTGATAACTAGTTTGAGCATGGGTCAGGGTTTTTGCTTCAGTATTCTGTATCAACAGCAATCTGTTTAAGGAGACATCTGAAAGACCAGAGTTAGAATAATCAACATGTGAACTAACAAAAGCATGAATCAGGGCCTCGATGTCAACTGGTGACAGCACTGGCTTTGCCAAAAATTATCAAAAAGCAAAAGGAAAATCTTGCTATCCTGTATTTCTTTCATCCATCCTATGCCCATTGTCAGATTGCGTAGAGAAGTCACTTTTACTCTTTTGGTTTTGCTTTTTGTCTAAAAGGCTTATATAATAGAGATGCCCTTTTTTAAATGAACCGGTGTGGGTTAGCACTACATTGCTCAAAGAATTAAGCTTTATTCAGTTTTATATATTTTAACCACATATTTTAAGTGGTTAAAGAAATGCAGTGAGTTTGTATGAGATTTCACCCAGAATGGAAACTAATAAACAACCATTACCCAAAATGCTACCTAGGCCTCCGTTCCTCAGACATGTTGTTATTAACTCGTTTTGGTTGCCACTTTGTTTTCAGACAGATGATCTTGACGGGATGTGTGGCATTTGCACGTCATGTTGGAGCAACGCGTGTCGAAGCTGAGCTTCTACCGCAATGCTGGGAACAAGTAAGCATAAACGTGTCGTTTAAAATATGAGAGATAATGAACTCTTCATCCCAGTGGTGTCAGCAGAGAGGAACTCACTGTATCCAATACATTTATTCTGGAGTGTTTAAAAAAAAAAATGTATAGAACAGTTGAAAGTACATGGGGATAACAAATAATCTAAATCTTACCTAATGTGTACTCCTGTATAGTTCACATTTTTAACATGCAGTATGTTCATGTTCGACTCCTTACCTTGAAGCAGCTGGACTATCTCACATCACAGGTTAATTTTGACATTTCATATAATAATTGTTCCAATACAAGAATAACTGGTTTTGAAAAAGTCAATCGAGATGTTTATGGTATCTAATTGGAAGTGTGATATTTCAGTGGACTTCCCCTTGCTGAGATTTCAAACAAATGGGATGTCTGTGTCTGACGGGGCATTCAGTTAATTTTAAAACTGATATTTGGATCAGAATAGACCACCTTTTATTTGGATTCTATATTGTTTAATTAAAATGTCTTAGAGAGAGACTGGGAGTATTAAACTTCTTATATTGGGGGGCTCCCGAGTGGCGCATCCAGTAAAGGAGTGGAGTGCAGGATGCGCCCTATAGTCTGGAGATCGCAGGTTAGAATTCAGGCTATATCATTGCCGACCGTGACGGGGTTCCTAGGGGGCGGCGCACAATTGGCTGAGCGCTGCCCGGGTAGGGAGGCAGGGCAATCCACGGTTCACCGAGCACCAGCGACCCCTGTGACTGATAGGGCGCCTGCGGGTCTGCAGTGGAGCCATCAGATCTGTGTTGTCCTCCGGCACTATAGGTCTGATGGCTTTACTGCAGATCCGCAGTGCAAAAAATGATGGATAGGCACGTTTCGGAGGACATGGGTTTCAGCCTCCGTTCCCCGAGTTGCCGGGGGGTTGCAGCGTTGAACCAGGATAAAAATAATTGGGCATTCCAAATTGGGGAGAAAACCGGAGTAAAAACCATTGGCGACGAGTATATTTAAAAAAAAAATAAAAAAAATAAAAAAAAACTTCTATTGAGAGCCCTTTTTGTTGCCCTAATTCGCCATGCCAAGCAAGGAGCAGGCATCCACTTGCAAAAGTTATCAGGAGCTTGGCGCTGTTTCACTGTAGCAAGATAGTGTTTTTTGTTGTTCGTGTCCATTGAACTTGAGCACTGGTATTCTCTTTTTAACTTCCCTTCAGATCACCCACAAGTACCCGGAGAGAAGACTGCTGGTTGCAGAGTCTTGCGGAGCCCTTGCGCCTTATTTGCCTGTAAGAAAGCTTGATTCCTTTGCAGAAGATCATAGGGCAACTGTTTTTGGTCTTTTGTGTGTGTGTGTGTGTTTATATACAATCCAGGAGTTTATTCAAAGAATTTCCCCAGGCCATTAATAAAACTGCTTTTATTATTCCCATTTGCAGTGCATATCCCTCCGGTCTCGCTTTATTGACTGCAGTTATCCAGTAATTAGAATCTGGGGATATATTGAGCAACCTGCTGGATATACTGCAGTGTCCTGAGCAGACATTTTCAAGCAGTACAATGATATTTATATATGTTTATGTGATGCTGTTGGGCACCTATATTGCTGCTTGTCCTTTCAGAAAGAGATTCGCAGCTCGCTGGTGCTCTCAATGCTGCAGCAGATGCTGACAGAAGACAAGGCAGACATGGTCCGAGAAGCTGTGGTCAGAAGCCTCGGCATCATCATGGGGTACATCGATGACCCAGATAAATATACCCAGGTATGAATCCCACCCATCTGCACCAAGGTATCAGGAGCTGGTTTTTAATCTTAAATGGCATTACAAGCTGGTACATCCAGTAACTTCGTTTCTTAATCATACTGTGTATCTTTGTCCTATTGTGGGGCGCTGACCTTATTATTATTATTATTATTATTATTATTATTATTATTATAATTATTATTATTATTATAATAAGAACCAAAGTCATTGTATTTATCTTGCTCTTAATTGTATTATTACTTGTACTGTGATTCTTGAAATGTATTTTTGTTTACGACTGTAAGTCGCCCTGGATAAGGGCGTCTGCTAAGAAATACATATATCTATATCTCTATATCTATCTATATCTATATCTATATCTATATCTATATATATATATATATATATATATATATATAAAATATATACAGTGCCTTGCATAAGTATTCACCCCCCTTGGACTTTTCCACATTTTGTAGTGTTACAACCTGGAATTAAAATTGATTTAATTGAGATTTTTACCATTTGATTTACACAACATACC